>NC_083403.1:117518711-117831356 GCF_020745735.1 Hemiscyllium ocellatum
GTGTAAGGGTGGAATCATCTGTAAGAGTTGTTGCTGAGGAGTGCAGTGAAGCGTCTGTCAACTTGTTGATAACATATAGACTTGATTAGAGGAGCAGCTTTAGACTATGAAGGAGTAAGAACTAATATCCAGTCTCAGTCACAGTATCGATAGCTGGTATCATGCATAGCACTACTCCTTTAAAACAAGAGCCTCTTATTATTACCAGTTGGGTTTCCCTAATCACATCAGACCAAACAGACCCTGTAGATCCCTAAGAGGAAACAGGCATATTGGAAGCAAATCCACCAGATAAATTTTACACTGTTATGAACTGTGATTGAAATCATACAGTAAAACCAGCATAATTTTAGCTTAAGCAAACAAACTTCAAGGTTATTCTCTAAGTAAATCTGTGAACTCATTCCAATGCATTCAAAGAGTGGTGAAAGAGCCCTTTTTTAACACCTAATCAGTACACTGAGTGCACAAGAAGTCGTGAATAGCAGATCTGCATTTTATTTACAACAGTGCAACCAATTTACTGTAATATATCCTTTTTCTTATTACAAGTACATACAAGGTTTTAAATATGTCTGATAAACATGAAAATCAGTGAATGCTGTCTATCTGTTGCAAGTGCCTCATTTATTAATATGTTGCAATTCTAGCATTTGTATGCTTACATATGAAACAAATTAGCATCACAAATGAATTATTATCATATGAGACAGCTTCTTGGCATTTTGTGCATGTTTATTTGCCACCAGCCATTGATGTCTTGGCATCTGTCCTGCAATTGGCATACTGTATGTACATACTAGTCACAGTCAAAGAGCTTCTTATGAATAATAATGTTCTGTCAACAGGGTCACTGCAGCTCAGCACTTGCAGGAACCTATAACTGAGTAATAGCTTTTAATAAAATGGTTGCTGTTGTGATCCTGGCCAGAATACAAACAGAACTGCAGGGAGATACTGCTGATTTAAAAAGTCTTTCATATTTTGTTCCTCAGCATGCCCAAGATCTGGGAGTTGCATTAAAGCCAACAAGATGGTAGTGGCAATGGAGCAAGAAAAAAGACAGCTAAGAAATATTGTCCAGCTGGCAATTTAAGATTTGTTTTCTAGCTGTCAATGTGGAATACTTACTAGAAATAGTAAGGCAAACACTACATTCTCTGCATAACTGTTAAATGTCCAAGTATGCATATAGACAGGTGTCTGAAGAGTAATTATTACATGCAACATGTGTATGGTGAGAATTCCAAATTTGTATTACTTCAGCAGATATATATAAAATAAAAACCACATTATATTTAAATGATTTTGGGAATACTCACCATTAAAAGTTTCATTCAAGGGAATGAGCTTTTAATTTATCAATCTTGGAGTGAGTATCAATATAATTTGGGTAACAAAAATGTACATCCAAATTATATTAAAAGCTTTATTAATAGTCTCCTGAATTAAATTTCTGTTTGGCACTCAATCTGATCATTCTTTGTTTTCCTGCAACGAACAGTTGATTAGGTCTTGTATTTGATTAAAAGAAGCTGTTATATTTGTTTCAAAATATTCATCCCAGCACCATGAAAGGCATTCATCATGTACGTTTCAATTTGTAGGTGCCCTCCAGCAACACAATCCTGGTCAGAGTTATCACAGTGTTTTAACTAATACAAAAAAAATGACAATACCAATATTTTTAATTAATACTTGGCAAGTAACTTTATTTTCTGGGTATCTTTGTAATTCTGATTATTTTACCATAATTTGAGGACTATAATATGTTTTCTCCACAGTGTCAAACCAAACAAAATGTGATGAGGAGAGAGATTAAAATAAAATAATAAGAAGGGCAGTGTGCCCATAAGCTTTTATCATATGGATTGATGCTACACTACAAATGTGAATGTGAGACATTGGTCAAGAAGGCAAAGTGTTATGGACTAGGCCAGTTGTCCTCAAAACATTTCAGGAAAGTAGACCACACCATAATATTTTCTAGTTGTTTTAAGCAGGTGTTGAGTGGATATTTCAGGAGTTCTGGATGTAGGTTTGTTCACTGAGCTGGAAGGTTCATTTTCAGACATTTCATCAGCATACTTGGTAACATCTTCAGTGAGCCTCCAAATGAAGCACTGGTGGTATAGCCCGCTTTCTATTTATGTTTTTGGGTTTCCTTGGGTTTTAATGTCACTTCCTGTGGTGACATCATTTCCTCTGGTGATGTTAATTCCTGTTCTTTTTCTCAGGGTGTGCTAAATAGAATCCAAGTCAATATGTTTGTTGGTAGAGTTCTGGTTGGAATGCCATGCTTCTAGGAATTCTCATGTGTGACTCTGTTTGGCTTGTCCTAGGATGGATGTGTTGTCCCAGTTGAAGGGGGGTTCTTCCTCATCAATATGTAAGGATAGTAGTGAAACTGGGTCATGTCTTTTTGTGACTAGTTGATATTCATGTATCCTGTTGGCTAGTTTGCCTATTTGTCCAATGTAGTGTTTATTACACTTCTTGCAAGGTATAATGTAAATGACATTTGTTTTGCTTGTTGTCTGTATACAACAAACCGCCACTCTAGATTCGCAGTAGAGCGAACAGTAATGGGGAACTTCAGGAAAACAACACATACGGACTAAATATTGAATTACGGAAGCAATCATCTCAACAAGCACAAACAAAGCTGCATTAGAACATTATTTCAATGAGCCACCACACATTCAGCACAGAGAACTATTCAGAGCAGAGGAAAATGACCTATACATTCAAAATGAACAGGTACCCAATGAACACTGTCAGTGACTTCTCAACAGCAAACCCAAACAAGCAGACAAAGCACGTCCAGAAACTCTAGCCACTCTCCTCTACATCAAAGACATCTTGAAAATGACTGCCAGACTACTCAGGCCCCTTTGCATCCGGTAGCCCATAAACCCACCAACACACTAAATCAGCAACTAATGAACTTGAAATACCCTATACAGACAACAAGCAAATCTAATGTCATTTACAAAATATCTTGCAAGAACTATAACAAATACTACATTGGACAAAAAAGCAGAAAACTAGCCACTAGGATACATGAACATCAACTAGCCACAAAAAGAGATGACACACTGTCAGTTGTGTCCTTACATATGGATGAGGAAGGACACCACTTCGACTGGGAAAACACATCCATCCTAGGACAAGCCAAACAGAGTCACGCATGAGAATTCGTAGAAGCATGGCATTCCAACGGGAACTCTATCAACAAACACAGTGAGTTGGATCTTATTTACTACACCCTGAGAAAAAGAACAAGAAATAACATCACCAGAGGAAATGATGTCACCATAGGAAATGACATTCCCAGCCTAAGGAAATCCCAAATACATAAATAGAAAGTAGGCCATACCACCAGTGCTTCATCTGGAGGCTCACTGAATATGTTACCTAGTATGATGACGAAATGTCTGAAAATGAACTTTCCAGCTCAGCGAACAAACCTACATCCAGAACCTCAATCTGAGCTACAAAGCTTCTCAAAACTTGATATTCCAGGAGTGATGCAGCTGGCCCAATCACCTAGTTTTAAACAAAACAGAATTTATTTACAGACTACTGAATGAAACATGAACAAAAGAAAACTAAATTTAGAATAACTTAACCTATCTGAAAACCCAATTGACTCTTTCACAACTTAATGATGCTGTTCCAAATACTCGCAACATTCCCATAAACACCCACTTTGCAAAAAAAGGTAAAATCAAACACAGGTTCTTACAGGACAGAGGTCAGACAGAGAGCGAGAGGGTCAGTGTGGAGCTGCCCAGCAGCTTCTCTGAGTTCCCAGCTAAAACTTAAATAGCTGCTGTAAACAAAAACACAAACCAAGCCAAACCAAACCCTGAATTGGGAGAACTGGCCACTCCCCTTTCATTATACAAGTGTTTTTAAAAAAAAAACACTTTAATGCTTTTTCAAGTAGATATTTCCAGACATATTGGAACCTCTGCCTTTCTAACCAGTCTGGAAAAGAAAAGGTCAACATAACCTTGTTAATGAAGCAGCATCGTCACAAAAGACAAGAACTGTCTTCAGGAATAGATTTGTTCTACATTATTAATAAATACTAACATGTATAGAACTCATGGATATACCAGACTCAGACTTACAGTTACATTGGATATTATTCTATCTTCATGTGCTTTGGTATATGGTGTAGTCTGGTCTCAGGAACACTGTTCCAACTCCACCTACATTGTAAAATTTATATTGTTGTGAAGTTGGGTAGAGTAATTGTAAATTGGAAGGCAACAAGTTAGAATTTGATGGTTGTAAAATTGTAAAATTGTGGGGGGAACATTGTGTGGTCCCTTTAAAAGATAGTGCTTTTTCTGTGCTTAGAAATTTAGAATGCAAGTACATCGAGAGCCCAAACATTTGTATCGAAAAGCCATACAGTAAGCAGACCAAACAGCAGTCTTCACCAAGACAACGTTCTTTTGAATTTAGCTAATCAATTTGAACCAGGCAGTTAAATACCAAAAACCTATTAAATTTAAATCTGATGGTTTTGACAACATAGGACCAACCCTATTGTAAGAAATATTGACATGTCTTTAAGGGTATTAAAAAGAGGGCGGTTGGACAAATACCCTAGAGCTAATTGCCATCTGCAGAAGGAACAACTGCTAGCTCTTTCTCTCTCGAATCTCTGGATCTCACAGTCATCTATGTATTAGAGAAAGCACCATCAATGGTATCAACGACTGAGAAGACATTCCTGACAGAAGAAATGATGGAGATGACTTTCCTGACAGACAATTCGATGGAGAAGGCACAGAACATTCCAGAAGACCACAAAACCAGGCTGAAATTTTGTGATGATGCTGCTCCTTTAACAAAGTTTTGTTGTACTTAATTTTTTTTCAGAGAGATCATAAATGCAGAGTTGCTGAGAGGTCTGGCTGGATGGGTTTTAGGGCCAATTTGGTTACAGCTAATAGACACTGCCTCAGACAAAAGGCTTTTGAGTTAAAAAAAATATACTGAAAGGGGAGTGGCCAGTTCTCTCAGCTCAGCTTTTCTCTGGTTTGTGTTGGGTTTGGTTTAGGGTAAAAAGTGAGGACTGCAGATGCTGGAGATCAGAGCTGAAAATGTGTTGCTGGTTAAAGCACAGCAGGTTAGGCAGCATCCAAGGAACAGGAAATTCGACGTTTCGGGCCAAAGCCCTTCATCAGGAACTTTCATTTGGTTTAGCTTTAGCAAGCAGTCAGTTGTGAAGCTTACGGACCCAAACAAGCAGGTCTGTGCTTAATTTCTCTCTTTTTGACATTTCTCCTGTAGGACCCTGTGTTTTTACCTTTTTAGCCAAGCAGTGTTTTTGGGGATCATTGTAAGTATTTGGAACAGCATCATTAAGTTGGGATAGTCTGTTGGGTTTTGGATAGGTTAAGTTATTCTGAATTCTATTTTCTTTGTTCGTGTTTCATTCAATAATCTTGCACATAAATTCTGTTTTGTTTAAAAATTAAGTGGTTGGTCCAGCTGCATCACTCCTGGAATATCCACTGTACACCTACTTAAAACAACTAGCAAAGTTAGGTCTGGGCTACCATCTTGATATGTTTTGAGGGGGTCTGATCTGGTCCATAATAATTTTGAGAGACCTAAATTCTGAAGTTTTTGTCTATGTGTGGGACTTGTATTTATTGAAACAACATACTATTAGAATCTTGTTTTATTCAGGAATAATTGGTAGTTAGAAGGATTGTTAATAGTTTAGTTAATTCATTCAAGGTTAGATTAGATAAATAAATTGTTACATGCTGATGTTAAAGTGAGTATTCAGGGATTTTATTTATTTAATTTTACTTTATTGAACCAGTAGGAGTTGTTGAAAAGCAGGTTACTCAACTTTTCACACTCTTTTTAGAGATTATAGGAGTAGGTGCTTCTCTTTGGGTGTTTTGGTTTTAGTTTTTGGGGGGGGGGGGGGGTCAACCTCCACTTTATAACAATATGAGTGATGTAGGTGGCTAGATGGCATCATCACAATTTTGCTCCCGAGTCCTAGAGCCAATCTACAATGTATAGAACAGGAGTTCATGTGTTCTATTCATAATGTTTTATCAATTAAAATTATCAATAGGACATATTACACATACAAAATGTTGGCTTTTAAAATGTAAATGATTAAATTCTAAATTAAGAAAGGTTCTGCAATTAATGCCTCTCACTTTATTAGCAAGATCAAGGTTTAGAAAGCTTTCAAAAGTTTAAGGAGATTGACTAAACCAACAACTTTGTTCAAAATACAATCAAGATTTTGTTCGAACTTACAAAGCCATCAAGGGCATCACTCTACCAGTGCAGAGGAATTTAGGTGAGCAATATTATGCTGCAACACTGTTGAAGCAGTCGCCTGAATTTCTCACATATGCGTCAAGGTTCTCTACCAGCAACAACACATAATATTGACAGAGGTTTCTCAATCAGGATTCAAAATCCTATCTCTAAGCCTGATCAGACAATAGAATAGACACTTACCTTAAGATGAGTACCCCTTGTGAATTTTCTGGCCAAGAACCTTCTATTCCAAGGGTGTGTAGATTAATCCAAGAATCAACAGAGACAGGATCAATATGGAAACCACGCCCCTACCCTACTCTTTTTTAGCAGTAAGTACTGTATACTGTGATGGTCCACTTCGGATGTTATTAAGAAAATGAAATTAAGATCATTGTGGGGCTAGGGTGAAAGTGGATGAAGAGCTATAGGGTAGGGTGCCAGGCAGGTATTGGGTTAAGGAGGCAAGTAAGTGAAGAGAGTGCAGGGTAAAGTGGCAGTTTGGTGAGGGATGCCAGATGAATGAGGTTGGTTGCCAGGTAAGTAGATGAGTGTTTAGGGTAATCAAAAGGGTCATGCCGGGGTGGAGCTGGAAGGGGCATGGCAGTGGAGGTGGGGAGTGTTTGGTCTGGTGGCATGGGTACAGAGTAGTCAGGCCAGAAGTTGGCGTCAGAACATGTGGAATATTGGTTTCCAAGGTGTGGTATGGATATTTGACAGTCTAGTTGGATGGTTGATGGTCAAACCATGGGGTGGAGGGTGTCAAGTGTGATAGTGTGAAGGATTTATGGACACCTATGTTGTTGAGTTAGCATTCTGTGGTGAGTTAGGGCTTGGGTTCAAAAGTTACCCTGGAGTTACAGCCAATTTTAATTCCCAGTAACTATTAAGCTCAAGTGAGTTAGCACCATTTGATATCCCTGTCACTTACTCAGAGTTGGAGACTTAGTTGGAGAATTCCAGATGCTCACCTTCTTAGGTAACTCCATTGGAATCAGCTGTGGGAATTTTTGCAAGGTCCTTAAATGCAATTTGAGTCTGAGCTGCGACAGTGGCTGTCTTCCCATTGGAATTTCTGGGCCATTATCCTGAATGAACATTCACCAAATGACAAGCGCTTAAATAAATCAAACCCTATAGGACCTATTCATTGGAAATTGAATTTAAAACATTTCTCTTCACTTGAATGATCACTAAGACAACTCTTCACCCAATCTAATATCACCAAGTTGCCATTGTTATGATTTGAATCTTCACTCAGATATTGATCTTACACATCTTGCAACAAACCATTGATACAACCTATCATGAATTGGAATGCAAATTTATACAGAAAATTCCAAAACAATTGCCATGAAATCTGGATTCCTTTGGTAACCTGCTAAGTTTGAACTGCCTCATTCTTTTAGTTGTTTGTTGGCAGAATTATCTATCATAGATTAGGCAGAAAACAGATTAAAAGGAATAGCTTAGATCCAGCAAGAGACTATATGACAGCTCCAATTCAAAGAAATAACATATTTAGGAACACACTACCAGGGATGTTGCTTTCTTAGTTTTTAGAGTTGATTGTTTAGCTATAGGAAAGCAATAAATCCTTTCTAAAGCTGATCTTTTTCGTCATATAAATGCATTACATACCTAAACTTCACTCACCTGTTACCAAATATTTTATTTTAAGGCTACTTCCTTTCAATATAAAACAAATAGAGTGTGTTAAGTAATTCCTACTGCTTTGTAATCAAAACACACACGTACATTTGAATAATGTCTTTCAAGTAAGACTCTGTGTCCTCAACAGTGATGTGTGCTCTTCCAACACGTTAAAAACAAGTTGACAGTAACTATAACTAAAGTGGCCAACCACTTTCTTATGATTCATATTAGGATAGAATTTCTGTTCATCACAGTCACTTTATCACTTGATCTCATTAAGTTTTCTACTTCCATTCAGGCACAAGTCATAGTTTGGCAAAGCAAAATGCGGAACATATTAAAGCCATGCTCTGGGATGTCACTGCAGTGATGAAGTGACAAGATCTGTGAGGGGTGAATGAAATAAAGTTACTGAGGAGACATTATGACAAGGAGTTCAAATGTATTTAAAACAATTCAATAGGCACTGCTTTGGTACTGATTAATTTTTTGGCATTGTCCTAATCTTCTTTCTTTTCCTCTCCTCTTTTATTCAAGATATTTGCATAACTTCTGATGTCAGCATTACAGCTCAATGTCATCTTTCACAAATGCCCATTTGTTGTGTGAGATTTTAGACAAGGCTATTCTATCATTCAAAATATCACAATGTCTATGAAAAGAAAGCTATTGTAGAAATCTCTAATCTGTTGTGAAGCTCCTGCCTAAATAGTCACCTCACTAATCAGCAGTGCTGATATGAACTGCAGTATCCCATGCCCACTCTGGCTGAGATCAGACCAGGATTTGACTTTGGTTGAGACAAACCAAAACAAGAATGCCCATTGTGGTTAACCACCAAAACGCTTGGTCAACATTCCAGGTAGTCATCTGCGTCAATCCCCCCAAAAGAGTCTTTATCTGCTCTCATATATGAGAAAAGAAATGAAAGAAATTCATATCATAGCTGAAAATTCCTCTAAATGTACTTACATACATCCAGTGGAGAACATCGAGAGTACAAGATTGAGAAAGTTTGGTTAAATATATAAAATTTTCTTTATACTCATTAGTTGTGTTGGAAGCATTTGCTCACTCTAGTACTCTATCTAGAACCCATCTGAAACACTCAACACAGAGTTTCATTTGGAGCAAAATTTCTATTTTAGTTCTGCAGCCTGTTCAGGTATGAGGAATTGGAGAGCTATACTTTTGTACAGTCACAGTGCAAAAAGAGGGACAATACCTGAAAGAACAGTGATAACTAGGGACATAAAGATGAAACAGTATAATTTACGAAATAATAGGCTGCCTATATAGCTTGAAATGTGTTGCTGGTTAAAACACAGCAGGTCAGGCAGCATCCAAGGAACAGGAAATTCGACGTTTCGGGCAAAAGCCCTTCATCAGGATGAAGGGCTTTTGCCCGAAACGTCGAATTTCCTGTTCCTTGGATGCTGCCTGACCTGCTGCGCTTTAACCAGCAACACATTTTCAGCTCTGATCTCCAGCATCTGCAGACCTCGCTTTTTACTGCCTATATAGCTTGACACATTGACACAGAGATAAACTTTTGCAACCATTCTCTGATATGTCAGCATGAGCCAAAGTTTGAAGTTATTCACTGACGGCTTTTTCAACTGAAATGCTGATTAATAGAACAAGTGGGAATAAACTTAAAGGTGGATTCTCAGGTGAGAAAAGGTTATGTTATTGACTACAGCAGATAAAGGTCATAAGAATCAGAAAAGTGCAGATTTTGTATGCAGCAGGGTCTAAATCATCACTCAGATGATTTTGCAATAGTAGTTCTAGCTTTCCATAAAATATATTTGTTACACTCTATAAAATAAGTAACCTTTTCACAATCTACAAAGTGTAAAATAATATTGACGTGCTACTAACAATGAGTTGAAATTTACATTTAGCTCAATGAATTTTGCAGTGTGATGAGTGACCATGCAGTCACTTAAGCCTGTCCCACCATTCAGTAAGATTTTAACTGGTCTGTAGCTCAGTTCCATTTAGCTTCTTGATTCTAATTCCGAGATATAATTACCGAACAAAAATGCATCTATTTCAATATCAAAACCATCAATTTACGCAGCTTCAATCAGTCTTTTGTTGGAAAGACTTTCACATTTCCTTTATTCCTCAGATGAAAGCATGTTTTCAGATTCCACACCTGAATGGCCTTGCCCTAATTTTAATATTGTGTCCCCCTTGTTTTTAAGTTCCTTCTGTTTATATATGTGCTGATGAATCCTTAACACCCCAATCAGACTAGCCCTCAACCTTTTAAACTTGAGTAATAATAATTCAGGTTTATGCAACTTGCCATCATAATATAACCATGCAGAGCAAAGCAGTGTACAGAATATATTTAACACAGAATGTTTTCTGATCGGTTGATATGTTGTTCACAGCAGCACTACAATAACAATATCATGAAGTTGATTAATTCCAACTTGTGAGCATAACATAGCACAAAGATATTGAAGCTCCTTGTAATAGGGTGAAATCATCATTTAAAGAACTTCATTTACGAAGCAGGGTCAATGTGGTTGAAAATTCTGAAAATATACGTGAGGGAACTTCTCTCTTTAGGCTAGCTATTCCTAATCTGATATTTGCACAGGCATTTCTGAAATATTCATATGTACTACATCATCACTTGTATATAAATGTTCACTGAATGTATTGATAAGGATAATGCATTTTTTAAAAATAAAATTTGAAAGTAGCAGTCACCTAACTTTAGACGCAAAATACAAAATGAATAAACTGTTTGAATTATTTAAACTAGAATTTCCTCACTTCACAAATACGATAGATACATCTGCTCTCTCCGTAAGCTGAGGTGGAAACCTGTTGACTTCACCCACCGACTGTGTACAGCGTCAACAGAATGGATAGAACAAATGCAAAATGACCATCAACTCCTTCAGAACCATTATCTTAAACTCTTCCCAAGGTTTTTTTCTGACATAATTATCTCATCGTACACACGTGTATAAAACTGTTTACATTACATTTACCAATACCTCATCATCCCCCAAGTCTCTGACTTCATAACTTCGGGTGATCTGAACATTTTACAATTCTTCTTGGAAGTGTTCCCTTTGGATTTGGAAAATCAGTAGATCTTTTGCATGAGAATTGTTAATCTTGATACTGATCTTAACTTTGATTTCTCTATGAACCAATTCCACCATTAAGTTCTCCATTGAGTTCACCTCAGTCAAGCAATACTGGATATTTGTTTTGCAAAGCAACAAAGTTCCTGCAGCTCCTCCATTCAGACCCTTAGCTGACTAGACATTATGTGAGTATGTTGATCAGCTGACTTTTGCACAACTATACCATTCCTAGTGTGGCCCTTTATCCATATCCATTGTGTTGGCTCAAAACATAGAACATAGGACCTTACAGCACAGTACAGGCTCTTGGCCCTCGATGTTTTGCCAGTCTGTAATCCTACTCTAAGATCAGACTCATCTACATATCCTTCATTGTAGTAACTTCTATGTGCTTATCCAAGAGTTGCTTAAATGTCCCTAATATATCTGACTCTACTACCACTGCTGGCAGTGCATTCCATGCACCCACCACTCACTGAGTAAAGAACCTACCTCTGACATCTCCCCTAAACCTTTCTCCAATTATCTTAAAATTAAGCCCCCTCATGATAGTCATTTCCACTGTCTGGCTATCCACTCTATGCCTCTCAACATCTTGCACAAGTGTGACAAGCATTTTGCGCTGTGACATCCATTTTAATGAATAAACTGTTTCCCCAAATAAGAATGTTCCTTTTCACAAACATCTTTATAGTCCAATGCACTCAGCTCTGAACTCAACCTGTTTGGAAGGATGGGGAGTTGAGCCTTGAATTATCAGCAGTTCTGATGGTGATACACCACACTGGACTGGGGTGGAGCAGGTAATAAACAAACATGTATACATTCAAATTTTTCTTCAAAAGGGACTTAACTTTCTGGACTGTATGCTCAGCTTCTCTATTTGACTGTAGGTGACCCAGTGAGCTGGTTACATGATCAAAGTCAAAATAGACTGTAAATTGGCTGATAAATTCATTAATAAACTGTGGTTCATTATCTGACATAACCACATCAGGTCTCCCAATTGGAGTGAACATTACATGTAAGACCCTGACAACTATCTATGTGGTGGTCGTATACCACATTTTCACCAAGGAAAACAGTAAATGACAGTTTGTTAAGACTGTTCATTGAACATAAATAGCTCTGTTTCACATATTACCATGATCTGGTAATGAAAATCTGTGCCTTTCATTGTTCAGGCCTGCTAATACCACAAGTTTCACATCCAGCTAAGAGATCCTCAATCTCTTTTAAGGTCCTTGGTCTCCACGCTTATGTGCAGGCACTGACTGTATAATTGATATATTCCCAAGTGTCCCTGACATATCTTGGCTTGGATAACTTGCCAAAGCAAAGCTGAAATAACTTATTTTCAATAACTTTCTTGGCCACTTGATACTTTCCCTGCACATATGTATCTTACTGGCAAACCTCATAAGGCGGACTTGGTATCTAATAGAGATATCTGATAGAGAGCTCAGTGGTTTATGATCTGCCCTTTCTCTAATGTGTGCATAAGACTGAGATAGCTTCCTTCTGTATAATTGCTTTTGCATGTCTGACAATGCTCTGGAAGCACAAAAAAAAATCAACATCCATTTGATTGTTTCAGAAAGTACACTGATTGTGTATCCATAGCGGAAGCATTCACAGTTTGTTGGAAAGGATGAAGTGTAGGGCATCTATGACCTTGACCTTTTCAAAAGTAGCCTCCTGCTGCAAGTTATAGCGCAATCCTTGCATCTTCTTGAAGAACTGCTTCTAGGATTCAGTTATCATTGGGATATAGAGTCATAGAGATGTACAGCATGGAAACAGACCCTTCGGTCCAACCCGCCCATGCCAACCAGATATCCCAACCCAATCCAGTCCCACCCGCCAGCACCCGGCCCACATCCCTCCAAACCCTTCCCATTCATATACCCATCTTAAATGTTGCAATTGTACCAGCCTCCACCACATCCTCTAGCAGCTCATTCCATACAAGTACCACCCTCTGCGTGAAAAAGTTTCCCCTTAGGTCTCCTTTATATCTTTCCCCTCTCACCCCAAACCCATGCCCCCCAGTTCTGGACTCCCCCACCCCAGGGAAGAGACCCTATCCACTCACCCCACCATGCCCCCCATAATTCTGCAAACCTCCACAAGGTCACCCCTCAGCCTCCGACGCTCCAGAGAAAACAGCCCCAGCCTTATCAGCCTGTTCGGGTGGCTCAGATCCTCCAACCCTGGCAACATCCCTGTAAATCTTTTCTGAATCCTTTCAAGTTTCACAACATTTTTCCAATAGGAAGAAGACCAGAGTTGCACACAATATGCCAACAGTGGCCTAACCAATGTCCTGTACAGCCGTAACTCAATATTCTGACCAATAAAGGAAAGCATACCAAACATCTTGTTCACTATCCTATCCACCTGCGACTCCTCTTTCAAGGAGCTATGAACCTGCACTCAAGGTCTCTTCATTTAGCAACACTTCTTAGGACCTTACAATTAAGTGTATAACTCCTGCTAAGATTTGCTTTCCCAAAATGCAGCAGCTCGCATTTATCTGAATTAAACTCCATCTGCCATTTCTCAGCCCTTTGGTCAATCTGGTCCAGATCCTGTTGTAATCTGAGGTAACCATCTTTGCTGTCCACTACACCTCCAATTTTGGTGTCATCTGCAAACTTACTAACTGTACCTCTTATGGTCACATCCAAACCACTTATGTAAATGACAAAAAGTTGAGGGCCCAGCACCGATCCTTGTGGCACTCAACTGGTCACAGGCCTCCAGTCTGATAAAAGCCCTCCATCACCACCCTCTGTCTTCTACCTTGGAATGAGGTCATAGAGATGTACAGCATGGAAACAAACCCTTCGGTCCAACCTGTCCATGTCGACCAGATATCCCAACCCAATCTAGTCCCACCCACCAGCACCCGGCCCACATCCCTCCAAATATGAGACATAAATTTTACCAAATGTTTACTAAGCCTGAAAATCTCTGCACTTCCTGAACCAATTTCAGAATTGGAAACAGTCGTCATTTTCTGTAGATCTCATCTTTTCCCATCTTTTTCAACAAGAATAGATAGGCTCCTTCAAATGTTTGCACTTTTAATTGAAAGAAATCCCTCAGTCTGTGAGAATTTTATTTTGAGGAGAAGATGGCTAAGTAATATCATCACTAGACCAGTTTATCCAGAGACCCAGATAATATCCTGGGGA
Organism: Hemiscyllium ocellatum; assembly: GCF_020745735.1. Classification (NCBI taxonomy): domain Eukaryota; kingdom Metazoa; phylum Chordata; class Chondrichthyes; order Orectolobiformes; family Hemiscylliidae; genus Hemiscyllium; species Hemiscyllium ocellatum. The sequence goes on from NC_083403.1 coordinate 117,533,002, forward strand.
CCTGGGTTCAAAGGAGAAAGTGAGGTCTGCAGATGCTGGAGATCAGAGCCGAAAATGTGTTGCTGGAAAAGCGCAGCAGGTCAGGCAGCATCCAAGGAACAGGAGATTTGACGTTTCGGGCATATCAAATCTCCTGTTCCTTGGATGTTGCCTGACCTGCTGCGCTTTTCCAGCAACACATTTTCAGACCTGGGTTCAAATCCTGCCACAGCAGATGGTGGAATTTGATTTCAAATAAAAAAATCTGCAAGTAAGAGCCTAATGATGACCATGAAGCCATTGTCATTTATCAGGAAAACTATTCTTTTACACTAATGTCTTTTAGGGAAGGAAGTTGAAAATGTGTTGCTGGTTAAAGCACAGCAGGTCAGGCAGCATCCAAGGAATAGGAATTTCGACGTTTCGGGCATAAGCCCTTCATCAGGAATGAGCCCATTCCTGATGAAGGGCTTATGCCCGAAACGTCGAATTTCCTATTTCTTGGATGCTGCCTGACCTGCTGTGCTTTAACCAGCAACACATTTTCAACTGTGATCTCCAGCATCTGCAGACCTCATTTTTTACCCTTTAGGGAAGGCAGTTGCCATCTTTACCCAGTCTGGCCTACATGTGACTCCAGACCTGCAGGAATGTGATTGAGTCTTAAACCTGCCCTCTGGAAAATTAGGGATGAACAATAAAATGCTGGCCTAGCCAGTGACATCCACATCCTGTGAATAGTTAAAAAGGAAACTACATGGACCCTACATAGCATGTGACTTGTTGGGTTGGTTGGTGCGGGTGTCCCAGAGGTATTCTCTGCAAGTAGGCAGCCTGTCTCCCCAATGTAGAAGAGGCCATATTGGGTGCAGTGGATGCAGTAAATGATGTGTGTAGAGGTGCAGATGAATTTGTGATGGATATGGAAGGATCCCTTGGGACCTTGGAGGGAAGTGAGGCCACAAGTTTTGCATTTCTTGTGGTTGTAGGGGAAGGTGCCGGAAGTGGAGGTTGGGTTGGTGGGGGGTGCCAACCGCCCTGTGGCTGAATACTTTAACTCCTTCTCCCACTCCGCCAAGGACATGCAGGTCCTTGGCCTCCCCCATCGCCAGACCATGGCAACACGACACTTGGAGGAAGAACGCCTCATCTTCTGCCTAGGAAGCCTCCAACCACAAGGGATGAATGCAGATTTCTCCAGCTTCCTCATTTCCCCTCCCCCCACTTTATCTCAGTCCCAACCCTCGGACTCAGTACCGCCTTCTTGACCTGTAATCTTCTTCCCGACCTCTCCGCCCCCACCCCCTCTCTGGCCTATCACCCTCACCATAACCTCCTTCCACCTATCGCATTCCCAACGCCCCTCCCCCAAGTCCCTCCTCCCTACCTTTTATCTTAGCCTGCTTGGCACACCCTCCTCATTCCTGAAGAAGGGCTTATCCTTGAAATGTCGATTTTCCTGCTCCTTGGATGCTACCTGACCTGCTGCGCTTTTCCAGCAACACATTTTTCAGCTCTGATCTCTAGCGTCTGCAGTTCTCACTTTCTCCTGGTTTAAGCTTTATCAATCTATTTCTTTATTGTTGATTACAGGGTTGACCCATTTTTTTGATAATCAAGAAGTCAGCTACCCTGCTTCTGGGGTTTCCTGTCTTCTGCAACCAAGTTATATATTATCAATGGATTGGGTGAAATTGAAGGAACATGAACAGAACCATTACCTTACACAATCATACTCATATGCTTGCTCACCAGTTAGAATCAGCTTATTGGACTTCTGCATTTGAACTGCTGTTCTTCCCTTTGCTTTTCTCACTATTGCTAAGTAGTTCACTCACCTTCTTCAGCCAAAGGTCATGTCTAGTATAGTGGCCTCTTCCTTTGCAGGTCCCAACAAGTATGCTGTGCTGATTATATTATTGCTGGATAACTCAAGGTCCATGTTGCCAATTTTTTTACATGAGATCTGAGATCCAGTTTGGATTCAACTCTTTTTTTCCAATTTTCCCATAAATGGAGCTAATGGAGGAAGATTTTCTCCTTGTATTCCATGAAACAAAATAATAGGCTCATTTAATAGGACCAAATGTACAGTTTTATTGCAAATAATACACGTAAGAAAGTATGCCCCAAATAAACTCCTTTGTAAGACAAAGAGCAAAATGAATACAAATATCGTGACATTATGGTGCGAGTGATTATTGGGACATTGGCTTGAACTAATGAAAAGTCTAATTATGGATTATTCACAAAACTGTACTCCTTACCTTGCAGCACAAAACCCAGTGATTATGATGTAGCGCTGCAGGGGGAAAGCCCAGGTAGGAAGCTGAGGTTTGGTAAAACTGCAAAGTCGTAGCAGTCATTGAATAATAGATTCAATACTTCCCTTTAGATTAGCAATGAATCACTACTTCAGCAGTTTTATATTTTATTCATGACTAACAGTTTGTGCCATTTCTTTTTACAGTCTCCAGCTTAAAGATGAAATAATGAGCATGAAGAATTTGAGTCTTTATTCAGACTCCACTGATTTTACTGGTTATTTGGGATATACATGTTTTAAAAAAAGTATATACATCACTGTGTTTGCTGCATATTAAAAATGGACATAAGCATTGTCATGCTATATCCATGCTGTATAATTTGATAACAATCTTTCCAGTAAATGCTGAAAATAGCCAAATGTCTGATGGGAAATGGATTTTTGCTGTTGTGTAACGTGATTATAATAGATTAACTAACATTAGTTGGAGCCTTGAAAAAAAATGGAGCTCACTGACCTTTATAAGATAGGTCGATAGGTCAGTCCATATTATAGAGGAGGCAAATAGACATAGAAACTAGGAACAGGAGTAGGCTATACAACTTCTTGAGCCTGCTCCACCATTCAATATGATCATAGCTGATTCTCTATCCCAATGCCACATTTTTGTTTTCTCTCCATATCTGTTGAAGTCTTTAATATCTAAAACCTATCAATTACTTTTTTTTTAATATACTCTGTTACCTGGCTTCCATAACACTATAGGACTATTCAGCCATTCAGCCCATCAGTTTTGCTCCACCACTCAATGATTGATCTGATAATCTTTAATTCCACATTCCTGTATTTTTCCCATAATCCTTGACTCCTTTAATGTGTACAAATCTGTCTATCTCCATCTTGAATATACTTAATGACACAGCCTCTACAGCCTGCTTTGGTAAAGAATTCCATAGATTCACAAATTTAAGGGTTGAAGTCCAGAGTGAATTTTGTTAAAGATTGGTTCAGCGATCACTGAAACAGTCGTACCAGTTTTGACCTCCATTAGAACTGGGTGACCATTTAACTAGATGCTTATTTTGATTGGTTCTGCTTTGGATGTAGCTAAACAATTTAACTATTCCAAACGATAAGTAGGTGGACTTTCCAGGGTGTGTACTGTTCTTCCACCTAGTTAAATATTTAGAAACAAATTAAGAATATGCATCAAAAATGGGCTTGACAGTGGTGGGAGTTAGGGGGTTGGTGGGGATGACTTGCTGTACAGAAACCATTGTGGGATATATTGGCTGAAATTGTATCTTATTCTGAATACCCTGGTCTGGCACCCATGTTTGTTGAGGTTACATTTCCTGTGACCATCTGTTCCCAGAGCTGTCTTTGCCACCATTTTCAATGGCCAGTGCCGTGGAACATCCACTCTTATGAAAGAAAAGTTGCCAATCATTAATGCTCCTGGTTACAATCCTGAGCCTAGATCACTGACTCCTCCAATAGGTGGACAGTTATATCTGGTCGCACCACTCATACCTGACCTGGATTCTCCCAATCCGTCTTAGAGCCTGCTGGATCACCAGGACCCATAGAGGATCTTTGCACTGTTCCCTCTGGTATTAATCAAAGGCAAGTGGAGGATGCTCCCATCAGGCTGGTTGGAAGTTATGACCTGAAACTAAAACTCAGCTCAATTTGAGAGCCTTTCAAGTCACTCTCCATTGACTTACAATGGGAATGGTTGTGAATCAGCTGCACTGAGTTGGCCACATCCTCACATTCCTAACGCAATTCTTCAGAAAAAGCTCTCTACCCCGAACTTCGTTATACCAAGCGGTTAGCAGGAGGGCAGAGAAAGCGATTCAAGGATGTCCTCAAAGCCTCCATGAAAAATGCAATAACCCTGCAGACTTTTCACAAATATATTTGAAGAATCATTGAAGGTGTTCGATGTCTAACTGTAGAGAAGTGGTTCACTGAAGGTGATTGTCGCAGGGCAGTTTCACTCCTTGTCTTAAAAAATGACTGTGTTGACTATTTTCCTCTGGGGAAACGTAGTTTGCAAATATGAGTCAAAAGTTAAATTTGAAAATGTGTATCACAGCTGGGAGTTCAATGGTTTCTACTGTGCAGACTACATTACTTGTCACATCATATTGCCAGGCATATTTAGTGCTGAGCTTACAAGTTATTACAACATAATGGAAAGTTCTTAGTCTTGGTCTCCTCATGCTATAATTTTTCATAAAGGTTTACTTTTATGTTATTGGAATTATGGTGTTGCAGTGCAATATATTGTATAGAGGCCTCTCTAATGATATATTGAAACTGGAGAGGCCACCCAAGTACGGTACTGCTATTTATGAAACTATAGCTGAAAGTAATCATCTGCTTACTGCAGTAATTTTTCTTTTTGTATCATTACAACAGTAAAACATTTATCATCAGCGTGTTCAATCTGGATTGCACTGTATTAGCAGACTGCCATCTGTTGCTGTACTGGGTAATAATACTGAGAGACTTGATCATGCAACTCCCACCTGATTTGAATTTTTTGATGTTCTGCACCCACTCTCAGGTCTATCACAAGCACTTATAACTGATTCCCATCATATTTCTTCCAATCAATAGCACCTAATGAATAGTTGCATAGTCAGTGCAATAGACTTGAAAATCAGCCTCCTACTGCTTAACTTGTACTGAGTAATTGTATTGACCTGTAAATGATACCTCATCCCCAAAATTCCATTAGTATTTTTAATAATTAATGGCATTGGGTTATACTTGCTCCTTCAGTCCTCTCTGGGTTCACAAAAAAATTGTTCACTCTGATTCCAGAAATATTTATTGCATAAACCTTGCATTATTCCATCCTGTTCTTTTTAAATCTTTGCTTATTTCTTATAAGGAGTATTTACCAAGCTTTATTTCTGCTCTTTAGGATTAAGTGCCTGTAGAGGTTGACATTAAAATGAAGATTTTGGGGAAAAAAATAGGTTTAGCTACTGGCTTCTTCCTAATGATCATATGTGGAGAAAGAAAAATGATCAGGTCCAATTTGCAGCGCTATTTTAATGATTATTTCTCCCTGATGCTAATTATGTCCTTGGTGCTAGGTTTTGCTGATTATTGATGCTGTCTTGCATTTGGCATGATCAATTCTCCATTGTGTCTGCTGTTCCTCATTTAAATGTTCCAATTTTATCTCTGGAATGGATCAATGCTTGAAAACCTGCAGGTGCCCCAGCAATTACCCATTCTAACTAAAGCAAATGTATGCTAAAGTGACCAGAAACTAGGTAAGACCTAGTTGATGCAAAATACTGACTGCCACAGTTTCATTGTGTGATCAACCTCCCTCCAAATGAGGCATTCAAATGGAGGGCACTGGGCTATTGAGTTCAAGGACACCAAGGACTTTTAGTCATTGAGTCACAGAGATGTACAGCACAGAAACAGACCCTTCAGTCCAACTCATCCATGCTGACCAGATACCCTAACCTAATCTAGTCCCATTTGCCAGCACTTCGCCCATATCCCTCCAAACCTTTCCTATTCATATACCCATATCTTCCAATCCTGGCAACATTCTTGTAAATCTTTTTTGAACCCTTTCAAGTTTCACAACATCCTTCCAATAGGAAGGAGACCAGAATTATATGCAATATTCCAAAAATGGCCTCACCAATGTCCTGTATAGTTGCAATATGCCCTCCCAACTCCTATACTCAACACTCTGACCAATAAAGGAAAGCATAACAAACGCCTTCTTCACTATCCCATCTACCTGCAACTCTACTTTCAAGGAGCTATGAACCTGTACTCCAAACTCTCTATTCAGCAACATTCCCTAGGACCTTAAGGGAGATCTGTTGTTTTTGGAGTGAATAGAAATAGACTGTCTAGATTCTTTCATATTTTAGGAATTCTGGATGCCCCCTAACTCCACAGGTACCTGCTCCATTGATTCCCTTTGACCATAGAAATTTCCCTGAGGCCAACATTGCAGGGATTGCTAGCCCATGGATTTTTGTGGCAATTATGAATATTTCCTAAAGCACCAGAGGGCAGAGAAAAAACAAAAGCTTTGACAAAATACGAACAATGCTTTTCACTATTATGCCTCAGATGAGCCGCAAGGCCAGCAAATGACAACCTATCTATAACAGAGACTACATGAACCGATTCATACATGACAGGCTGTGCAGGTAGCTGTTAGCCAACAGTGCATTTCAACTGCTGCACTCAAGCTATTGTACCCTGAAATTCCCAACGTGTTGAGTTCAACAATGCTGTAATTCAGAAAAGTCAAGTGAGCATGTGGGGGCAGATTATATATGCGCAACAATTTCTCATTTAATTAAAATTTATTTTTTCTGTTCTCTATATATGTTGATAGAATGTAACATTCTACCCCACCTCCCAAATCAGAACTATGCAAATGGATACTGTTTCTGTGGGAGTATTCATGATTCATACGTTCTGTACCAAAAAAAAGCTACCTAATGTTTTCAAGGCCAGGTAAGGCTTCTAAAACTGCAGCGAGGAGATTGTATTGTAGTTGATGAGACACTCTTGAACTCAGAAATACTGCGGTGAAGTCTATGGCTGAGCCAGAATGCTGAATGGTTTGCACTGAAACAATATTTTGAGCGAGGCTTCTATTTCTCTGATGTCTGGCTGTAAAAGAAGAAGTAGGGAACACGGTGACAACATGCCACACTCGCAGCTCCACCAATCCTAACAGGAGGGTTGCCCCCTCATTGGAGTGCCCTACTGCCCTCTCTTTAATCAACACTTTATTCCAAGAGCTCCTCGTTTTATTTTCAGCTGGAGGAACACTAGTTTCTCCTGTCAAGGCTCTAGACTGCTGGCTGTCTGATTCACCCATCACCAGTCACTGTTCCCTTTCTCAATTGGGTTGCAGACTCAGAAACACGGTGTGGGATAGAGGTAAAGCAGTGTTACTTCTGCAATCATAATTACTTATGCAAGGTAAATGAACTCACACCAGTGTATAATTGTTTCAACCAAGAATGAAAACTATGTGAAGGAAATATATCATTGTTTTTGTATTATCTAAAATGTGCATACAAGAATGAAATGTGCCTGCAAACAATGGTAGATGTTACAGCCAAATAGATAAGGTGCTGTGAGGGGAGGAGGTGTAGGTTAATCTAGATATGCTTATACAAACAGTAGTTAAGCATCTGTTTCCCGCTTCTGAAAAAAGAAGAACAGACCACAATTAAAAGATCATTAGGCTCAGTATGGATGAAGAATGGGAGGAAATATTACAAATAAGGGAAACAGATGGTAGTGAAGGAGGATATACCTAACAATGGGCCACAGCAGGATGTGGTGAAATGGCCAAGTACTTTGTTATGCACAAGGCCGGATAAGGCAAGGGATAGACAATAGTAATGTGTGCCGGGTTTAGAGTAGCGGAAGGAGGGAAAGAGAAACAAATCCTATATAAGATATGTACTTGCTAAACTCTGCGTGTCTATTTTAGGCACCACACTTGCAAGCGTGTAATAAACGATACTGTTGCTTCAGATCTTGTCTTGGACTGAAATTATTGAAGTGAGTGGGTTCTATTTCCCACAACTGCAACTTACAAATCCTTACCGTACCTCTTGATAACCTAGTGTGGACAAGCAAAAATAAAATCCACTGTTCTCCCTGAATGGATGCAATAACAAATCACCAAAGCAAGACACAGTGCTGCCAAAAACACTGCTATGGCAGAAAACATGTGTCATACTTGCAAGTTGGGATGCCTGACCCTTTAAATAGCATTAATTGGAGGTCACCCACATAGCTGAATGTACGTTAAGTAGTGTGTGATTAGCAAAGGTGTTCAGTGGACTACCAGTCAGAATTTCAATAACATCCATCAAAACAGCCAGAATGTTGATTAAACTTCATGATTTAATCACTTTTTACACTTCCTGAACATGCACAACATACCCATGTTTGGGGTTTTTTCCCAAACTGTAGAAGTCACTGGAATGTCGTGTGCACTATTTTTAAACTTTGCATTTTCCATTGTGACAGAATGTTGCTCCTATTATGAATGTGAGACAGTCATGCTTAAGCTGTATGTTTTTACAAATATAACAAAAAGCTAAATGTTTTAGTTTGGGGAATAGCTGTAATGATGAATTACACACAGAAACAGGACAATGTGATTTGGTTGCCATGGGGACAGAAGTTCAGTTTGAGACTCATAGAAACTTGAGAGTGTCAGTTTCCTTAACCTGAACACTAATTCTACAGTTGTTGAATTTAAAATAACAATCATTCATGGGATGAGGTATCACTGGCTAGGGATGGCTAGGCATTTATTACCCATCCCTAATTGCCCAGAGGGCAGTTAGGAATCAACCACATTGCTGTGGGTCTAGAGACATTTGGAGGACAAACCAAGTAAGGTTGACAGTTTTCTCCCCTAAAGGATACGAGTGGTCCAGATAGGTTGTTCCTGAAAATTGACAATGGACTTGTGGCCATCATCAGATGTAGCACAGTGGTTCAGTGGTTAGCACTACTGTCTCACAGCACCGGGTACCTGGGTTCAATTCCACCTGCGGGTGACTGTCTGCGTGCAGTTTGCACATTCTCCCCGTGTCTGCGTGGGTTTCCTCTGGGTGCTCCAGTTTCCTCCCATAGTCCAAAGATGAGCAGGTTAAGTGGATTTGCCATGCTAAATTGACCATTGTGTCGAGGGATGTGCAGGCTAGGTACATTAGCCATGGGAAATTCAGGGTTAAAAGGATAGGGCAGGGGGTAGTTCTGGGTGGCAGACTCTTTGGCGGGTCCATGTGGACTTGATGAGCCGAATGGCCGATTTTCACACTGTAGGGACTCTACAATGACCAGATTCTTTATTGAATTTAAATTCCATTATCTTCTGTGGCGGGATTTGAACCCAGGTTGCCAGAATATTATTTGGGTCTTGTGGATTAATAGTCTAGCAATAACACCACAAGGCCATCACTGCCTCACTAGTGGAATGATGAGCAGAACCTGGATGTGGAGATCTCACCTCCAATTTCTGACAGTTCTGATAATTTCCCAGCGGGGGAAGGAGTTGGGATGTGATTCACTTAGGAGGACATTCAAACCTAGCAAGGCTATGTGAGTTTAATGCTGATTGCAAAGAGACCACATTTCAGCAGTTTGGAGGACCTTAATTCACAATGTTAGAGTCATGAATTGATGGAGTATATGTAAATACACTTAAAGAGTGGATAAGATCTGTGTAAAGCACATAAACTGAAGGTTTTTAAATTTTCTACTGTTTAAGCTTTAAACCAAACATGTTCCAGCTGTTGGCAAAAGATTAAAATAAAACTATCTACTACATTGATTGGATTGACAGACTTATCTGGTGAAGATTAAAACAACACCTTTCTATTCAGTTTAAGCAGAGTTCACCATTAAAATTTCTTCAAATAGACCTGAAGAGTGAGATTAAAAACAGTAGCGGCTGCTTTATCAAACATGGAAAAGAAAGGTTTCTTTTGGGTTAACTACTAAGCAGAATATTGTTGAGAAGAGATTACTTCTATGAAGAGATGGGACTTGTGGACCTCTAAACACCCAGGAGCTGCAATTGGGTACCTTGCCACTGGAAATCTGTTTGAGGGATTGAGTGAAAGGACTTTTAAAATCACACCTGTGTCTTAACATAATGATCTACCTTCTCTGCATTCATCTGGCAGCTATTTAGTGCATGCTCCATGCAAATGTGATGTTTGGAACATATCCTATCACAAGTGTATACATGTGTTATGCATGCTATTTTTGTAGTTTAATATTCCTCTAAGCATCCAAACAAAAATGAGTGTTACAGAGCTCAACTTTTAATCCTCTGATTTTCTTCATTAATTCAATGGTTTGTCATTCTAAATAGCTTTCTCAATGAGTCCTACCATCTACAAAGGCATGTGGATCTATATCCTTCCATCTCTCCATTCTAGTATCCCCATTAAAAGGTGTACCACATATTATTTTGCCTCCTCTCATTCTTCCTACCAAATTAATTATTTCATAGTTTCTGGTGTTAAATTTCATCTGCCATAAAGTCTCCCAATTTTATAAATCTGTTTAATTTCTTCTGAAATCTGTTACTATTCACCTCACGCTGTAATACATTTCTGAGTATGTGCCATCTGAAAAATTTGTCATGTACATCAATGAGCTGAAACTTCATAGAACAGCAATCCAAACACCAAACCCCCATCATCGAAAAGGTTTCTGATTGAAGGTCATTGACCTGATATATAAACTCTGTTTCTTTCTCCACAGACCTGACCCAATGAATATTTTCGGCATTTTTTTTATATTATACACTTTAATCTGGTTCAAAAAATGTCAGGTTATCATACCTTCTGCTTTCTATTCTTTATGCAATTTTCATGCCACCACTGCCCGTTTTAATTCTATGCTTTCCTTTTTGAAATTTGACAATGTTAAGTTTACCCCAAACTCGCTTCTGATATAAGTGCATGTGTGATCTGTGTATCTATGTATGTCATCACTTAACAGATCTGGAATTAAGTGGAATTTTACCAAATGCCTTTAAAAATCCACATTAACCAATATTAACCATATCAGCATTATAAATCCTCTCCTCCACTACATCAAAGAACTTAATTAAGCTAGTCAAACATAACCTGTCCTTCACAAATCCATACTGGTTTTGATCTATTAATCCATAACTTTGCAAGTGGCAATTAATTTTGTCCTAGAGTATAATCAGACATTTTCACCACTACTGACTTTAGGCTGATTGGCCTATAGTTGTCGAGTGGATTTCTCTTCCATTTATTGAACAGGGCAGTAATTACGATTCTCCAACAGATTGAAATATTCTGGCCAGAGCTTCCAGCTTTACATCCCTCAGCAATCTAAGATGCATTCCATCCAGACAGGATAATTTTTCTACTCAGTGCCAACATTGATGGAATTTGTCTTTAGTTTTATCCCATCCGATTTCTCCACTACTCCCTCCTTTATTGTGGCACTGGCAGCATCCTCTTCTTCAGATGCAAATAACTCACCAATGACTTCTGCCATGCTCTGAACTCCACAAAGCTTTCTTTTTGAACCCTATTCAACCCCATCCTTCCTTTGACTATCTTTTTCCTAGTTATTTGTTGATAAATCGCTTTGCCTAGACAATGCCTATTGAGGACACATGAAATTTCTGGAGTCTCCACACATCCCACTAATTGCAAACAACGGGTCTCAGTTGTTCCATCAAATTACTGAACAATCTACATACTTATAGTTTATATAAATATATATTATATTTATGAAATTACTTTTTAAAATGTTCTTTATGCAATATATCTGGTTTAGCTTTTAATAATTAAATATTTATGCCTACTATATTTTTATTTAATACAATTCTTATGCCTTTTGTATCCTCTACTTAATCAATTTATTCCATTCATCTAACTGATTATTTATAAATTTACTCACCTACTCTTGCCTCTTGGTTTAAATTACCTAGCACTAATTGATCCCTGTTCACTGAATTTAGATTCCCACTGAATTCCTGTTCTAAAACTTTTTGCTGTTTGTATTTTCTTCCAGGTCACCAAGCTCTAATTATAAAAGTTATCGATTACAATCCATAACAGTTATACAATTTGTATTCATAGTAAATCCAAGCAATTAATATTGTATCCAGAATATTCCTCACTCTGCACATATCACTGCAGTCACTGTGCAGGCAGAAGCTTATGTAACAGACAATTTGGCTTTCATCTGTCCCTAAGTTAAATTTAAAAAGGGTACCAGAATAGCACGAAAGCAAATAAATAATCTACAATTCAGCAACAGCAACATACAAAGTGACAAAACACCACTAATTCACATACAATACAAAACAACACACCCTCCCTCATGCTGAATAAACATAAAGATTACAACAAGAAGAATCAGAATAACTATTTCAGATAGTAATATAACACAATAAGAACTAAACCAACTTACCACAGATCAAAACAGTACTGCAACAGAAACAGCACAGGAAATACTACCTGCAGAAACAGAACAGATTCAGGACAACACAGAAAAGAAATACCAGGAGCCTCAAAGGAGCAGTACAATTTAATACTTGGATGGAGTGCGTTAAAATGAAGAAAACAATGGAAAAGTTAGGCCACCATAATCGATCATTATCCCACAACAGCAATTACTCCAAATACTCTATTCTGCACCATCCACATTATGCTCAAAATGCACAATTGATATTGCAAAGGCCTCTAAAAAAGCTGAAGTGCTATCCAATTATATTTTCACATGACACCATTTTAAAAGGCTATCTCTCGATTAGTGGTTGCCTCAAATCAAATTTGAAAATAAAAACTACTTTTGTCTTTTTGGAAAAAAAATTACTCCCTCTTTAGGCAGTTCTCTATTTACAGTCCATCTTGCAACCTGAAAAAGCCAACACATGATGTTTCCTTTGTTGGCCACATCTCCATGACTAGTTCACCATGGGGGTAGTGGAGGCAGAGCTGCATGCTAATAATATTTCATATAATTTTCAAATGTTTCAAAATAATAATCCAATGATGGAAACCACCACTCCTGAATAGCGAGCCAAAACACAAGGTCTACAACACATCTTTTGAAGAGCTAGGGGGTTTAGCACAGGTACAATTTGCCAAATGACCTCTTTTTATGTTGCATAGTTCTATTATTCTGAGTTATTTTTAACGTTAATCAGCAATACAATGTTCATTCAAATGTACTTTTGACTGACACTATGGTCCTGGTTCACTGTACGACAGACATGTCAGATAACTATGCAAATATCTGACCTATTTTATTGAGAGAGGTCAGTTAATTAGTATGCAAGTACACACAGCATCTCTGCACCAGTGACTTTTCAGGCTGTACTTGCTAATGTGTCACTGGTTACAGCTTAGAATATTTATTTGGAATGTTCATCTTTTAAACAGAGCCTAAACAAACTGGAGGAGCCATAAGGTTGGATTAGAGGCTAAAACGCTCCTGTTCAAGTATTACACCAGACCCATAAAATGTTAAACAATTTTGTGAAATTCTTTGCTGAACTTGGGATTATATCTATTGTATAAATATCAAAACACAGCAAAATATATATTCTGAGAGAAATTTACAAATAAACGACACAACTCAATGTCATATTTTCTTTGACTTTTCCAGTCGCTTTGTTTACACATATTACCACAGGAAATGCTGCATGTTAGAGTATGCACAAGGGTTAAAATTTTAATTTACAGCTGAAGAATAGAACAGATGCTTTGTTAATTGCAGAGAAGCCAATAGTGGATATTTGCTGAAAATGTATTGCTGGAAATGCGCAGCAGGTCAGGCAGCATCCAAAGAGCAGGAGAATCAACATTTCGGGCATGAGCCCTTCTTCAGGAATCAGTGGATATTTACCTGGTTTCCGGTCAAATGACAAAATATATAAGTCTACCTTGAGAACCATTCAGGCTCACTGTATTGAAATCGCACTATTATTTTAAAAAAATAGAATGAGGAGTCTTCAGTCGGGCAGATTGAATTTAGGTCAAACTGCCTAATCGAAGGAGGGACAAATCAGTTGGTAAGTTTTGCCAAGAACATAAATAAATAGGAGTCGGATTAGGCATACAATTTCTTGAGCCTGTTCTGCCATTCAATATAGTCATAGCTGATCTTCACCCTCAACTTCATTTCACACCCACCCCCACTCCCCAGATTCTTTGGTCCTCTACTGAATAGAGAAATGTCTCAGCTTTAAATACATTCTATGTTGAAGAATCTACAATCTTCTTAGGTATAGAATTCCAGATTCTCAACCCTTTGAATGTAAAAAGTCAAATTTCAGTTCCAAATTATTGGCTATTTATCTTGAGACTTTGTATATCCAAACAGTAGAAACAACCTTTCAGTGTTTAGCATACAAAACTCATCCAGAATATGCTGATTCAATTAGACCACCTCTTATTCTTCTAAAGTTCAGAGAATGAATTAAAAATTAATTTGTTTTTCATCACACACATTCCACTTCTGAAGAGGAGTTATGGTGGACTCAAAACATTATTGTTTCCTTCTTCACAGATGCTGCCAGACCTGCTTTGATTTTTCAGCAATTCCTGCTTTTATTTCAGATTATCAGCTTCTGCATATTTTGCTGTTTTTCAAGTATATAAAGATAGATAAAAGCTAAGTGTACATGAGGGTGGTCTCATCAAAAACTTCTCTGTTTTGTATTCCAAACCCCAATAATTGCCAATATGCCATTTGCTTTCCTAACTGATTGCTGTAGCAGCATTTTAATTCTACATTTCTTGTAGGAGTGTCCAAAAATCTTCATAAACATGAAAATTTACAAGCTTCACACATTTTAAGAATTTTTTTATTTCACTGACAAAGTGCAAAACCTCAGACCTCACCACATTATATACTAACTACTGCCTTGTTACCTTCTCACTTAATGTATCTTTTCCTCTTTACAGCTTTCTTGTGTCTTCCTCACAGCTTACATTTCCACCTAGCTTGGCATCATCAATATGTTGTTCCTGGACTCTTCACCTAATTCATTAATATAGATCGTAAATAGCTGCAGTCCCAGCACTGCTCTTTGAGACACTCAAACAGTCATAGTCTGTTATCTTGAAAGTTCCCTGTTTATCCCTACTCTCTGCTTCTTTTCCATTAAGCAAATCCCTATCCATGCTAATATATTATTCCCAACTCCACGATATGAAACACTGTAAAAATGTATGAGAACATATGCAGAGGAATACAATATCTCGTTTTAAGTATAGTGAGGAGCATCAATTGTTGCATCCTGAAATCATGTTATGCCAAATCTAGATTTGGACAGTTAAACTAATTCCAAGTTGTAAAAATGTATGTAGTCTGTTTATGCAGAAATCCAGTTATGCTTAACCTAGAATGCCACCCAGCCCACAGAGTAATTTGTGACAACACTTCATATAAACTTGCTGGTAATACTGCAGCACTTTGTAGAGAGAGGTTAAGTCATGACCAATATAATCATGCTTAATTGATATGATTACATTTTGGGTGCAAATTAAATGGTTGGGAAAACTTTGCATAATTCAATGACCTTTCTTAGATCTAATTAATGTTAATAGAAAAGACAGCTTTCTTTCCAGCCAGCTTTCTGGAGTAATAACCCTCCTTTAATATATTTCAACATGGAAAATGAAGTTACTTTTTTGTGCAAATGGACCTATAAATTAGATGTTGGGTGTATCTCATGATATGAGCAAATTAGACATTGGGAAATTTAAAAGCAGGGTAAAAAGGAAGAGAATGAACATCTTAGGAGGATGCAAAGGTGGTATATCATTGCATAAAATTTGTGTGTATCTGGGAAATGAGACAGAAGGAAAGTATGTTGATGTTCCAAAAAGGGTTGAAACAGGATATTTCTGGATATGTCATAATAAATTGATATATTGTGATTCATCCACGATATACTGAAGACCAGGCAATTCAGCAAGGTAGTTTTAGAAATTGCATCAAGGGTTCTGATTGAGGCATAATGCTGGATATTATTGCTTAAAGCTGACCTGATGTTATGGCTATTGTCTTCTTGGGATATAACCCATGGATGAGGAATAGAAAGGGATCAAGGATAGAGGTTTGATATCCGTCCCTTTTTTTTTGGCACGCACAATAAATAACCATGGTACATACTTACAACATTAATGCCCACAGTTTTGTGTTATCTAATGGATGTCATCAATACTCATTACAGTTCATTCTTGTGGACCATCTACTAACTTAAATATTGCCTAAACAGACAGCTTAAACAAGAAGTGAAAGAGGCAAGTGGAGTACAGAATGAAATGTGAAAAAATGAGAAGACATTTTACATCAAAGTTCAATATAAGCTCTTGCAATGTTCTATTGTTTTTTTTCAGTTTATGATGTCAAAAAGCACTTCTGAATGTGTAGCGAAGTTGAGAGATTGAAGCTTGATAAGGAGATCAGAGGCTGGATTGCATTGGAGCTGCAGTAATAAGAGGGGTAGAGAATTTGGGCCTCAAAACTGCTTTAGGAGAGTACCTAGCTAAAGAACTAATCTTTGTAATTAAAGAAAAAATGCCTTCCAATAAGATTTAGCATTTAAATTATCTTTATGAATAGAGAAGTAATTAAGTAATTAAAGTAGTTTGCAAGAGTTTTTACAACTGATCAACATCTAACTGAAAGCAATAATTTATCTAAAGACATCCAATAATTCTCAATTATCTCTGCTTTCATTTTTAAAGATTACGAAGTAAGCTACAGGCATTGGGATTTATTTCTCTGGCTATTTATCCAATGATGACAACTGCTTGCCTGAGAAAAACCCACTTGTGTACCTTGAGGATGTCTTCACATTAATGCAACGGTTAGATAGATTATGCATCAAAAACTTTGTTCTACTTGTGAAGGAGTCTAAACCAAAGCTCATAACTGCAAGATTGTCACTAAGAATTCTAATAAGGAATTTAGAAGAAATGTTTTTCCAATCAGTGATTGTAATGTGGAACGTATGACTATAAGAGTAGTTGACAAAAATGGCAAGATGAATTTAAGAAGAAGCTAGATAACTACTTAAAATTTGAAGAGAGTAGTGGGCATGCTGACAGATTTAAATAGCATGGGAGGAGACTCCTGTGGAGCATAAACACCAGCCTAAACTAGTCAGGTAAATGACCACTTTCTATGCTGAATATTCTATACAACTGTCAGAAAATTGAGGCAAATCCAATGCTTTAATCCGAAGAACCTGCAAAACGTATGATCAGCTTTCTTCAAGTTGCATTGTTTTAGTTACTGCAAGAGACAAGCATGATATGAGACATATGAAATGGGGGCATAAGTAGGCCAATCAGTTCCCTGATCCTGCTATTCCATTCAATAAGATCATTCCACATTTCCATCTACATTTGATTACATGACCTAACAACAATATATCTACTTTTGCTATATAAAAAAAGTTTAATGTCTCTGCCTTCAGCACCTTCCAAGACAAAGAGTTCCAAAGGTGTACAATACCATGACGGAAAAAAGAAATTTTCCTCATCTCTGACCTAAAAGGGCAAGCCCTAATTTTAAAACAAAGTGACCCCGAGGTCTGGACTGAATTGCAAGAGAAAAGTCTTTTCCAGATTCACTTCTGTCAAGATCATTCTGAGTTTGTAAATTTCATTCAAGTGAACCTTCATTCTCCTAAACTCCAGTGGAAACAGGATCAACCTGTCCGATCTATCCTCAATGTATCAGTCAATCCAATAGACCTTTGCTGAACCATCTCCGGTTACTGCCTTCCTTAAATAGGGATATTAAAATGCTCATATTATTTAAGATGGGGTTTCATTGTCCTTTATGACTGAATCTTAGCATTCTTCATTTCTGTTAAACCCCTCTTTTAAGAAAGACTATTGGGATGCTATCCTTTCTCTATAAGCATTAGTCAAGCTGTAACTGCACATCAACTTTTTGTTACTCATGCACAGAACACACAAATCTTTCTGCACTTCAGAATTCTGTAATCATCCTCTATTTAAGTCATACTCAGTGTTTTCACTCTTCCTGCCAAAGGGAACAACTTCATACTTTCCCACATAATAATATTATATCTGTCTGATTCTTTGTCCATTCACTCAACCTTCAATACCCACTTTCAACTATCTTCTGTTTTTTTTAAACAACATATTTTCTGACTTATCTTTACGTGGTTCATTAATTCAGCCACCATGCCTTTGTTTTCCCCATCTAAATTGTAAAAAGTTGACGCCCCACCTCAGATCTCTGCAGGACTCCCTCATCATATTCTGCCAATCAAAGACCAATACATGCATTCACTCTGTTTCTGACTAGCCAGTCAATCTTCTATCCATGCTCATTGTTATCCAGAATAACGTGAACTTTTATTTTCCACAGAAACCTTTGATGTGGCACCTTTCTGGAAATCAAAGTACAATACGTCATGTCTAAAAGCTCATCTTTATCCGCAGTTCACGTTACTCCTTTAAAGAACTTCAATAATTTGGTTAAAGATGATTTTCCTTTAACAAAAACAGGCTTGACTCTTCCCAGTTATCTTGAGATTTTCTAAGTGTGCAGCTATAATCTATGTAATGATTCTCCATGTTAGATGTCAAGCTTACTGGCCTTTAGATTACTGTTTTCCACCTCCCTTCCTTCTTGAATAGAAGGGTTATAATTGCTGTTTTTCAGTTTGTTCAAACCTTTTCTGACTCAAGCGAGCTTAGAAAATTAATACCAATGCATGTATTAGCTAATTAGACAAAAATTTTAAGATTCTAGAATGTAGCTCTTTTCTCCCTTTCACCTCCTAATTTACCATTATAATTGGAATGTTTTTCTATCCTCTATAGTGAAAACATGAACAAAATTTTTTATTAATTTCATTCATCATTTCCCATAGTATTTACGATTTACTCACCATTTTCACTCTGCAGGGGATACTTTACTTATTCTTTTCTGTTTGAGATACCAGTAGAAACTTTAATTATCTGTTTTTATATTATAAGTTAGCTTCTCTCAAACTTTAATTTCATCTTCCCAATTAATCTTTATGTCATTTTTTGCTGATCTTTAAAATGATGAATAGAGACAGGGACCTTTAGCACAATAAGTCTGCTTCATAAGCAATTTAGTACAATATGGTCTATCACAGATTTTATTTCTATTTATTTAATCCAGAAGAAAATAAAGTGGGACAAAGTAACAGTGCTCTGATTGAAGACTGAGTCCACACTTCTGGCTTCTAATCTGAGCTGCCTAAGACCAAATGGGCAATGAGAAAGAGTTCTGGTTAGCAAATGAAGACCATTTGAAATCTTTAAAAATACAAAATGTAAAAGGCATAAGACAAAAAGAAAGAAATGTTAAAAATAAGCTTTTAAGATGAGACATGGAATTCTCTCCTTATTTTAAGATGGTTTACAAAGTGAACTGTTCCCTTCAAAAGTCCTGAACAGGAGCAAATAATGCTCATTAACGTAAGGGAATCTATAGCAAAAATGAGTGGCAAAAAAATCCCCAATCAAATTGAGAGGAATTAAAAGTATCTGTTATTTGTTAAAATTAACAAAAAACTGAGGGTTTAGACTAAGAGGATTCAAATCAAGTAAAGGTTTCATTTAAATAAAATTATGTCGAACGTTCACCAGAGAAACAGGTTCTGTGTTTTTTTTAAATGCTTGATGTGTGCCTCTTCTTCACTCTATTCCATTTAACTCGGATCAAGGGTTATGGACGGCAGTACAAGATATAACCAGGATCAAAAAGAGATAAACTGAATAAAATAGCCACGATAAAATGAAACATGGAGAGGGTTTTGAAATCCTGCAGATTGTACTAAGCAGAAGGGCTAAGTGAAATGTAACCTTACCATGGCACTGGGCTATATGTTATTGTAAAGAATGTAGTCCAGAAAACATGATAAGAAGCTTTGCCATCAACACTCTATTCAGGGTGGATCAGTTTAATCTTTTGAACTTCTGCCTTATATTGTAAGTTCTTTCATTTATGCTTCCATAGTTGAATTGGCAAACGTATAATTTTAGATGTTGCTAAGATTGAAAGGTATGATTTTCCTTTTCATAAATCTTTTGCTATATTTTTTCAAAAGAATTTTAATAATTTCATTTTCTTTCTTCATTAAACAGAGTAAGTTTGCTCCTGAAGTTCTGAAATAATTGTTAACTGTTTGTGAATACAAAGTTATTTTTATTTCTCTCTTCAGTAACATGATACAGAATCGTAATGCTGCCTTTGAACATGCACCCTATAGAGGAAAGCGCTGCAGGGCATCCCATTCACACAGTCACTAAAACTTAAATGGATTGTACTGGCAGTGCAGAGATGGCACATGTTCTGACAATAGCACAACATGATGAATCTACAAGCTAAACCAGTGCCAATGGCATAGGCTTGTGTATCCACATTGTGACTGGTGCAGCTACTATGCTTTGTGTGTGCCTTTGTGAAACAAAATAATTGGAGATTGTGAGATTTCAGGCACTGTTAGGTGGATTTAAGAAATATCGCATTGAAATTTCACATCTGCGGTCAAGATAAATGTTTCAAAACAACGGCTTTTGAAAAATTTTGAATGTCTCATACTTCCCTTTTTAAAGTAATATTCTTCCCCCATTAACATCATTTCATTGCTGGAACATAATGGCTGATTTGGTAGTGGATTCATTTTCACTTTGTTGTCTGTTCCCCTCAACCTTTCTCTACCAAAAATCATTTGACAATCTAGCATCACGATCATCATGAATAAGAGACAATCTAACTACCATTCATTGACATTCAACGGTGTTACCATCACTGAATCCCCACTATCAACATCTGATTGAAACTTACACAATACCAAATGGTCTAGACAGAGTGGATGTTGGGAAGATGTTTCCATTGGCAGGAGAGATGAGGACGCGAGGAGACAGCCTTAGAGTAAATGGAAGACCTGTTACAATGATGATAAGGAGAAACCCATTTAGCCAGAATGTGGTGAATGTGTGGAATTCATTGCCACAGAAGGCTGTGGAGACCAGGTCATTGAGTGTATTTAAAATTGAGATAGACAAATTCTTGATTGCCAAGGGGATCAAAATTTACAGGAAGAAAATGGAAAATGGGAGTGAAAACCTATCAGCCATGATTGAATGGCAGAACAGACATAATGGGCTGAATGGCCTAATTTATGCCCCTATATCTTATGGTCAATCAAGAACCTTGACACCATCCAGGACAAAGCAGCACACTTGATCACTACCACATCCACAAACATTCAGTCACTCCACTACTGACATTCAATAGCAACAGTGTGTACTACTACAGCATCTCCTGCAGAAATTCAACAAAGGTCCTTATCAGCATCTTGCAAACCCATAATCTTGAAGGACAAGTGCAGCAGATACATGGAAACATTCAGCACCTGCAAGTTACCCTCCAAGCCACTGATGATCCTGACTTGGAAGCATATTACTGTTCTTTCACTACTGCTGGGTCACTGCTGCCTTCTGAAGGGCACTGGGGACCGGAAATAAATGTTGGTTCAGCTGGAGATGCCCACATCCCATGTCCCTAGAGTGAATAGAAACGTAATTACTTTGGGCAACTAGGTTCTAAAATGCACTGCTCTTAAGAAATTGTCTTAAAGATACGATGAACTAATTTTCCAGGTAACTTTTGCCAATTTAATTCTCCTCAACAACATGTAGATCAAAGTCAAGAATAATTATTCCGATGTATTTCAAGACATGCTTCTTTCATTTCTTTATGTATACGTTGCCAACATTGTAACTACTATTAAACAGCCTATAAATTCCTCGCCACAAATGACTTCTTCCTTTACAATTCCTATCTCAACTCAAGCTGATTTTACATCTTGATCTTTGAAATTAAGGTTATCTGAACAAATGTCTTACCTAATTAATAGAGCTATCCTGCCATCTTTGTCTAGCTTACTCCCATTCCAATATGGCTAATACCCATCAACATTCAAGTACCTGCTTTGGTCAACTTCCAACTTCTTGTAAAGGTCATATTTATTTATGTTTACCTGATGAATAGTTTATTCTTTTGTTTTAAATACTGCATAAATTCAAACATGAGCTGTTAAATTCTGCTCCATTACACTGTTGTTTCCTTTACCAGAAAATCCCCTCACTTGGTCCCTTGCCTCCAGTATTTATTTTAAGCTCTTCCAACAGATCCAATTATGCAAGTTATCAGGGCACTGATCCCAGAACAGTTTGTGTGTACGTCATCATAACAGATTACCTCCCGTTTTCTCGAACACTAGTGCCCTTGTCCCAGGAACTGAAACCTGTTTTGCTCATCCTAATCTTTGAGTCATCTGTTCCTCTCTAATCTTATTTGCATATGCCTATTTTCTGTGGCTCAGCTATTAATCCATACATTATTACTTTGAGTTCATGCTTTTTTAATTTAATCCATACAGAACCCCTTCTCAAGTTCTAATGTGCTGTTGATACCCACATGAATCACAACCATTTGGAGTCTCTCCTCCCATTACAAGGTTCCCTCCAGTCCAGAGTAAATATCCCCAAAACTGGTTACAGGCTGATTCCAGGCAGGTAACAAAACCATTTAGACTCTTGCTCTTAGCTGTATCTGCAGAGAACTGTATCTCTGACTATGCTATCCCTGACTACATCACCTTCCTATTACTTTCCTTGCTTGACTGGCTTCCTGTACCATGTGCCATGGTCAGTTTGCTCATCAGCCACTGCTCTCATCCATTACTGGATGCAAGAATCTTAAACTTGCTGGACAAATGCAAAGATCAAGGATTTTGTAACTCAATTTTCTCCGGCCCCATAACTCACAGTCACATCCTCTTGTCCCTGAGCATTGACCAAATCAGAGGGGCCTATCCTGACTACCTCCTTGAAGTGTCCAGGTAACTTTCTCCACTGTCCTTCCCTGATGCATCACAATGTCAATTACATGAATTCCAGGTCAAACTTTGAGCCAAAGTGCATTGAGCAGCATACTTTACTGAAGATGTTTGGATCACACGGCATACAGGTACTCCAACATCCTATAGTTGAAACACACTACCTGTATTTCCTACTCCATCCCACTTTTCAAACTCCTATACTTAGAATAGTTGTTGTGATGTTATTCGATCTAGTGCTGACATTGGTCACCAATGTAGCCTAAATTCATTGGTATCTAAAAGACACATCCTAAAAGATACATCAACAAGATACACACCAACCAATTACACAGTTCCCCATGATTTGTCTCTTAGTTTTCCACAATAAATTTCACAGAATAGTACAGCACAGTACACAATGTCTGGCCCATGATGTTTTGCTGAGCATTTATCTTAATTTAAGATCAACCTCACCTACACACCCTTCAATTTACTGCCGTCCATGTGCTTGTCCAGCAAGTTTCATTGGATAGGTGGTGGGGGTGGGGGTGAGAAAGAGCGTTCACAGGATCCCACTGGTTTTTTGTCTCCTCTCATGTTGCTTTTCAACTCCTATTCTCCTGGAGGCTGAAAATGTTAGAAAAGGAGCACCTCCTTCCCCTCCTCATGGAACTCCCTGACTCATCAAAATCCTAACTATACACTTTGTCACAATCTGCTCTCTAATCTTCTTTATTTATATTCCAAGAATGGATCTCCAAATGTCCTGGGTCTCTTGCAAAAAATATTTCTCAACTGATCAGGTGTTAAGAAATAACAGCACATGGGTGGCTTCCCGTGATTTCACCCCTCTTTCATGGAAGCAACTTCTCTTTATTAAGAACGTTTGTTGTTACTAGAAACTCACTATATGGTGACTCTGAGGTAATCTCATGTCTCATAATTTCACTGTGAATTCAAAATTTAATGTTACTTTAACTTTATCAGTGTTGGAGCTTGATTTGCAATTCTACAAGCCATTTGTACTGATGGGTAACAAAGCATCTTAGTTAAACTCAGAAGGGTGATATTGACACATCATTGTATTAAACTAGGTGGCACCTGACATGTATGAAATGTCTGGTGATCCTGGCAGCTGTGATTGATTACACAAAACATTTCTTTAATCATGGTAATATAATGTGCAATTTTACAACATTATAAATGCAGTAACAATCTGTGCCAATCAATTACTAGGTTAGAACATTAGCATGAGATCAAGATCATGGCAGCAAAGATGGAATCTCCTTTGTTTGAACGTATTCACTACTTTATCTTCGATACAACTTCAAATCAATTTGAAACTTGCTGAAAGATTATAATTAAGTTGTGTGGGACAATAATATATTATTTTCAGGATTCTAAGCAAATTATTAGAGACCACATCAATGTTCTAACAAGGTAATACTGAAGCTACAATTCACCTTAGTGTGGGAAAATGTGAGGGAAAAGAATCAGACCTTGTTTAATATCAACAGTCAACGAAGTAACATTAATGCCACTCAATGTTCAATACATTAGAGGAGACTTGGTTAAAGGTTTTCACTGACTAAACTTTACAACCCTTCTGTTGTTGACGGTTTATTCTCAAACAGATCTACACCATGGCACACAATTATTTTGGCACATAACCCATGACACAGGAAATTACTTTTTTTAAATTTAAGATACCATTTTGATTTAATTTTCATTCTTTTGCTTCCCCTTCTGTAACTTATTTTTACTTCAGACTTCTCAGTTTACTATCATAACATGGGATCATCAACAAAAGAACAGGCTTATGCCACTGCTTATATTATAATTACGCTGTATATATTGGGAATTCTGCCTTCTCCATGACTTGGACAGAATGGGCTGAATATTGTGTTTCTTTCTTGGCTAAGTGTGAAATCTGTGGAGTTTTCTGGAGTGTTTTCACTATGAAACTCAGGGAGGTTTTTGCCTTATCTTTTCAAACTTTTCACATTGTTAACATACTCCTACCCTTATGACTGATTCCAGATCCACCTATCACATGCTGTTCTGAGAACAACTCTTTGTTGCCAGGATATCCAGAATTAACAGGCCTCCCTTGCACCCGGTCCATCTTTGAAAAGCTGTGGTGCACCCAGACAAGGGCAATATGGAGCTACTCTGCACATTTCATAACATTTGCCTGTCCATAACAGACAGGGGGAGATTGGCATCCTGTTTTCAGGTAGGGCCCTGAAGATGGGAGGCCATGCTGTGGCTGTACAGGACTTTGTTTAGGCCACTTTTGGAATACTGTGCTCAATTACAGTCTCCCCGCTGTCAGAAAAATGTTGTGAAACTTGAAATGGTTCAGAAAAGATTTACAAAGATGTTGCCAGATGTTGGAGGATTTGAACTATAGGAAGAGGCTTAATAGACTGGGGCTATTTCTCTGATGGACCATCAGAGGTTCAGAGGTCACCTTACATAATTTTATAAACTATGAGGGGCATGGACAGGGTGAATAGTCATGGTCTTTTCCCCAGGGTAGGGCAGTCCATAAACTAGACAGTATAGGTTTAAGGTGAGAGGGAAAAGATTTAAAAGGGACTTAAGTGGCAACATTTTCATACAGAGGGCGGTGTGTGTATGGAATGAACTGCCAGAGGAAGTGGTGGAGGCTTGGTACAACTACAAAAGGCATTTGTTTGAGTATATGATTAGGTAGGATTTAGAGGGATATGGGCTAACTGCTGGTAAGTGAGACTATATTAATTTAGAACATCTGGTTGGCGTGGATGAGTTGCACTGAAGGGTCTGTGTCCATGCTCTACATGACCCTATGACTTTATACGGCTGGATAGGCTGGTGCAGAGGTAGGAAGTCCTCTACCCTAGGACCAGCAGAGGAAATTAAGAACTGAAACAATGCCAGACTGGTTTGAGGTGTCATGCTGGTCAGTCACTCTCAGTATTCTGATGGATACCCAGCAACGTTCTTCTCCACTTTGCCAGTGTACATGCCATGGGGGTTCCTGGAGGATGTAAAATATTGAACACCAATGTCTGTGGACACGTGTAGCCAATGCCCATGGAGAATGAGATATGGGTGTCTGAAGTCCACCATGGAGTTTTTTTGGAGGAAGCAGCGAGTTGATATACCAAGTACCTGCTCTGACTTACATGTCAAGTTTTCTCAACTTCTAGCTTTTCTGATGTGCATGGTAAGAAAGGAAGCTGAAGGTAAATTGAGCCATTATCAAAGTGTAAACAAGCAAAAATCTCCTTTAATTGGCAAGTAGAGCGAGAATCTTGCCACACTATTTGTCAAAAGCATAAAAGAACAAACAAGATGCTCCTGATGTTGAGACAGGCCTCACTGGACTTCTCATCCAATTCTGCCACAAATCTTGCTATGGCCCATGTCACTCAGACACCTGTAAGATTCTGCCCTCTGAGTATAACCAAACATGTGTATTTGCTTGAATCATTTTGTAGATTTGTGCTAAAGACGCCTGAGATTAGATTGATTTGTCTTCTGATGCCAAGAAATGAAATGTCCAGCAAATAGTTAATGCCTTGAAACTGGTATTATGATAACTAGTGCGTGACATAATTGGTCTTTGAAGCGAGATTCCAAGAACGTTTAGCAGTTACTGAAAGGGAGGTTGCTGGCCCTCTGAAAGAAATCTGAACCTAGATCAATGGAAAAACCTCCAGGAGGTGAAGCATCAGAGAATTGGGAACTTTAAAATAACTGGAGCAGTTACTGCTGCTGACTATTCAGTAAACCAGCTAATCAACTTTGTCTTCAGATTACCACCTTACACCTCAAAGACAACCAAAGGACAAAAGACATATTCGTATTTTTCTGAGGCTAAAGAGATAACTTAAAGAAAGGGTAATTTTTTTGTAAAGTGTTAAGAAAACCAGGCCAGACCCCCTCAAAACATTTCAATTTAAGCCCAGACCTTAAATTTTCCAGTTGTTTTAAGCAGGTGTAAAGTGGATATTCGGTGGGGGGGGGGGGGGGGGGGGGGGGGGAGTAGAGAGTGCAGCTGGCCCAATCACTCAGTTTCCAGACACTGAATGAAACATGAACAAAGGAAAACCAAATTTAGAATAACTTGACCTATCTGAAAACCCAAATTGACTCTAGAACAACTTAATGATGCTATTCCAAATACTTGCAACATCTCCAAAAACACTGCTTTGGCAAAAAAAGGTAAAATCAGACATGTGTTCCTACAGGAGAGATGTCAAAGAGAGAGAGAGGATCCACGTGGAACTGCTTCATTGGGTCCCCAGCAGCTTCTTTGGGTTCCTGACTAAGACTTGACCAGCAGCTGCAAACAAAAACTGCTTGCTAAAACTAAACCAAACCAAACCCTGAAGTAGGAGACCTGGCCACTCCCCTTTCATTGAACAAGTGTTTTTTTAAAAAAGTACTTAAGAGCTTTTTTAAGTAGATATTTCCAGACTTATCAGAACCCCTGCTTTTATGACCCCTCTGAACAAAAAAGGACAACATAAAGGAAAAGCATCGTCACACAAGGAAACCTTGCAATTGGCTCATTGTTGCTTATAGTAAAATAATTAAGTGTATGTTTAATTGTTGAGAAACATGGCCTCACATAAGAACAACTTAAAGTGTTGCTGTGACAAAACAAGGAGGTTGAATTGAGTGGTCAGTTCACCCCTTTTCTGCTGGTTGGACAAAAATTCTAAAGTGAAATGGCCTTTGTTAAGAGCACTTCTCCCTTTCCTCTTCCTCTTTCATTTTTCTGCGGCTTACCCTGCTCTGCTTAGTCCACTTTCATTCTGAAAGACAAACTGTATTGAAAAGGAGAATGCCTATTAGTAAACCAATCTGTGAGCACTACTGACTAGTGGAAAAGTGTTGAATCAGCAAAAAAACGTTTCGATATCTGTCACATTAGATTCTGTAGCTGTTTTCAACTTCAAATCACTATGGAAAGCACTAAACCCTTGTAGCATTGTAGCAACAGGTAGAAAATAGATCAACCAATAGACAATCTTTAAGTAGTTTAAGATCATGCATAAAGTAGAGCAGGAAGAGTTCTTCCTCTTGCTGCTAATGTCTTAAATTAATCTTTTAATAAGATTAAAAGAAGGTATTGACCGAAGTACTGAATTTCAAAATGGTTACGCTGGTGTCAACATTGCACAATGACTGACATCATAATTTATATGCTCTGCATAATACTTGTGCATACTCGCTAACCTCAGCATCAATATTGCATTAGTCCAAAGTCTGGGCATGTCTGGTCATGTGCCCTCAGCCTCCACTTTGGAAAGCTAAGAATATGGGGCGGCATGGGGGCTCAGTGGTCAGAGCGCCAGGGATCCGGGTTCGATTCCAGCCTCGGGCAACTGTCTGTGTGGAGTTTGCACATTCTCCCCGTGTCTGCATGGGTTTCCTCCGAGTGCTCCGGTTTCCTCCCACAGTCCAAAGATGTGCAGGTTAGGTGAACCTGCTAACCTGCACATTAGGTGAACCTGCAACCTGTTAAATTGCCCGTAGTGTTAGGAGGAATGAGTCTGGGTGGGTCACTCTTTGGAGGGTCGGTGTGGACGATTTGGGCCGAAGGGCCTGTTTCCACACTCTAGGGAATGAAAAAAAAAGACCCTTACAGTTCTCAGGAACAGAGGTGCCCAAGCTTAACTTGTCGGCATGAGCAATTATTTTTACACAGAGAATTTTAAGGATATAGTTGCCTGAAAAATGATTGAAATCGTATCCTCACAATACAATAGTTTAGATTCTCTGATATATGCTCCATTTTAGTTTGGTCTTTTCCAAGAAACATGGAAACTTTGAACTTACTATGAATTATATGAAACCCTGGGTAGATCCTATTGTCAGATGAACATCCTACTTCCGATATGAGGAAAAGTTCAAACAGAACTAAAGTATAGCCAGAAGACTTTGCTGTATCACAGTTAGCTGGAAAAGTGAAAATTAAGTAAGGATGTATGTCTTTAAGACAACCAGAAAATAGAAGGTTGCACTGTTAGAAAAGTAGACAGGCGTTCACTATGGCTTAAATAGTATATGTGGGATACATCACTCTATTTGAAAGTTGGAAAGATTTCATGGAATGCGTTAAGAGATTTCAGCTTTTGTCAATGCTGAAGGTCAACATTTCAACTAAGTAATGCTCATTTCATGGCTTCATCCTCTGTCACCAGCTGTGGTGGTAGTGTTCACCATTAGGATTTCAGAGCTGCCAGTTATCCAATTAGTCCCGAAGGTAGATCCTTCGCATGAGACAGGGCTGGAAATCTCTTCTTAAAGCATCAGCACTACTCTTCTTGTTAAATTGTTGCAGGGTAGTCATTGGGAACATTGGATGGCTTTACCACAGACCTTTTAGCTGGGAGGACGGCACCATAACATTTAATAGAATTCAATGCAATGTTCCAGGTCAATATTACTCTATGACTATGACTCTATAATTGGAAGATAGAAAGAAAATTAACAGCTTTCAATCAGATAAAGGCAAGGAAAGTAAAGGATAAAAAGGTAAGTCTCTGACAAAGTGGAATGCAGCAGTGATAAAATGACATTGACAATACTCAGCTATACATCACTGCTACTTCTCTTGATGCTTCTACTATTGCTAACTTAAGTGACTACTTGTCGAACATGCAGTACAGTACCAGGGATTTCTTCCAATTATATATTGGGAAGACTGAAGCCATTGACTTTAGTCCCAACTACCAACTTTGTTCCCTAGCTACTGACAGCATCTGTCACACTGGTAACAATCAAAAGGTAAACAATTCTGTTTCAATCTTAATGTTATATCTGACCCCAAGATGAGCTTCTGACCACAAACCCATGCTATCATAAAGAATGCCTACATAACACCTCAGTGATATCAGCTCACTTTGCCCCTGCAATATTCAACTGCTGCTGAAACCCTCACCCATGCCTTTGTTACTTCTAATCCTAGTTACTCAAACACAATATTAACCAGATTCCCACATTCTATCTTTCTTAAACCTACAGACAAAATTTCAAATTTCAAGCATTTCACTGTCACAAGCAAGCAAAAAAGAATATTGACTAAAACTGATCAGTCAGCAAATTATACATTAAATTACAGAAAGGTTATCTCATTTAACTATTTAAACAATGTTTAGAGTTCTGAGGAGTTACCCCCTTTAATGAAAACTAGATGAATATTCAACACACCTTTAAATCCTCACAAACATGGTCTCTACAGTTTGAATGCAGAATGTTCAAATCATGAGGATTCTCTGAGTTACTCTAGGTGCCATACAGTAGTGAGTATGGGAATAGGAGGATAGAGCAGATGAATGAGTGGCTGGAGAGATGGTGCAGGCTTCATATTCTTGGAACATTGGGACTATTTCTAAGGAGGTGAAAACTGTGCAATTTGGATGGGCTATAAATAAACAGAAAATTGGATCTGCATCCTCCCCGAGAGATGTGCTATTGTTGCTTGAATGGATTTAAATTATACTTGCAGGAGATCCTGGCAGATAGTTCAGAAGGGAGGAAAGTTGCAATGGAATTAGAAGTTAAAACATCAGTATGAGAGTCTGGAATTCCACATTTCGATCCTGACATAAGTCTGGTTGTCAAGCACATAAAAGTTTGGATTAAGAAAAAAACAGATTCATGATGGATACTAAGGTCTCTATATAGTACAGTCCCTGGAGGCAAATTCAAAATGCAGGAGGTATTCAAAAAGGCAATTAGGAAAGCAAGACACTTGAAAATGAAATAGTATCATCAGAGCCTTGTGGACCTAATGGACTGAGTGGCCACTTTTTGTACCGCTAATGTCTTTGAGCCTATGACTTGTTCACTTTAAGCCAGGTAGGGATGAATTTAAACTGTCTGTATTTCTTAGGTTACCTTTACAGAATGGTAGTATACCCTGTTACAAACCATCACTGGAAACCTTTAGAAGAGGTCAGGTGCACTTTGGGATTGTTAAAAATTCAGGTACAGTCAATTCACAGTTCAACTGATAGCTCCAGGCACTTACCAAGCTTTTAAGATGGGACTCTTAAATTAAAGTAGTGAATTCATAAATAAACACATGAGAACTTTAATTTTTGCAGGAGTCTGAGGTTTGGTCATGGTGCATTCTGGGCGAGTTGGCATGGAGTGTGTGAGAATAAAGGGTGATATGTGGGACTATAAATGGTTATGGTGATGGATAGAACCTTATGGATTAGAACTATATTGGATCATGGGGACTGAATAATAGAACATGACTTGACATGGAGTGTATGAAGGAGCATGGGCATGGGAAGGCAGCATAGATTGATATGGATTAGCACAGAATTTGGCCTGAATAGCTTGGGTTGTGGTGAGAACATGTGAGGAGTGAGGGCTGCCTTTGCTTTGTTATTTCTGTCAAAGCTTCAACAATCTGCTGGAGAACTGAGGCTACCTTTCCAACTGTCCACCTCTGCACCCGGCACCAACAGAAGGAGTGGTAGCCATTGGTCCCACATACACCCAACTTCCTCCCTGCCATATAGTCCCCAAATTGAAATTCAAACATCTGGGACATTACTTCCCAGGCTGATGGAAGTGGGATCATTGTTCACTGCAGACACTTTTGTCATTACCCACAGAAATGAACATTTTGTCCCTTTTTCCCAGTAAATTAACATGCACCTCTATAAGCTTTAACACAGGACCTCTGCAAGTGAGGCTTTGATCCCAAAGTACTGAAGGTTAGAGTAATGAGGTCCAGGGTAGCAATGAGCTCCTGCCCTCTGTTTTCACTGGTTTTCCTGTCCACCACTCCTCACCCTTGATACCACCCATTGAGAAATCTCTACAATTTTTTAGCCTCAAATTGGGATCATGTTTGGAAAGGTTTGGGAAGCATAACTGTAACAACCAAGCTGCCTAACCTCATTGGGCAGAATTCAAAACAAATCATATGACACCCTTCATTTCCTCCATTTTATCATATATTAAATTGACAAATCCAAAACATTATTATCTGATTAACACTGTATTTACAATTTGCGGTCTTGAACTTTGACTTCTTATTCATCATTGATTTATATGTTCCGCCATTAATGTTGTGCTTTCAGATGTTAAGATCTGATATTCCCTGTCTAAATCTCTCTTTTCTTCATTAGACTTATAATTTACTTGAGACCCATCAAAGTTAATCACAGCGTGTTAAAATCAGATATTAGTCAGCACAATGGAAGTAGCAACTGGAAGACATGTTGACTACATCCCATGTCAGTGATGAGTACTGGGTATTGTCCTGAACAATGGAAGCATCAAATCAGTATCATTGGGATTTAACACTGTTTAGGTCATCCTATTGCTCTTGCAGTATTAACTACTGGTTACAGAGAGGTCTTTTGGTACAATGGTAATGGTCCTGCCTCTAAGCTAGAAGCTTTAGTTTTCTACTCCAGACTTTGTTGACTAAGGAAGGCCATACACCGTCAACTTATAAATCCTTCATACATTTGCTCTTACTGCCTGTCATTAACATGAGAGATTCCAGTGATGGAAAGACAGTTGAAGCCTGTAGCAACCATCACTATTTGTTGTTCCAGACCACAACATTTGATGGTTTTTGGGGGATGGGGATGATGTGGGGTGGGTAGCATAGTAGAAGAGACTAGTACTCTAAAGCCCCAGGTTAATGTTCTGGTGATATTGATTTCAATCCTAGCGAAATGGGTGGTAAAATTTGAATTCAATAAAAACTAAAGTTAGAAAAAGCTAGTCAATGTTGACCATGTAACCACAGTGGCTTGTTGTAAAAACTTACATGGTTCATTCATTGTCCTTTAAGAAACGGAATCTGCCATCCTTACCTGGTCTGGCCTACATGTGATTCCAAATTCGCAACAACATTTTTGACTCTTAACTATTCTCTGGGTAATTAGTGATGGGCAATAACTGGTGGTTTAGCCATGGTTGTCCACATTTCATGAATGAATTATCAAAACATATACAAAGGTTTATGGTGCAACAGCAGCTCAGATTCCTTGGAGGCTGAGTTGAGGATTGGGGTGAGGTGGGGGGAGAGGGGGAGGGAGTGGGAGTGAAGTTGGTATAGTTGGCTGGACAACTGCTGTGACTCTCAAAAAGATGTAATAAAGATCAGGAACCAACCTTCTAAATTCAGACCTCACCGGACAGCCATGATCATAATGAATGGTGGTGCTGGCTCAAAGGGCAGAATGGCCTACTCCTGCACCTATTGTCTATTATCTATGTTGGTCACGTTTAATCAGCTTGGGTCTGCGGTAAATGGCTGCATATTCACAATAGTTATTTAACAAAATTGGTACAAGGTAATAAACTTGCATTCAGACAATATACGCAAGCTTGAACACTAAGAAATCATTAATTGTATTTAAGAGATTTTCTAACAGATGGTCCTTAAAATCTACCTCCTTAACCAAGCTTTTGGCCATCTGCCATAATCTCATGATATGTGGCTCAGTGTCAGATTTGTTTTATTACATTCCTGTGGAATGCCTTGGGACATTTTATTAACTTAAAGGTGTTTTAAAAGGACATGCTGTTGTTAATCTGACAAAAAGTTGTCAATCTGAAATATCAACTCTATTTATCTCCCCATAGAGAATATCCAAAGTTTTCTGCTTGTATATCAGATTTCCAATTTCCACTGTAATTTGCTTTTGCATCATTTGAGGGTAATCTAGTTTGGCAGGAAAGCTTACTTAGCTTATCAAATTCATAGTATTAATGGATGAGGCCCAAGATTTAAGCAAAATTTTCATGAAATCATAAAATAATACAGAGGAAGTGGAGGCCACTCAGCCCATAATGTCTGTGGTGGGTCTTTAAGAGAGATGTATAATTAATTCTACTTCCCTGGAATTTCACCCCCACCTCCCCCTCCACCCCCGCGCCCCCACCCCGTAGCCCTGGGGATCTTTTCTTTACAAATATTTACACAATTCTCTTCTGCAGGGTACTATAATCTATCACTTTTTCAGGCAACATAGTTGAGACCACAACAACTCACAGGCAAAAATTGTTTTGCCTGAAGACATAAAATTTGTCATCTATCTTTAAACAAGAGATTTACATATTAAAATGCTTGCAGATAGAACAGTCTCAGGTTTTGATAATAAATCCTTTACCGGAATACCAAGCAAATTGATTACGTGGAGTCAGGCACATTCATGGTTATAGAGTCATATTGCAGGGAAATAGGACTTTGGGCTAACTAGTCCATGCCAGGAATGTTCCCAAACTAAACTAGTCCTACCTGCATGCATTTGGTCCACGTCCCTCCAAACCTGTCTTATTCATATACTTATCAAAATCTATTTTTAACATTGTAACTGCACCTGCATCCACCACCTCCTCTGGCAGTTCAGTCTAAACACCAACCACTCTCTGTGTTAAAACATTGCACCTCAGGTTCTTATTAAATCTTCCGCCTCTCAACTTAAACATATGCTATCTAGTTTTAAACTCCCCCACCTGAGGGAAAAGACCTTTGCTGTTCACCTTATCTAAGCCCCTCATGATTTTATCAACTTGTATAAAGTCACCCCTCAACCTCCTAAGCTCCAATGAAAAATGTTCCAGCCTGTTCAGCCTATTTTTATAACTCAAACCTTCCATTCCTGGCAACATCCTGAGAACTCTTTTCTGAATTCTCTTCAGCTTAATAATA
Source organism: Hemiscyllium ocellatum (assembly GCF_020745735.1). Taxonomy (NCBI): domain Eukaryota; kingdom Metazoa; phylum Chordata; class Chondrichthyes; order Orectolobiformes; family Hemiscylliidae; genus Hemiscyllium; species Hemiscyllium ocellatum. The sequence continues at coordinate 117,567,400 of NC_083403.1, forward strand.
TCCTTCCTATAATAAGGTGACCAGAACTGCACACAGTACTAGTGAACGTCGCTCAAACTAAATGCTCATGGGTTAATTTAATTTATATTCTTTACTTCTTTCCCTTAATTCATATTAATTTCAGAGATTTTGGAAAGATTGAGCAATTATACTGAAACCAGAATTCAAATGTGACTCTGTGAAGAGTAATGTTAACCAAAAATCGTTGAAAATAAAAGCATATTGGGGAGGTATTCTCTTCAGGCTGCATAAACATTTAAGAGTAATTTAGAGCAGCACTGTTGCCATGACAAGATGCTTTGAAAAGCTATGTTTAGAAAATGAAGTGTGCAATGTCATGTGGGTGCACAACATTATGCCTTATTTTCACTGGTCACACCTGGCTCCATAATTGTCTTTTAATCTTTAGTTTTTAAGCAATATTCTTCCAACCTCTCTTAAAAATTAATGCATAGCTTAAAGGAGAGCACCTGACATGACTATCCTTGGTGTGTGAGCCTTGATGGTGGCTGTTGGCAAGCCATTTGAATTTGGGAAGATTGTATAGTTATGGAGGGAAATTTGTGATGGACACTAATCTGCGTAAACGTGACTCTGACAGAAGTCACTGAACTGAAGCATAGAGGGACTTTGATGCAATTCAATATGTGTCTAAGCTAACTGTAATGTCAATTTGGATGGTTCATGACTTATGAACAAGGACCAAGAGTAGGGCATTCGACCCTTTGAGCCTGTGCTACCATTCAATAAGATCATGACTGATCTGATTTTAACCTCAACATAACATTCCTGCATATCACGATGAGCTTTCATTCACTTCGTAATCAAGAATCTATCTAACTCTGCCTTAAAAATATATAAGGATTCTGTATTTACTACTTTTTGAGGAAGGGAATTCCAAAGACACTCAATACTCAGTTTTTTTCCCTTTCATCTCTGTTTTAAATGGGTGAGCCCTTATTTTTAAACTACTACCCCTAGTTCTAAGTTCTCCCACGAGAGGAATCATCCTTTCTATATTCCCTTGGTCAAATCCCCTCAGGATCTTATATTTTCCAAATCAGTCATTCTGCCTCTTTATACTCCAGAGGATACAGGCATAGCCTGTTAGCCTTTCTTGTAAATAATGGATGTTCTTTTAAAATAAAAATAATTTCATTCAGATTGCCGACATTTTATTGGAGATATAAGCCACAAAGGACTGTAAGAATGTTCAGAAATCTCAGTCATCCATTACCAGGCACAGTTAGATTTCTGCTGAAGATTGGCATGTTTTGAGCACGCTTGAGAAGGGTAGAATTCATTTGTGCTAAGCTTGTACTGAGTGTGATAGTTAATTGCATGTGGGAATATCCAAAACTGGAAGTTATAAATATAAAATAGTCACTAATATATCCAGCAGGGAATTCAGGAGAGCTGTCAGAAAGTGGAACATTAAATGTTGTAATTGAGGTGAATACCATAGTTGTATTTGAAGGGAAGCTGGATGAACCAATGAAGGAAGAAAGAATAGAAAGATAATGCTGAAAGGACTAAATGGAAGGGGGCTGGGAAAAGGTTCACATGGAATCTGAGACTGATTTAGACTGACTTACAATATCTCGAGTTGTGTGCAAGACACTGCCACTGGCCCCTGTCCATCAAAATTTCCTTCACCTCAGCCCAATGGCCCACTAATGGAATCCCTCTTCAAATGCACTTAGCCAGATCTTTTTTTTTGCCAGCCCACCTTCTGCTTCTACTTTGGCTGACCATATTTCTGGGAGGCAAAAACTCTATTCTCTCCATATCAGTCATCTCTTTGTCTCTGAACAGTCCACTGTGGCATTGCCTTGCTCATGATACTGTCTCACCATGTGGTTCCCATGATCTGATGCAGGCAACACTGGTAATACATTTATTGTTTTCTCTGATGTTTCATTGATATGGATGCAGTTGTTTTACAACAGACATGCAGAGGCACAACTTCATTGTTATGTTGATGAAGATAGATACACATAAAGTATGGACCTATTAGAAGACCAATGTTTCTTTGCTGATTTTTATGTGGATGTCAATCTCTACATCACCCTCCCTGTAGATGTTGCTTCCCAGGTATGAGAAGTGTTTGGAATCCTCAATGTTCTCTCGGATAATGGTGACATGGATGCCATGTTGCCATCTAGGCAACATTGTCTTGATCTTCCTGCAGCTGCCTTGTGAGCAGTGGTACCAAGGTCATCTACATGGTGATCTTGTTTTGGAGCGTGGACATATTTCAGACAGCAGACTGAAGCCTATGAAAACCAGGCTATCAACTGGTCATGCTACATCAGGATGCCATAGGCTGCACCCACCAATGACTTGCTTGTGCTGAAATCAATAACCAAGACGAAAAGGAATGGAAAGAATACGCAGCCTGGCTGAGATGCTGAAGAAATCCTGGGTGCCCATATGGGTCTTGTGCAACAACTGTATGAAATGTATAAAGTTTTGCTGATATTAATGTACATTATGGTGTTATGCTGCTTTGTAATCTACCCAAGTGACTGCCAATGGATGCGTTGACAGCCTAGCAATTGGCTTCTGACATTCTAGGCTCTGTTCTATGATGATTCTGACTGTAAATATCTCTAGTTAAGTGGACTACCATAACAGCCTCTTCCTCACTCAGGGTACCTTCTGTAGTTGACATAAAACAAATTTGCTAAACTTATTGCAGAGTTTACCTGAAACACCACTGATATCTGGCCTTTAAAAGAATGTGAATAATTGCTGTAGCACTGATATTTTTTGTTGTATTTGCTAACCCTAGCTAGCACAAGGAAAAATATTAGTTACTAACTATAGTGCCAAACCATGTTTGCCAGTATTCATCTGTAACAGTGCTTTTCTTATAATCACCATCAAGGAAATTACTGAGCTCGAGTCTTTCTCTTCAAGGGCTTTAGGCTATTGATTTTAAACAAGATAATTTGCTAAATACCTCCAGAAACATAATTGGAGTCAAGCAACTTTAAACAACTGTGAATTACATTAAAACAGTTAATCACCAATCAAAAATGGCAAAACAATTCCATAAAATGCTTGTATTTTGAATCAAGTTATCTTGATTCATCCCTCAAACACTAGTCATGGAACAACTAAATTTGTAACAAGTAACAAAAATGCTTTGAATTCAGTGACTGTTCCTCAGAACTGATGGCAGCTGGGAAAAGTTTTTTTTTGTGTAGAAGATAAGGAGATTGGAGGGGGTAAAAAGTAAATGATAGGTTGTGATAGAGCCCAAAGAGAGAGAAGAACAGATGGACAGACAAAAGAGTGGATAACAATCAGCCTGGGAGAATGAATAGCTGTTAGAGGATGGCTAGTGATGGATGCTATGTAATAGTAGACTTTGTGGTAACAAGAACTGGTGTGTTGGGGTTGGGATAAACACATGTGAATGCCCTAAAATTATTGAACTCAATACTGAGCCCTAAAAGCTGTAGAGTTCTCAAGAGAAAAAATTAAGTGTTGTTACTCCAGCTGGCGCTGAGCTGCGCTGGAGCACTACAGCAAGCCTGAGACAGAGATGTTGGCCATGGTAACAAGTGTGTTGGCCTGGAACAAGTGTACCTAGTTAAGCTTGGAAAGGAACATTTTTACTGTAGTTGATTTTTAATCCCACACTTAAAATGACAGATCTAGTATAAAGTCAATTCCATGCCAAAAATTTGACAAACGTCTTCGCTTTCTTTCACAAAAGCATTTCAGTCATTAAATTCAGTTCAGTAAGTTATTTTCCCAATAAGCATTACTATGCTGTTAATAACTCTAGTTACTTTTGCAGTGCCAACATTAAACTTGCATGTTGGGTGAATGAATACAATTCAAGAAGTAATTAAGAAAGGAACTCTTACTTTCTGATTATTAAAGATCATGAGTGAAATGAATTATGATGCACTATTCACAGGTTCATCGTAGAATGCCTACAGTGTGGAAACAGGCCATTCGGCCCAACAAGTCCACATGACCCTCAGAAGCGTAACCCACCCAGATCTACTCCCCCTAGCCTATTACTCTACACTTACCCTTGACTAATGCACCTAAGCTAAACACCCCTGAGCACGATGGACAATTTAGCATGGCCAATTATCTTAGCCTGCACATCTTTGGATCGTGGGAGGAAACTGGAGCAAACCCGCACAGACATGAGGAGAATGTGCAAACTCCACACAGACAGTCGCCTGAGGCTGGAATCGAACCTAGGTCTCTAGGTCTCTATGGGGCAACAATACTAACCACTGAGCCACCATGCCATCCCTAATTCACAACATATTCAGCACCATTCATGACTACTCACATACTGAAGCAGCCAATGTTCAAATGCAGGGAGCTGAAACTGAGGACTGCAGATGCTGGTGATCAGAGTCAAAAAGTGTGGTGTTGGAAAAACACAGCCGGTGAGGCAGCATCTGAGGAGCAGGGGAGTCGACATTTTGAGCATAAACACATCACATCCAACTGCAGCAAGAGTTACAATTGATCAGAAAATGAACTGAACTAGCAGTATTAAGACTGCAGCTACAAAAGCCAGTCAGAGGTTGGGAATCATACTGTGAGTAATTCACCTCCTGAGTCCTACGAACATCACCATCTGCACGTTCCCCTCCAATCCACTCACTGACTTGGAAATATATCACTATCCTTTTAGTCTTGCTGTCAAAATCCTGCAACTTCCTCCCTTATGGCAATGTGTGTTTACCTACAGAACATGAACTGCAGCACTTCAAGAATGCAGCTCACCACCTTCTTAAAAACAACTAGGGATGGGAATAAATGTTGGCCCAGTCAGCAGCACCCACATCCCATGAATGAAAAAAATGCAGATTGCCCTCAATATCTAAATTCTGTTCTGCATTTTCAAGGGCTTAAAAGATTGAAGGCAAAGATATTACCTTGCAAAGGGAGGGGCAAGAAAAAAGCAAATTACTTTTTATATTTAAAAACAACACTATTAACCTGAGCAAAATAGATAATAGCAGTGTCTTTCTAAACAATAATGAGAAAGGATCTTAATGATGAAGAATCTCAGCCCAGTGCTCAAATTGCAAGTAATGAACAATCTAGCAAGCACTTTTGCTTGCTATCATTCAAGATTCAAAAGTGTACCATTATGACTGACAACTTACCAGTGGTGAAAGAATATTGTTCCAGAATATATTAAATCTAAATACCCGTAGTGGGAAATGCCTTGGCATGTATGAGAAGCGCTTTTCTAGACATGATGAAACATATTGTAATGATCAAGTCCTTTTAGAATCCTCAAAACAGTATCATTGTTAATTATACATTAATTATATCTGAGTGTGGACAGGTGGTGGCCATTTACTGGGGTTTCTTCTGTGCCCCTATAAGTGTACATGGACTTAAGCTTGATTGTTTGTTGAAGAAGTGCTTGTTTGTAATCTGTAACTGTTCAAATAAATGCCTATAAAATATGATTAGCCTTGACTAAAAGTGGAGAGTGCTGCAAACACTAAGCTAGTCTGCCAGCATTTGTGGTGAGAGAAAAAGAGTTAATGTTTCAAATTTAATATGAATCCCCTTCAGAACTGAGGTAAGATTGGCACCAGTTACATCATTCCACAAATGGCTTTCTGGACTAAGAATCATATCACTTTCAATGGTCTCTTTTGCACTAACAACATGCCTTGCTGAGGAAGCTGCCTGAGCAGGAGAGTTGGGATAATGGATAAATTATATAATTGGTAGGATGTGACTAGTTGTGACCTGCAAGGATCTGTGTTGGGTCAGGGCCACAAGTATTCACTATGTCTGTTTATAAATGAATCAGATAAAGGGACAGAAAGACATAAATTCAAATTTGCCACACATGCAAAGATATTTGGTACTGGAAGCCACACAGTACCAAATATATTACAATGAAATATTAATTGGATTAAATTAGTGGAATATTGTGGCAAATAGATCTCAATGTAGCCAAACAAGCAAAACAAAAGCTAGAAACAGTAAAGATCCAGAGAGATCGCCCAAGTGCATAGATATAATGTCTGTACAGAAAATTATAAAAAATCGCTTGCAGAATGCTTGTCATTAAACCCAGAAGACTAAAATACAGATGTGTTAAAGTCAAAGCACTGCATCGAACATACTTGGATGACTTAATGGTCTCAGAGAGAGTCCAATGTGAAGTTACCAGAATGTTAGTGCTCACATCCCAAGAATGATTTATTTTTCCAAAAAAAAGCACAAAAGAAAATCTAAGAGCAGAATGAACACAATCCTAGTTGTTGGAACCTTACAACATCTGCCAACTGACCCATAATATTCTGGAAGGAAACATCAATGTATGTGGGAGGACATGGCTAATCAATTAATGCAAATAGACAAAGGCAGCTACAGAGATTGAGGCTCCAGGTTAGCCAGGCTTCTGGCTGGCTGGTTCTAAATGGCCAACTCCTGGTCCAGTATTCTTATGTAAAATTTTTAACCTGAAAGACTGTCACTAATAGAGTCTTCTTTTGAGAACTGCGTTTATTTGATTATGAATTTCTATCAGGGGTGTTGATAGCTTCATCTGATTGAACTGGTTGATTTTTTTTTCTCCCCATAGATCTTTAGCTACATGGGACAGGGCAACCCCGAGTTGTGGGAGGCAGGGAGCAGAATTTTCTAACTTTTTCCCTCCTTGCCTGCTGCTGCTCTCTCTCATTAAGATGCTGTGCCTCAATGTATGTGGTAGCATGATGGATAGGTTGTAGCTATTCCCCACTATTGCTAGCAAACTCCTTCCAGACATTCAGGACAAGGCTGCTGTACTTCAAGAAGAGCATCAGAGTTTTTTTGAAGCATTTTATTTGACAGCCTTTGAAACATTGGCTTTCTGAGAGTTGAGCAAATGGGCTCTGTTGTGGGACATAGTTTTCAGTCATCTGGACATAGTCCCCAAGTTGTTGTAGTTCATTTTGCAGGAATTGTGCCTAAATACTCATGGCTTCAAGAAGGACACAAGTAGTTGTTTAATGGCCCTCCCGCTGAATGTGCAGGATTCATTGCTGATGGAGTTTTTCTAGCTCTTATAGATACACAGACCCGACTCAGTACAATGCAAGAATGTAGGATGACAACTGCTATGGATACTAGGCTTTTTTGTTAATTTTATTACAGTTGTTTTTCAGAAACATTGGATTGTCAATTCTTATTTTCATAGAACATAGCATATATTCATCATGATATGACTTGACAGTGAGTGAACATCACTGGAGAACATGTTGATCGATGAGAACACATACAGCAATCAGTAACAGCACTGGCATTTACAGCTGCATGTCAACTAAATCAATACATAGTGGGCTTTGGGAACACCACCTTAATTTGTAGAGTTTCAATATAATTTACTCCTGTGATCTTAACTACTTATAAACCTCATGCTGCTAGCAGTGCTGTGTTAAAGGTCCTGCAATAGTGTTAAGATAGCATTTCACTACCTTTTAGAACACAATAAAAGTGGTGGGCATCCCTTAACTTTGAAATACTGACCAATCCTCCACAGTAGTCCTATACAGATTGATGTTCATATGTTGGATTAGGCAGCAAAAGGCTTTCAGAGATTTACAAGAGTTCCATTATAAATTTGAAGTTGAACACAAACACCAGTCTCCATCTTTCATTTCCCTGTTCAGAAGCCAATCTTGCACTGGGGAAAAACCCAGCCTTTTTTTTTCAGGGCTCTTATGACATACCTCTGGAATGGTGGAACTTGAACTCAGCCCTCCTAGCTCAGAGACAGGGACACTACCATTGAAACAAATGCCCCCAAGAGCCCAGCTCTTTTTTTTATATCTAGAAGTGCTCTTATGGACACCTCCCCAAATCACCTGAAACATTTCTCATTATCTGCCATCATTGCATCAACCATGCTTCCAATTAATCAATTTACATGCAAAACTCAAAAAACCCAACTCTTTTTTTGTATTTTCTTTTTTATTTCAAGGAATGCTTTTTCACACAATGGAATGGCATCTTTTTCCCACCACCAAATTAAGATCCTGACTTTTTGTCATATCTTTGAATAGGTTAATTAGAAAATACGATTAGACACTTCTGGAGCAGGTGGGACTTGAACCCAGGTATCCAAAGTCCAATGAGTATCACCTGCTTTCCAACACAAAATCGAGCTGTTCTGGTTACACTTAACTGTACCATTTCTGACACTGACATAATGTGTAGCCTTAACGTTCATGATTAGAGTGGTGCTGGAAAAAGCACAGCAGGTCAGGCAGAATCTGAGGAGCAGGAAAACCTGATGAAGGGCTCCTGCCTGAAATGTCAATTTCCTGCTCCTTGGATGCTGCCTGACATCCTGTGCTTTTCAGCACTACTCTAATCTTGACTTTAATCTCCAGCATCTGCAGTCCTCACTTTCGCCTTATTAACATTTACGTTGATCTCATATTTGTGATTGACAGGACCCTGAATTGTTTGTGTCTGACCCATTTCCTACACTTCTGCCCTCACCCTTTCTCTCCCTTTCCACACCATCCGGAATCTGCATCCAAAGGATCATAATCCACCATTTCTTCCACCTCCAGTGGAATGCCTCAACCAGATCCATATTACCCCCTCCCCCTGACTCCACCCCTGCCTGTCAGAATTCTGCAGGGACCATTCCCTTAGGATGCCCTGATTAACACCTGCTCTACTCCCAACATCCCCCACACCCCCATGACATCTTTCTGTGAAATTGGAGGACATGTAACACTGTTTACTTCCTCCCTTTTCGCTATCCATGGCTCCAGATATGCCTTTGATGAAGCAGCAATTTCCTTGCAATACACTCAATCTATCTACTGCATTCATTGCTCACAATATGGTCTCCTATACACTGGGGAGATGAAATTCAGACTGGGCAACCACTTAGCGGAACAAGTATGTTCTCCTGTCAAATATGACCTTTAGCTTCTAGAACTGATACTTCAACACACCACCATATCTCTTGGCCAATGTTTCTGTTTCAGGCCTGCTGTCGAGCTCAGTAAGGCTCAGTACAAATGAAAAGTACAGCATCTCATTTTCTGTTTGGGTACCTGTGCAGCCTGCAGGGCTCAATTTCGAGTTCAATAATTGTAGCACCTGAGCACCTTCTCCTCTGTCCTTTACCAGCCCCACGCCTGTCATGATATAAAGTTTTTTCATCACAGTCAACCCATTTTCATGTATTAATGGTCCATATTATCACCTTTTCTTGCTCTCTGTCTCACCATCTCTTTGTCTGCTTAACTACCGTTCTCTCTCTGGGTTCCATCTCAATCTATCACATTGTCCTCCTCCCACATCCACCACCCCCAACCCATGACCTCATCATACCACCGTTTCCTAGTTACTATCAGTTCTGAAGAAGGGTCACTGGATTCTAAACATTTCAGATTTCCATCATCCATTTTTTTGATTATCCTTCATTTTAACAACTGATGTAGTGACCATAATAACCATATGCTTACAGTTTGGCTGTGGGATTTTGAGGATCAGTTTTTTAAACATAATGTCAATGACAACCTAATAAAGTGAATGAACAACTACAAACTCAAAGCCAGGGTGGTGCAAGCATGTGGTTTGCAAATGACAAAGGACAATAAATCTAACAAATTAAATCACTGAAGCAATCACGAATAAATTGCATTAGAAAGAAAGATGACTTCCATGAAAAATGTTTGTCTAGTTTGTGAAATTTGTGTGAAGACTCATTAACACTCAATAACTACACGTTGAGCTGGCCATGTACTTTACATGTTTCTGAAGAAGGGCTCTGCCTGTTCTGTAATAAGTTGTGACCACATTCCCTAAAATGTTAGATTAAGTGATTTGAAATTATATAGAAACAATTGTACTTGAGTAGCATCCTTCATGACCAAAGCTTTTTACAGTCAATGAAATACTTTTTTTGATCCATTGTGACTGTTGCAACATAGGAAATGCAGCAAACAATGTGTGCTTAGCAAAATCTCACAAATAACAATGGTTTAATAACCAGATAGTCTGTTCTAATTACGTTGGTCATGGAATAAAACTTTATTATTCAACCATGCAGACACCTCCATTCTTTGTCAAGTATTGCTGTGGTATCTTTTGCATCCATTTTGGATGACAGATGGGGCGTCAGTTCGACAGCTCATCAGAAAGACAGAATATCTGATGGTGCAGTGTTCTGTTGGCACAGCACTAGAGAGTCAGTCTGGATAATGTACTCCATGTTACTAAGTACAAGGGATGACAATTATGAAAAAAGACTTTGCAAAGTTAAAGTGTTTTTAATCAGAGCAAACGATTGAGGGTTGCCAGATAGTGGCCTTCAAGATTATGCAAGTGGAAAATTCAGATGCTCGTAAGGAAGAAAAGCTAATGATTTGGCAAAGCCAGCTCAAGGAGAGAACATATTGGCAGAATGATGACAAAAGAAATTTACCACAGACAAGTAGAAATCCCTCTACAGAGCCATATAGAAATGGACTACACATAAACTTCATGAATATGTTGAAAGAAATTCAATAATGTTACTGGACTCAAACACACTGGGCTAGACTTTATTCCAGTAAATTGGGCTTCCCTTCCCTTTTTTTTATTGCTGTGCTTTTTAAAACTGTGGATTCAAATGAGAAAGAACAATTGAAAACCTTGGGATTTATATAATATTTCTATGTTTTGAAATCAAGATATTTGATACCCATTGTGAACCCTGTTTGTGTAGCTGTGACTTCCAGCAATGTGCAAATGAATCCAAAGATGTGCAGGTCAGGTGAATTGGTCATGTTAAATTGCCCATAGTGTTAGGTGCATTAGTCAGGGGCAAATATGAGGTGGGGGAATGGGTCTGGGCAGGTTGCTTGTTGGAAGGTTGATATGGACTTGTTGGACCAAAGGGCCTGTTTCCATACTGTAGGGTATCTTATCTATCTATCTAAAAAACTGGAGTTTATGGGGTTAGTTACATGTCTGTGGACTTGGGACAAAATTTTTTTTAAGAAGTCCTCTGTCTGCCAATGACTGTGATTGGTTGTTCGATAGCTGAACAGCTTGGGCTATGCACATGACAGACCAGAAAAGAAAACAGCAGCCATAGTACTGTCTCTGCTCTCGGTAGTTAGCCACTTTAAACCAAAAGCAAACTAGCCTTCATTAAGTCAGCACTTGCCACAAGTTGTGACTGAATGAGATGCGGCAGAGGCCACCCATAAGTGAACCAGTCACCCTGAGCTGCTTTCAAACCAATGGAATCAAAGAAGGGTGAGGAAAACCTTTGGATCAACAAGAACTAATCCAATAGGTTTATGAACACAAACCATGGAACTGATTTTTCGAGATTCCTCTATCGTAGTGCTTTTTTTCCTGTTTATGTTTGTCTGTCTGTGCATGCATGCAAGGGAGTGTTTATAAGATGTTTACAATTTTAATCTACAGAGCTTATTTAACTTAAGTACATACCCATTGCTAAAATCTAATAACCGATAACAAATAGTGAAGTATATTTGCTAATATGGAAACCTGATCCATGTGTTCTATCAAGCAAGTAGTTTGTGGCTTTTTAACACACATTTAAAAAAAAACTTTGATTTTTGTGATGACTTCAGGAATAGCAGGGCTTGTTTTCCAGCAGGATACCCCAGTGAGGTGGAATACTCAACATTGGTTATAGAACTGGCAGGAATTCAAGTTACTTTGAAGAGAAGGCCCAACAAAATTAAGTGCCTGTTAAGCATATATGTGACCAATACTGGCCTCCTGCATGAGAAATGCCTCTGAAGGCTGGACATCGAGTCCCTAAGGGCTACGATTAAAAGTTAACGTCTTTCAATTGCCAGCACTACCAGCAATGCTGAGGAGATTTATTCACATCAGGAATCCCTGCCTAATTTTCTTGGTTTCTCACCATTATGCCTGCTCTGGCTGGCTCCACTGAAATCCAGTTCAACATTTCCAACCATTGCAAAATAATGATCAATAACTAAACAGCACAAATAGGCAATCTAGCTGCAACTGAGAAGTACAGTCATGGCTCAGAAGGTAACACACCTCCATCTTCGGAGGGTCAGTGTGGACTTGTTGGGCCAAAGGCCCTATTTCCACACTGTAGGGAATCTAATCTAAAATGCCCCGATTGCTCTCTGGGGTAAATGGAAAAAGATCTCACAGAAAAGCTGGGAAGTCACTCTTGGTTCTCTAGCCAATATTTATCTCTCAATGAACATAATTGAAATTGATGCTGTTTCATTATCACAATTGTGTGAGTTTGCTGTGTGCAGGTGGCTGCTGTATTTCTAACACTACAACAGTGACTAACCTTCAGAAATGTTCTCTCAGTTTACAACCACTTAGGGACATTCAGAGCTCATGTAAGGTACTATATAAATGTAAATCTTATTTTTACACAAGTCTAAGGAAGCCTTGATTACAATTGAACAGATAATTCAAAGCCGCTATAAGCCGATCTTTCTGGATCGGTTCATTGAAATAGGCCAAATAACTTTCCTGAGTCAGAATACACTGCGAATGCAAAATTCTCTGCTTCAAACTGAAATAACTCAAGAGTCCTTGACACTGATCCAGCTTCCTCAGACCCAGTTCTCAGAGTGTCAGGAGATCTGTCTCACCTAGTTATTTGTCAGCCAGGGCTCCCTGACAAGGGCAGTTAATCTGATCCAGTCAGGGAACTCACGTTTTATGAGGTCCACCTGGCTGACCTCACTACAATCACTGCATACCCTCTGAGTCTGAGGACATAGGCCGGTTCTTTTATTTGGAGCGCCTCCTGGGCATTTTAGCACTGGGTCAGGTCCCTCAAATCACGCCTCTGACATGGAGAATGTGTAATGCACATTAGCTCACCTTTTGCACATGGAGCGTTTCAGAAGAAATTCATTCTTCTCTTCAAGTGGCAAAGTCATCAAGGCAGCAACATTTGCCATGTCCACCTTAGATCCCAAGATTTCTTCAACACTTGATAGAGAGCAAGAACCCTCTGGTTCTGGAACAGCCAGAAAGCAGTCAAGGAGCCAGGCATATTTTTCTCCCACATTGTTTGCAAATTTGCAGCTTTCATATGGTCCACATGATTTTTCAGATGGTCCATCATACCTACCCAAACTTTATACATCACTGGACCTAACCTCGTGTCAGCCATAACTCTTACCCATGCAGGGCCATTCCCATGGTTCTTACATAAAACTTTGTTCCCTGAAGTAAACTCTTGCTTAGCGGAGTCTTGTGTCAGGCATTGGAATTCTTGATGGCATTTCACCCAATTAAAAAAACAGCTATCACCCCCTGAGGTGTTCGCGGACTATGATCCCAAGCAAGACTTGGTATTGCATATATACTCTAAATAGCAGTCTTGTATATTGGTACAAACACTTATAGGTATCAATTGGAGCATGCTTCTGGGAATCCTCATCCAGCTGCAATTGCCAATATGCATGGCTCATGTCCAGCTTAATGAAGGATAGCACTCCTGCCATCTTTGCATATAAATCCTCTATGCAAGTGATTGAGTATTTATCCAGCTGCGAAAAGCAGCTTAATGTTTGTTTAAAAACCCCACAAAGGCGAACCAACGCATTGGGCTTCACAATCGATATGACTGGTGCAGCCCATTCTGCAAACTGGCCTGGTTCAATGATTCTTTCACTTTCCAGCCTCCTGATTTCTGCCTCTAATTTTGCCCATAAGGCAAATGGCACTGGGAGGGCCTTGCAGAATTGTGGAATTGCTTCCTGGTCAACATACAAGGTGGCCTCAGTTCCTTTGATAGATCCTAGACCTTCCTGAAAAAATTCTGGGTATTTAATTAAAACTTAATTCAGGCAGTCATTTTCTAATCAAAACTTGTTGATCCAATCTAGGTGAATATTTCTCAACCAATTTCACCCCACTAAGCTTGGACCCGCGTCTTTTCTTATAATTAGTGGTAACTGAGCGAGCTGCTTCTCATAAGGGACCAGATCTGAAGTTGTACCATTAAGCTGGAAGGTTCCCCAGTATAGGTTCTCAGTCCAGTCTAAGTCTTGAAAAACATAAGGATTGGAGTCCATAGTGAATTTTCCTAAAGATTGGTCCTGCAATCACTGAAATAGCCTGTTGGTATCGACTGATATTAGAACTGTGTGACCATTTAACCAGACATTTATTTTGATTGGTTCTGATTTGGATGTTACTAAACAATTTAACTGTTCCATCCAGATGCAGGTGGGCTTTCCAGGTTGTACACACTCTTGGATATTGGCCTATGAGTTCTCTTACTCCATTTAGGTGTAGTGGAACTCTTTCTCGAGTCTGTATACTCGCAGCAACTAATATGGCTTGCTGACCCAGATCCTGAAGAAAATTCTACACATTTGACTGAGGCTGGGCTTTGTTTTAGGATTTTGTTATGGGCTGACCTAGAGTCCCTCTGTTCAGGATATGTCCTGAGTGAGGGTCCGCAATTGCCTTCACACAAATGGTGTTCTTCAAGCTCAGTCAGACTGGTGAGGGTGTCCACTTCCATCGGAGCAGCCTGCAACTCATACCCTCCACTTGCCACATTTTCCAAAGATAAAGCTAATTGTAATGCCTGTTCGAAGTCCAAGGGTTTTTTGAAAGGCTCCAGCTAGTATGCACTTTTGTCGAGTTACGTCATTAGTCCCACATTCCAAACAAACAATCTCTCAGCATCTAACTTAAGGGTTAAACCAAACACATGCCTCTGCCAGTAATTTTAAACTAGTCAAAAATCCCAGTACAGTATCCCCTGATTCTTGAATTGCTGAGTAAAACCAATAGCATCTCAGAATTAGAAAAGGCTTGGGATTATATATTTCCTTAATTAAATCAGTTAACTCGAAGGGTTTTTGTATCTGGTGCTTCAGGGAAAGTTAGGGTCCCAAAAACTGAAAAAGCTGTTGGTCCACAAGCTGTCAGGAGAATTACTCGTTGCTTTTCATCTGCCCCAATTCATTTGCCCAGGAAAAAAATTCCACATTCTGGACCCAGTGTTTGACAACAGGATTGAATGAGTCAAGTGTCCCAAATAACAGCATGATGCCAGAAACATTTAGTCCAACTCAAAGACAACTATTGTGAATCAATTTCTTCAGGAACATTCCTTTCTTTCATTGTCACTGAAATAAATCCACAGAGGCTGGTCTCCTGTCACCAAGTCACCCTTTGTTTACACATAGTCCAGCTTCCTCAGAGCCAGCTCTCAGAATGAACAGAACCCCTGACTGTTCTTCTTATATTTATATTTGTCAGCCAGGGCTCCTTGACTGGACCAGATTAACAGGCCCAATCAGGAAACTCCACTTCTACCTCGCTGACCTCAATATAAACAGGACGCAACCATTACTGAAACAATTCCATAAACTATTTTAAAAGCAAATTGAGATAAATGCTGAAGAATAATCAAGTGCTTACATAATTACAAAACATAATTAACTTAGCTGGCTTATGGAGGAAAACAGCAGTGGAGACATAATGATCTGTTTCCATGATCTACCATTCCACATTGCAGGTAAACCAGATGCTTTCGTCAAGCCTAAGCCCAGAAATCTAGAGCACAAAATATGATAACTCATATTAACCGAAACACTTCGTTTCCTACATATTTCAATTATTTTGACTGAACAGTGAGTATTAATGATACCAGTGGAACTAGCTTGGAGGGATTAGTGAATTTAATCATTACTCTACTTCCAACTGTCAATAACATTCTCCTCCACAAGGCAATTGCAGTAGTCTGCATGACCGATTTAATCTTTTCAGTTTGCAATTCACATTAAATAAAATAACAGATGATCTGGAGGAAGTTGAGGATGGAAATCAAGCTAGAAGATCCTGTTGACGTTTATAAATCACCCAAACTGAATTGAAGAGGTTTTACACAAGAAACAGAACCCTTCCATTGAATTAGTATTTCACAGCAACTGTAACTTGGAAATGAGCACCTTCACGGATGGTAGAAATTTATGCACAAAATAAATAATTCCTTACATTTTAAAGCAGTTTCTTCTGTTCTCTGCCTCCTCTACTGAAATGTATTAGGAATAATTGGGTTCTGGATTTGTAAGTCAAACTTGATCATCTCATCCAAGTCTCCTTGAGGAAATTTACAATGCTATGATGAACAATTTGTTTTGCATGTCTTGATGCAGAATTATGAAGCTAATTGGAACAATACGTTCTTATTAAAATCCGCATTTGCTACATATTTAAAAAAAAATAGAAAGCTGATGTCTTTGTTACTACCTGATTTTATATGATGACAGAGGTCAAAAAGGACATTCCTCTCTGGAGTGATCTTTTCAATAGGCTGCCAAAATGCATTGGCTCAGCAATCATTGACATTCTAAAAATGCTACAGCAGTCAAACATTTGTAGCTGTCAAAGCTTTGGTGCTGAAAAAGTACAGCAGGTCAGGCAGCATCCGAGGAGCAGGAAAGTCAACATTTTGGGGATAAGCCCTTCAACAGGAAACATTGACTCTCCTGCTGTTTGGATGCTGCCAGACTGCTGTGCTTTTCCAGTGCTACATTTTTCGATTCTGACCTCCGGCATTTGCAGTCCTCACTTTCTCCAAAACATATGCAGCTGCCTGCATCTGCACATAAGTACATCCTGCCCAAATATATACTGTTTTTAGAAAAATAATTCACAGCATAATGTCATGGCTGGCTAGGCAGCATTTATTGCCCATCCCTAATTGGCCAGAGGTCAGTAAAGAGTCAACTTCTTTGCCGTGGGTTGGGAGTTACCTATAGGCCAGGCCAGGTAAGGATGGCAGTTTCCTTCTCTAAAGCACATTAATAAATCAGATGGGTTTTTCTGACAATCAACAACTGATTCATGGTCATCACCCACTCCCAGTGCTATGAGATAGTGAAGGTAGGAATAGGGGGATAGAGCAGATGAATGTGCGGCTGAGGAGCTGATGTATGGGAGAAGTATTCACATTTTTGGATCATTGCAAACTCTTCTGGGATAGAAGTGACCTGTACAAGAAGGATGGTTTGCACCTGAATTGGAAGGGGCCTAATATATTGGCAGGGAGACGTGCAAGAGATGCACAGGAGAATTTAAACGAGGAAGGTGGGGGGGGGGGAGGAGAGGTTTCTGGGACCCAGAGAAACAGTGAGGAAAGAGATCAATCTGAGACTGGTACAGTTGGGAAAAGGAGTGAGTCAAACAGTAAGAGCGAGCAGGGACAAAGCAGAAAACAAGGTAGGACTGATAAATTAAACTGCATTTACTTCAGTGCAAGAGGCCTAACAGGGAAGGCAAATGATCTCATGGCATGGTTAGGAACAAGGGACTGGATATCATAGCAATTACAGAAACATGGCTCAGGGATGGACAGGACTGGCAGCTTAATATTCCAGGATACAAATGCTACAGGAAGGATAGAAAAGGAGGCAAGAGAGGAGGGGGAGTGACATTTTTGATAAGGGATAGCATTACAGCTGTGCTGAGGGAGGATATTCCCAGAAATACATCCAGGGAAGTTATTTGGGTGGAACTGAGAAATAAGAAAGGAATGATCATCTTATTGGGATTGTATTACAGACCCCCTAATAGTCAGGGGGAAATTGAGAAACAAACTTGTAAGGGGATTTCAGTTATTTGCAAGAATAATAAGATGATTATGGTAGGGGATATTAACTTTCCAAACATAGACTTGGGATTGCCATAGTATTAAAGGTTTAGATGGAGAGGAATTTGTTATGTGTGTACAAGAAAATTTTCTGATTCAGTATGTGGATGTACCAACCAGAGAAGGTGAAAAACTTGATTTTTTCTTGGGAAATAAGGCAAGGCAGGTGGTTGAGCTGTCAGTGGGGAATCACTTTGGGGCCAGCAACCATAATTGGTCTATTTTGATCTAAAAGGGTAATTAGGGAGACAATAGGGCCGCTCAAAGATCAGCAAGGCAGCCTATGTGTGCAGCCACATGAGACAAGGGAGATACAAAACGAGTATTTTGCAACAGTGTTTACTGTGAAGGACATGAAAGATATAGAATGTGGGGAAATAGATGGTGACATCTTGAAAATGTTTATATTACAGAAGAGGAAATACTGGATGTCTTGAAAAGCATGAAAGTGGATAAATCCCCAGGACTTGATCAGGTGTACCCTAGAACTCTGTGGGAAGTGAGGGAAGCGATTGCTGGACCCCTTGCTGAGATATTTGTATCATCAATAGTCACAGATGAGTTGCCGGAAGACTGGAGGTTGGCTAACGTGGTACCACTATTTAAGAAGGGTGGTAAGGAAAAACCAGGGAACTATTGACCGGTGAGCCTGACATTGGTGGCGGGCAAGGTGTTGGTGGGAATCCTGAGGGACAGGATTTATATGTATTTGGAAAGACAAGGACTGATTAGGCATAGTCAGCATGGCTTTATGCGTGGGAAATCACATCTCATTAACTGGATTGAGTTTTTTTGAAGAAGTAACAATGGGGATTGATGGTGGTGAACATGAGCTATTTGGACTTCAGTAAGGTGTTTGACAAGGCTCCACACGGGGGACTGGTTAGCAAGTTTAGTGCTCATAGAATACAGGGACAATTAGCCATTTGGATACAGAACTGGCTCAAAGGTAGAAGACAGAGGTTGGTGATGAAGGGGTACTTTTCAGACTGGAGGGCTGAGACCAGTGGAGTGCCACAAGGATCGGTGCTCGGTCCACTACTTTTCGTCACTTATATAAATGATTTGGAGATCAACATAGGAGGTATAGTTAGTAAGTTTGCAGATGACACCAAAATCAGAGGTGTAATGGACAGTGAAGAAGTTTACCTCAGAGTACAATGAGATCTTGATCAGATAGGCCAATTGGCTGAGGAGTGGCAGATGGAGTTTAACTTAGATAAATGTGAGGTGCTGCATTTTGGATTGGCAAACCAGAGCAGGACTTATACACTTAATGGTAAGGTCCTAGGGAGTGTTGCTGAACAAAGAGACCTTGGAGAGCAGGTTCATAGTTCCTTGAAAGTAGAGTCATAGGTAGATAGGATAGTGAAGAAGGCATTTGGTATGCTTTCCTTTATTGGTCAAAATATTGAGTATAGGGGTTCGGAGGTCATGTTGCAGGTGTACAGGATATTGGTTCGGCCACTTTTGGAATGTTGCATGAAATTCTCTTCTCCTTCTTATCAAAAGAATGTTGTGAAACTTGAAATGATTCAGGAAAGATTTACAAGGATTTTGCCAGGGTTGGAGGATCTGAGCTGTAGGGAGAGGCTGAACACGTTGGGGCTGTTTTCCCTGGAGTGTTGAAGGCTGAAGGGTGACCTTATAGAGGTTTATGAGATCATGAGGGGCATGGATAGGGTAAACAGATAAAGTCTTTTCCCTGGGGTGGTGGAGTCCAGAACTAGAGAGCATCAGTTTAGGATGAGAGGGGAAAGATAGAAAAGGGACCTAAGTGACAACTTTTTCATGCAGAGGGTGGTGCGTATGTGGAATGAGTTGCCAGAGGAAGTTGTGGAGGCTGGTACAATTGCAGCATTTAAAAGGCATCTGGATGGGTATATGAATAGGAAGGGTTTAGAGCAATATGGGCCACGTGCTGGCAAATGGGACTAGATTAGGTTCGGATATCTGGTCAGCATGACTTTAAATAAACAAGGAGCGCTCTCATCTTTCCATGTTTAAAGTTTAAACCATCTGGGATTCAAAAAGATAACTAGAACTCATAGCAAAAGGCTATAAATGTATATATTATATTCTGTTTTAGGATCTGTATGTATTTTCCATCAATGCCATTTTATTTTAAGTGCAATTAATTTCTACTATTTTAGTTAAGCTAACAGGGATCAGTTTGCTCTCTGACGTATTATTAACCTTTATTAGTTGACCTTTATTATTAACCTTTCTGTCACACTGTTAAAATGATGTGTTCACTTTCAACATAGTGGTGAACTCATCACAGATGAATTTACCATTTAGTTAGGTTAACAATCGGAAAAGTTCTGGATGTAAGTTTGCTCGCTGAGCTGTAAAGTTCATTTTCAAATGTTTCATCACCATACTCCGATAACATCATCAGTGGGCCTCTAGTGAAGCATTGGTGTTATGTCCTGCTCTGTATTTATGTGTTTAGGATTCCTTGGGTTGGTGATGTCATTTTCAGTTCTTTTTCTCAAAGGGTGGTAGATGGGGTCCAAATCGATGTGTTTGTTGATAGAGTTCTAGTTGGAATGCCATTCTTCTAGGAATTCTCATGCGTGTCTCTGTTTGGCTTGTCCTAGGACGGATGTGTTGTCCTAGTCAAAGTGGTGTCCTTCCTCATTTGTATGTAAGGTAACTAGTGATACTGGGTCATGTCTTTTTGTGGCTAGTCCTGTATCCTGTTGGCTAGTTTTCTGCCTGGTGTCCAATGTAGTTCAAACCAGGAAACAACACATATGGACCAAATGCTAAACTACAGAAGCAACCATCCCAACACTCACAAACTAAGCTGCATTAGAACATTATTTCAACGAGCCACCACATACAGCAGCACAGAGGAACAAAAAGAGCAGAGGAAAATCATTTATACAATGAACACAGTCCGCCGATTTCTCAGCAACATACCCAAACAGACAAAATGCACCCAGATACTCTACCCACTCTCCCTTACATCAAAGACATCTCGGAAATGACTGCCAGACCACTCAGACCTCTTGGCATCATGGTAGCCCACAAACCCATCCCCACACTAAAACAGCAACTAATGAACTTTAAAGACCTTATACAACCACAAGCAAAACAAACATAATTTACAAAATAACTTGCAAGGACTATAACAAACACTACATTGGACAAACAGGCAGAAAACTAGCCACCAAGATACATAAACACCAACTAGCCACAAAAAGACATGATCCTCTCTCATTAGTATCCTTACATACAGGTGAGGAAGGACACCACTTTGAATGGGACAACACATCTATCCTAGGACAAGCCAAACAGAGAACCAACAAGAATTCCTAGAAGCACAGCATTTCAATCAGAACTCTATCAACAAACACATCGATTTGGACGCCTCTACCACCCTTTGAGAAAAATAACTGGAAATGACATCACCAACCCAGGAAATCTAAACACATCAATAGAAAGCAGGACATAAACACAGTGTTTTACCGGAGGCTCACTGGTGATGATACCTACTATGGTGACAAAACATCTGAAAACAAACCTTCCAGCTTAGCAAGCAAACTTACATCCTGAACCTCAACCTGAGCTACAAATCTTCTCAAAACTTGTTTATGTGGAAAATAACTTCTTGAATTTCATATTCAAACCTGGGACTGCCATGCTCGCTGAAATGTTCTTTGGAAAGGTGGGGTTAAATTCCATATAAATGCTGTGGCTACAGAATAGGTCAGAGGTTAGGAATTCTATGGTGAATACTTCACCTCCCCAGTGTCTATATACCATGCACAAGGATCAAGTCAATAATGTGAAGTGATTGTCTCCTCTTGCCTGGATGGATGCATCTCCAACAACACTCAGGAACCTTGAAACCAATTTAGGACAAGAAACTTGCTTGATCGGCACCATCTACTCAATGTAAGCCTTCAGTCCCTCCACTGTGATACAATAGTAACATCTGTGTACCATCTAAAAAATACACTGCAACAATTCACCAATGTTTGATTAAGGTAATGATGGCAGGTATGCAGGAAACCCACCTCATCCTAGCCATATACCACCATGATTTGGAATTACATTAGCATTATTTTACTGTTGTTGGGTCCTAGTCTAAGAATCCTTTCCTAACAGCTGGATATACTGAACCATCATCCCCCTCTCCACCCAATACCCGTGAGTGTCCTGCAGCTATTCAAAAAGGCAGCTCACCATCACCTTCACAAGGACAATTAAAGACAATAATAACTGCTGGCCTAGCCAGTGATACTCACATCCCATGACACTATCAATAAAGAAGTTGAGGCAGTAGATCCGCTAGTAGGTGAAGCTTTCAAATGATGTAATATATAGGTCTATTAATCAGGCTTCTCAGCCATGTGAATGTTCTAAGATACAGGTCTAATTGCAACACTGACTAGTCTCAGAAAATCAAAAGACTGTGGGTGAATGTGCAGAAATAATTTTTCAAGTATATTGGCTTCAGGCACAAATGGATTGAAGTCATCATCTCAAAAATCGCAATTCCAGCATTAGAGATGTCAGTCTAGAGACAGGAGATGGAGAAGAATCGATGATCATTGTAAGTAAATTTAAGAATTCTGACAAATTTTTAAATTAAAAACTAACAATTTTTCTGAAAACAATAGGTCATGAGTGCATTACTTTACGTGTTCTCTTCATGCCGCTTTTGAGATATACTTTGCAAAAGAAATCAACCACATGCCACATGCCAAGTTTAAATGACCTGGCTGAAATTAAAGAAATGTCACAATTTATTGGCTAAGATACATCAAATATTTATGAATTTCATACGGACATATGTACAAATTAGGAACAGGAACAGGTCCTTCGGCACTTTAATTCTGCTCTATCATTTAGTGAGATCAAGACCAATCTGACTATTCCACAGACCTGTTTATCCCTGCTAACAGTGACTGTGCCTATATTTATGGAGCTGTAACCCTTATACAGTGTGCTGCTTCTTTTTATGGATTTATCTACCCCTACCTTAAGTACTGTCACAAAGCTAGTCCCTTTTTTTCCTAAAAGCTGTTTCTTGTCTCAAGGAGACTCATTCCTTGATTTTCTTGCAGAGGGGCAATAAACCGGGCCGGACTCTGATCAGTCTGGTTTGGTACAGAGATTAAAAGGATTTTGAGAAGCCTTTTGTTTATATGTAATCAGGTGCGACTTCAGGCCAAAGTGGTCATGCTTTAGATGTGACCTGTATATAGAGAGGGGAGTGGTCAGCTCTCTGGCTAGCTGAGCTGAGCAGGTTTTAGTTCAGTCCTGAACTGAGAAATTCAACAGGGAGCTGTGTGGAAACTCTGTCTCTTTTCTGCCCTTCAACTTTGACCTGTAAGCTTGTGTTTTTAAAGGGAATTTGCTTATTGGGACTGTTGTGTGTATTCGGAATAACATAATTAAGTCTAGCTGATTGGGTTGAGTTCTGTAGGGGTTCTTTATTCTATTCTTTGTGTTTCATTGTGTAATTTTGCGAATATATTTTTGGTCTGTTTTAAAATCTAGTAGTCAACCTAGCTATCTTACTCCAGGTAATTTTCACTGATCACTTACCGAAACAAATTGCGAAGTTATGGTCTGGGGCTGCCTGCTTAAGAATGTTTTGAGTGGTTTGGCCTGGTCCATAACAGAATATTCAAAGACTCTGCTTCACTACCTTTTGAAGTAAGGTATTCCAAAGACTTAACTACATGAGAAGGTTTTTGTTATCCATTTCTGAAATGGGTGACCCATTATTTTTAAATGGTGACTTTCAATTGGGAGTTCTGCCACAGGAACAAACATCCTTCACAAAGTCAACATGTCAAGCTAGACCCTTCAGTATTTCATATGTTTCAATCAAGTTGTCACTTACACTTCTACACAGCATATAGAAGCATACATTGCTCCACCTCTCCCCACCCCAATCAAAAAAATTAGTTTCGTAAACCTTCTCTGAACTGCTTCCAAAGCATGTACATCTTTCCTTAATTAAAAAAAGGAGACAAATACTGCATGCGATCTCAACAATACCTTGTATAATGGAAGCATGATCTCTCTATTTTAACATTCAATTCTCATTGCAATAAATGGTAACATTCTCTTGACTTTCCTTTTTACTCAATGTACCTATGTACTGACGCTTTGCAATTAATGCACCAGGGATGCATAGATCCCTCTGCATCCTCTCATAATTTTGATAATGAACTTCTTTTTTATTTGTCCTGCCAAATAGACAACTTTACATTTTCACTAATTATACTCTGCTTGATCTCATGACTTCATAATCATTCGTGATTAGAAATTTTTTAGAAACCAGTGAATCAGATTTTTCTAGCACAGGAAGAGGCCATTTGACTGTTTCTGTGATTATACTGAACTGCCCAGAGTTTTAAGTCTACCAGAAACCCACAAGCATACACAAAAGTGAGAAGCGGATATATCAGATAATGATGAAATGCGTCAAATCACGCAACAAAATGCCTGCACAGAAAGGGACATACATAACCATCAGCCAGAAGATTAATAACACCATCAGTTCCTCAAGGGAAACCTACCTGAAAATGTAAGCATTTGAAACTGAGAAAAAGACATTAAAAAATTGCAGCCATTTTGGTCAATTCTTTATAAACAGTTACCAATACATTTTCAATCTCTTTGGTAACAGAATCTGCCAGTGGTAACATAATCTGCCGGTGATATCAGAACCTGACAATATAACGGAATCTGTCAGTGACAACATAATCTGTTAGCGATGACAGAATTTACCACAGGTAACAGAAGCTTTCAAGTTCCACATGACAGAGGGAGAAATGCTGATAATTCTAAAACTTATCTTTTGACACTGCAGAATGCCCTCTGACACATATCTGCTGATTAGGGGCATTTGTGATAATACTTTGGCCCAACTGGAAGTTTATTAACTCAACCTGTCACCTTTTGTCACACAGCTCAACAAGAGAGTTAAAGATCTCCTCTGGTAAACAAGCAGGCATACCGGCAAAGTCAAGACCAAGTGGAGCATAAGCAATCAAAATTCTGATAAAATGCCAAATAGTTTTCAGCTCTGATACCTCCGGCATGCGTATAGAGTTGCTAACAGTTATGAGAGAGTAGGCAAGGGAAACTGCTGAATCAACTGGTTCAAAAAAATGTCTAGTTATTTATATACAGGAAATAAGTTACATTTGCCACCACTTTCCACTCACCTGTTCTTCGTGCTTTCTTGAAAAATGTTGGAAGTGTGACTGTGCATAGACTTATGGAGCTGTAACCCTTATACAGTGTGCTTCTTCTTCTAGTGTTAGTGGTCCTCATGTGGTTTACTTACTCACAACAAAGTTGGAAAAGTTGGGCTGACTGACACCTGATTGAAAGTGAAAGTGCCAGTGGAATGCACCAGTGACCTATAATTTGTAGGCTGCTCCCAAAAGGGCATCTCGAACTGCAGGAGAAATAACTGTCATTTTCCAGTTGTTCAGAAATCCTGATGTGACGAACTAAAAGATTATCCCCATTGTAAAGCTTCAAGCACTGCTTTTCAATTACAGGTAGGCAGATATTCACAAGTGTCTTGAACACTGACACTTTCTCTTTTTCATCATCATGCCAGTGTACAGCTCCTGCTCCATTCCTTTGTGAATATTTTAATGTGGTTCTGTCAATTAAAACTGGATGTTACTCAAGGTTAATACTAAAGCTTGTCATTGAAGATAGGAAGTAAGCAATTTCCTCATTTTTCAACCACATCATTATGAGCTTCATTTGTTCTTAATCAGTGTGATACAAGGTATAACCATTCATCATTGGTGCTGATTTGGTGATCTGAATTAATGGCTGAGAAAGCATTGTAATTTTACTCATCCCTTGACAAATGTGTTACAATTGCATGAAGATTATCCAACGGGAAAACGCAGGCAGTAGTCTCAAATATTTCTTAATCATTATCTGAGATCTTACTAAAAACTGACTGATTGCAATAGAGAAAATTTGTGACATCTGAGTTGCAATTTAAAATTGATAATCAACAAGGAAATCTATGTCTGTGTCTTGAATTGAATTCTGTTCATTCCTATCTAATGTGAGAGTCAATAACTCTGTCACAGAGTCATAGAGATGTACAGCATGGAAACAGACCCTTCGGTCCAACCCGTCCATGCCGACCAGATATCCCTACCTTTGTCAACTGTGATCACATTACATTTGTGCACAAGTTTTAAGCTCTACTCTATTTATCTCTAAGTTGGAAAGGCCTTTTAAGAAAGTAATTCTATTGTGTGCTATGGCCACTTTCTTTACACATCAAAATAAATAACCAAGTAAACTGCTGATGAATAGTGTGGAGATGCCAGAGTTGGACTGGGGTGAAAAAGGTAAAAAATCAAATGACACCAGGTTTATTTGAAATTACAAGCATTTAGAGCTCAGCTTTTTTCTCAGGCATGGTATATAACTTATGGGAAGTAAATCAAAATACAAAGGTTACGAACTATTGGATGGTAAATCATCTCCTCCAGTTGAGGAATAGTCTATTGATGGGATCATCTCTTAACTAGTTCAATAGGAGTCAGCAATAAATTTTCAATGGACATCAGACAATTGCACAGGCAAACTGTCTTAGGTGAAAACAGAATATCTATTCATGCAAACTTACTTTACAGTCATACCTGCAGTTTAGTCCAATTACAATTTCCTGATTTTCCCACACCTATATCCAGTGTTGCATCTAACATGAAAGGGGCATAAGTACCATTAAATTATTTCAAGTAAGAGTTCAAATTGTTTTAAGAATCAGAACCTTGAATCAGGAAGATAGGTGTAAGCTTTTCAGAAGGCAGGGATAATGGCCCTGTTTTGATCATCATCAGTATGACATGCTGTTTTATGCTAAAACTTAATGGAGCAGGAACTGAACCAGGCATCATCTTTGCCCTGAAAAGCTGGCGCCAAATCATATATTACTAAATGATCAGGAACTTCCAGTCTTGAGTTATTAGGACATTTTTGAGCTGCACTTAACAATGCTTCACGCTGCAGAAAAATAAGATGGGAGCAAGTTGCAGTTGCTAGTAACCCAGCCTTCCAGCCCATACCCCACTTCTCTCACAATGCTAAGCAAATGGCTTTTGTTTCAAAACCATTCTAGAAGTGAACAGGCATTAGAAAATAGTTCTCAGATTAACTTATTTGTCTGAGTTGTGATCCTCAAGTTACTAGATATTTTGGGATATATGAGAAGTGAACGAGAACTAGTTTCTTGTCAGTCTTATGAACCTAGTGATAATAAACCAAGATTTGGCCTGAGAACAAGCAATGCAAGAAGCCACTATTACAAGGCTACGGTAAAGCTACTGACTCTCTAATATTCATCCAGATTCTCACACTAGAGTTCTCATTCTACTACCTGTCTGAAGGAGAGCTTTTTGAATCCCCTTCTTGAATTATATCAGACACTCCTCTTACTGGACATTAAGTGAAAGCATGATATCCCCTTAAGTGTAAGTATCGCTGTTTCAAAATAAAAGATCACAACTTTGGGACATAGTTGAGGAAGAATTTCTTCCCTCAGAAGGATGTTAATCTTTTGGAGTTTACTGCACCAGATAGCAGTGGAGGCTGGGTCTTTGAGGCTGCATTTAGTCCACAAGGAAATCAAAGAGTGTGGTGCGTGGGAGTGGCACAGGTAGGAAGTTGGGAGCAAGTAACTCAGATTAGATATTATCACATTGACTGGCGGAGCGCGATCAGGGCACTAAATAGCTTTCTCTTGCTTCTATTGCATATTTTCTTTGGTTCTTACATCCCAGCATTTATGACATTAGTGAAAGTTCTGCAAAAATTTAATCACAACTTCTAGCCTGTTGTTATGTTTGAATTTCAACAGCTTTTTGTTACAGTTACTTTGGCTGTCAGAAGTAAAATAGAAATACAGGTCAAAAGGGTGAGAGGGGAAAGATATAAAAGTGACCTAAGGGGCAACTTTTACACACAGAGGGTGGTACGTGTTTGGAATGAGCTGCCAGAGGTAGTGGTGGAGGCTGTTACAATTGCAACATTTAAAAGACATTTGGATGGGTATATGAATAGGAAGGGTTTGGAAGGATATGGGCCAGGTGCTGGCAGGTGGGACTAGATTGGGTTGGGATATCTGGTCGGCATGGACGGGTTGGACTAAAGGGTCTGTTTCCATGCTGTACATCTCTATGATTCTATGACTTTAAAAAATGCAGGTCTTGCTGTTAAGTTCATGATGTGCTGGAAGAGGTGGGCATAGTGGTCTGTTGGTATACAGCAAACTCAGAAGTAGAGTTAGCCATCAGTGACTATTTATCATAGCCACTGCATTACCACATTATTTCTAAGTTGTCTGACCTATTAGGTTCAATGGGCATAATAGACTAGAGTAGCTTTTATCTGTCATTTATACCACATACAACTAATACAATAAAAATGAGACAGCATTCCTCCAGGACCGAGGGTGCTACATGGACAGCATAAACTACACTATAGTGACTCTGATAAATCAATTTAAATTTCAAATATATAAAGAAAGATTTCAAACATGAAATTTGATGGATTTTGAATTTGGAAGCAGGACAGAATATGTTCAACCACAACCTGATACTTGTATCATACCAAATTCCTCACTCGACCATCTTAAACATATTGCAAAATGTTGCTCCTCTTATCTTATCTTGCACCTTCATCCATCCATCTCACTTCTCCTATCCTCATCTGTCAACCTAAGACTGACACTCACCTTCAACCTTTTGAGTTGCCATGTCTTTCCATGATAGTTACTCAACATACACTGTTCATTCATCCATTCAAAACATGCCATTGCTCTTTTCTATGTCTCTTCTTTCCTTCCATGTAGTAGAGGAAGAGTAATGATTGTATTTGTACAAGGATATGCACATTAGTGTCTTACACCTTCTTGGATTTTAATTGCCTGCTTTATTTTTTAAGCCACATAATATGATTTATCTTAACCACTTTTCCATAAAGGCCATTCTTGTTTTTTTCCTGACAAGTTGCCGTTTTACGTGATAAATGGCAAGAGGAGAATGGATACCGAGCGGGAGGGGAGAGGTGCTGTAAATTGTTGTCATGTATTGATTGGTAAAACCTGTGTAGAACATGTGAGACTGAGCATATCTGGAGCATCAATGTCTACCAACAATGTGGCATTGGCCACATTACATTCTTTCTCATCTTCCTCAATCATGTGACAAAGCTCTGTTCCTTTTGCAGTTTCAGACTTTGTTGCAATATAATGTTGGACGGAGGGCAGCTGAGCAACCCAAGCTGATGCTTAATGAATGATACCTCCAGATGTGCTCAGGCACCTGAAGCACAATTTCAATGTGCTCAATAACATCTGGTTATCATACTCCACTTGTTTTATTGCTTTTGGGCCTCTTTGCTTGGATGCCTCATGGCGGTCATCAGATATGTTTTGAATAGATATTGTTTGTCTTTGATCAGTTAGTTTATTTTGAGATGCAGAGAGATTAGGGGAAGGTTAACTGTCACAGGATAGAAGTCTAGGAACTATTGTATTATTTCACACAGTATAATTTAAGGGACATACTCATGATAGTATTACTGTAAAACAGCACAAGACCAAATGGTATAAAGATACTTACAGAATCCTGTGTCCTACAGCACGCCACACTGAAGGAAGACTACATCCAAATTCCTTAACTTGAGCCCAGACATTGAGTGCTTAAGACTGTAGTGTGTATGTGAAAATATCAAAATCTGTAGTAATATCTTGGTTAATGTTTAAGTACAATATTACCCATGTCTCATCTTTACGTTATCGGAGATGAATTAAAGAGTTCAAATGTTTGTCTAATGAAGAGAGATTGAGCAGTTTAGGTCTGGAGTTTAGGAGAATAAGAAGAGATCTAATTGAAGTACATAAGATGCTAAAGGGGATTGACAAAGTAGATACAGAAAAAATGTTTCCTTGTGTGGAACAATCGAGACATAAGTTCAGTTTTAGGACAAGGGGTAGCAGATTTAAAACAAAAAATAGGAGAAGCTACTTCTCTCAAAGGGTTGTGAATCTGTGAAATTCACTACCCCAGAGTGGGGAAGATGCTGGGACTGAGTAAATTTAAGGAGGAGATTGACTGATTTTTAAATTTGTAAAGGCTTGAACGGTTATAAAGTGTGGGCAGGAAAAGGGAGTTGAGGTCAAGATAAGATCAGCCATGATCACATCAAATAGAGAAGCAGACTCAAAGGAATGAATTGCCTCATCCTGATCATAGTTCTTATGTTCTTGTCCTGTGCCATTGGATAGACAGCCAGAGACACTGACATCACAAACAGAAAAACTGATATTTGACAATACTGGCAAATGACCCATTAAGTCACTGTTTTATGCATTTATGGGCCTCTACTGAGAGATTTTGGAAACTTCTTTGGAAAAGACATGGGTTAAAAACAGCCCATGTGTGTACATTTAGATGCCAATCTTATTTCAGAAGGCTGCAACCTTATGATGTGAGATTCAGACTCCTCCAACATACTGATGTTCTGACATGTTGAGGCAGCTTACCTGTCTGATGTTGCCCTATTTCCTGTGGAGCTGCATGTCAGTGAGGATCAGAGGATCAGATATTACTGCTTATGTCATTGCTGTTAATGCTGTGGTACATCTTGGCCTTCATCAGAGGGCCAAAGTGGAATAGTCTAAGTAGAGATGCTGATCTGATAGATCACAGCTTCAAAGAGGAGATCAGGTGGAACTGCTCAACACAATTACTATGGATAATGGTCTCTCACATACAACGAAGAAAGTAGCATGAGGTTTCAGCAATAATTCAAATGCATGACTTCACCACCTCAGCTGACACTGTATTCAAGCCTTGCTTTCACTGAAGAGTTCCAAACAATCCACAGGCCCATGGTTAAATTGCAAAGGCATGTTTTCATAGCACTGTAATTGAGAGATCAGAATGTGAAAATTGATAACTCACCTCTCCCGAGGCTCTTGCTGACATACAGTGCAATGCCCCACAGTTAAATGCACAAATCGGCAGGTTGGAACTGGTTTCTAAACACATTGTCAATTTCCCAGCTTTTAATACTGCACCCACACACAAACACACACATCCCTGCAAATTAAATTTCATCCCATAGAAAGAGGAAGAAAGAAATTTCTACTGAATATCTTTCTATGATAGTACTTCGATAGATGTAGTTCTCTGAGTTTAATCATCTTCATGCTTTTAGAATGAGTGGACACTTGATACTTTACACTCAGAATGCTTGACTCCATTCAGGTGAAAGAAGTCCACTTAATTGACATCAGATCCGCAAACATCCATTCCCTTCACCACTGATGCTCAATAGCAGCAGTGTACTGACTACAAGGTATAAACCCATAACCACTACAATCTAGAAGGATGTGGGCAGCAAATAAATGGAACACAAGGCTGCTGGCTAGTGCAGGCAAATACTTCATGTGCTTTTTACATGCAATATTTCTTGAGCAAAAAGGGAATGCATTTGCCCTTTAAGAGTGCCATTCAAATGTTCGCACTTTAGTTGTTTGCATTGCTTTACATTTCTTTATCACTGCTGTACAAACAGTACTATATTGTTGATTCAGTTCTAATCAATCGATTGGTATTTCTAACACAGTAATTTGGCAGACATATTTAATGCTGTCGGTCTTTTAAGTTACCAGTAACTAAGCAACAAATATTTCCTCTGCTGCGATCTGCACCTGTACATCCTGTGTGCAATCACAATGATACAAAACCATCGTAAGGCCAATGTAACCAGATAATTTCTCTTTTTGATTGTGATTCTGGAATGCTTTCATGTACATATTGTAAATAACAACAGGATTTTTGCACCAGGGAATTTATCATTCGCATACAGCCTGTTAAATTGAGCCTCAATTACCTGTGGTTCTCAAGATACGGCGTCAGGATGCTGAGAGCTGTTTACTCCTGATACTCACTGAGCTAACTCCCAATTACATGCACAGCAACCAGTGTGCCAGCTGCTAGTGGGAAGCTCTAATAAGCTGCCTTTTAGCTTGACTGCTGTGCAAGGCTGGAGTGCAGAATGGAAGAGACTGATGCTCCCAAATCAAATTTAGGCAAAAGGGTCAGAGCACCTGGCTGCGAAACTGTAACTGTACTGTGATAGAAATAGTCAGCAAAGAAGAATGAAAACAAAATTTGATAGTAATTTTATCCATTATGTTTGAAGAAATGACGCTATACAATATTTACACGAAATATTAAAAATGCCATGGTAACAAATTGGAGCCTGGAAATGACCTAAAAATAATCATTCCCTTCCACTTTCTAGATTTATAAGGCACTCAGCCCTGCTTCACTGACTACTTTACTCTGGATACTTTGAAGGGAATTTGAAGAAATGTATGATATGTATTTATGTCCCATTAGGAAGTTAATGTCTTCAGGAGACCAGCCTAAAGGAAGACACTGGGGAAGAAAAGAATACATAAAGATGCTACATTTATAATTTGCAAATACTTTCATCTTGGAAGGAGGTGGAATTCAAACATTCTTTTATTCTGACGACTTGAGCTTCAGTCTAATCCATGTCAATCTGATGATTGCTTCCTCTAGCTTTGAGAAACCTAACGTTTTTATAAAAGTTGGGATAATACAAATTCAGTTTCCAGAAGATTTGGAAACATGAATCTGGTACTAATTAGCATGGAAGCAGTCAGATTGTCTTGGAGATTTGGACTGAGACATATCTTTTAAGATAGTTTAGAGGGATTTCTACTGTTTAATATTTTAGCCCTGGTATACACTTTCATCTTGGGTGAAACAGAAATTCAGCAGAAACCTACTGCACCCATTGGCAAGAAAACCCAGAGTTGCTGCTGTCTGCAGTTTTTAAATTTAAAAGTTCCTGAACTGTGCAATACTTGGCCTCAAAACGTTTGATGTCCAAAATGGCAAGCGTTCCTGCTCATAGTTTACTCAAAATTTGGAAACAATTATTGAAGATACACCACGAGTACTTTGCCTAATTTTGCTTTAGTACGAAAGTATTAAATCATTTATTGTACAACAAGATGATCCAGGAACTTTAAACTATTGTATGTCAAGCTAAACAGGAAGAAAAGTGACCAGAACTCCTGTAGTCCAATGCACATCCACGAAATGGTCAAATCAAGAAAAAAATGTGCAACAAGCATTTTATTTGTTTAATTGAACAAAAAGGTGTTGTGGTTTATTTATTTGGACAATTATGCAGAAATAAGCATGAATGTTCATGCATTAATAAATTATGCACATGTCAACACAATTTGCTTTTGATATGTACTTTGATGGAGTCTGTGTCTTTAAGTAAATGCCAACTTTTTTGCCTAAAGTAGACAAACCACTTCACATTTTGGTGCTCACTTTTATCTTTTAGGTGCAGTATGGTGTTCTTTTGTAATAGGCACTTAAAAATGTATTACAAAGATATAGTAATTAGTAGTTTTGTGTGGGTTTTTATTGTTCTTATTATTTGTTCCCTCTTACATTTATTCTCAGTCCTCTATCACTGCAGGCTTCCCAGGAAATATACAGGGAAAAGATAATTTTCTCCACAACAGATGGGAACCAACTGAGATATACACTGACAAACTATAATGCTGTGAAGACGTTTCAAAGGTACTTCACAGGTTTTCTTATATCTCCGCCAGAATCGCAAGGGAATGGCTGCAAACAGTGTGCATTTTTGGGCGTGATTCCCAAAAACAAAAATATTTTTGTTTCCATTTCGAGTGGAATGGAAATAAATAAAGAAAGTCAATTTAGTAATCGCTGCAAGCAATCATGAAATCATTCAAATACAGCAATAACTTATATTTATGTACCATTTTAATATAATGAAAAAAATTATATCTATCACAGGATCATTATAATGTGGTAGTTTTACATTGAGCTATTTATGGACCTGTAAGGTCTAGTGATCAAATGTTCAGTACAAGATCTAGGTTTTCATCCGTGTTTAAAGGAATAAAGTGAGGAAGGAAGGCAGAGAGCTGTTGGCAATGAATTCCAGAACTTGATGCATTGGCAACTGGAGATTTGGCCACTAAAGGTGGAGCAATTATAATTGAGATGTGCAAGATTCCAGAGTTAGAAGACCAGAGATTTCTCAGAGGGCTGGAGATTACCGTGATAGGGAGGGTCAAGACCATGAGGGGATTTGAAAACAGGAATGGAAAGTTTAAAAACAAGAAATTAATTGAAATAGTTCAGAGAGCATAGGAATGATCATGGAATAATACTTGCTGCAAATGAAGGCATGAGAAGATCTCAAGTTTATGGAAGAGAGAATGTGGAAGACCAGAAATGCATTGAAATAGTTGAGTCTAGAAGTAACAAAGGCATGAACATAGGTTTGCTGCAGATGAGCTAAGACATGAGCTAAGATGAGTAAACCTAGGTGATGTTACAGAGGTGAAAATAGGCGGTCTTAGTGATAGCATGAAAATAGGTCAAGACTTCATCTTGTGATCAATCAAGGTGTATTAATTAGAATGAGGTCAGCCACGTGGGCCACATAGAATATAAGTTCTGTGAGTGAGGCTATTAAACTGGGCCAATCAGCGAGTCCTGGCTGACAGATATAAACATGGGTGTCTGGGGTTCTGTTCACTCTAGGACCTTGCTCTGAGCTAGCCAGATCAGTGTCATGTACTATGCATGTACAAATGAAGGGTGACTTGGTGGCAGGATACTGGCCTTTGTGGAGTTATTTCATATGGCATCAAGGTTGCAAACAAATTGGCAGGCTGTTGCCAGGGAGAGAGATGGAGCTTGGGAATGAAGACTGGAGTGGGGACAAGCAATAATAACTTGTCTTCCTAATATTTTGTTTTAGAAAAGGGAATACTGAGGTATCATATCAGGCAACTTCTGTAAATGGGTCCTTTTTAATTTCAATATTATAGACAAGGAATGTAATAAATTCATTCTACAAAGGGCTCTGGAGTGGCGGGAAAGGAGAATAAGAAATCAAATTTGTGTTGTATAAATATGGAATTAATAAATATCCCAAACTCTATTTCAGTATCTGTGGAGATCAAAAAGCATTTATAACCAAACTTTCTTTCTGGAGATTATATGGGCAGAGTGGAGTCTATGACAGGCTGGATTATACATTAAATGTGGAAAAGACATGGTTGAAGGGCCAGATGGCCTCTATATTCACAACTTTCTGAAACTGCTTGATTGGTTTCTTGATAAGATGTTTAAAACAATGTTTTGATTATAAATTTTCTAATTGGGACCTGTTATGATCTATCTGAGAGATTTATATTTAAAATATTACTAAATAAACATGCATGTCAAGAGACAGTCCCAATTTAGGTGCAATTAGAAATTTTCTGCAAAACTCAGCTGTATTCTGATGTGAGGTTATGGCTCAGCCTTTCACCTCAAGCTTATTTGCATGGTAGAATTATAAAATCTTCCATAAACCAATGCAATTGCACCAGTGAAACACTTTTTTTCCCCCCAGTTATTATTCATAAGATGTACTTTGAGAGAACGTTCTTGGAAGAATGTCCAGTGAAGTTGTAAGGCTGGAACTGAGAAATAAGAAAGGAATGATCACCAATTCAGGATTGAATTATTGACCCCCACCCCCTAAATAATCAGCAGGAAATTGAGAAGCAATACACAAGGGCGTGTCAGTTAGTTTTAAGAATAATAATGTTGTAATGGTAGGGGATTTTAATTTTCTAGTCTGGGACTGCCATAGTGTTAAGGATTTGGACAGAGTGGAATGTCTTTAGTGTGTACAAGGACATTTTCATATTCAACATGTGGATGTGCCTACTACAGAAGAAGCAAAACTTGACCTTCTCTTCAAAAATAAGGCAAGTGGCTGAGGTGTCAGTGGGAGAGCACTTTGGAGCAAATGATCGTAATTCTATTATCTTTTCCATAATTTCTTGTCAAAAAGGTTAAACCTGATCTAACAATTAAAGTTTAAATTGGAGTAAAGTCACTTCTGACAGTATTACACAGGAAATTTCAGAAGATGATTGAGAGGAGCCTTCAAAAATAAGATAACAAGAATTCTGAGATAGCATGTTCCTGTTAGTGCAAAGGGCAAGGCTAGTAGGTGTAGGGAATGCTGGATGACTTGAAAAATGTAAGCATATGTCAAGTATAGACAGTTGGGATCGAGTGAACTACTTTGAGGAGTATAACAGAAGTAGTATACTTAAGAGGGAAATCAGCAGGGCAAAAAGGGGAAGGAGATAGCTTTGGAAAAAGAGGCTAAGGAAAATCCAAATAGATTAAGGGCAAAAGAGTAACTAGGGAGAGAATAGGATCCCTTAAAGATCAATGAGGCCATCTACCTGTGGTACCACAAGAAATGGGTGAGTTACGAAATGAATATTTCACATGAGTGTTTACAGTGGAGAAAGCAACAGAGGCTAGGGAACTTAGGAAAATAAATAATGAGGTCTTGAAAAGTGTCCAAGTTACAGACAAGGAGGTGTCAGAGGTCTTAAAACACATAAGGTAAATAAATCCCTGGGATCTGATCAGGTATCCCCAGAATTTTCTTTAGATTAGATTCCCTACAGTGTGGAAACAGGCCCTTCGGCCCAACCAGTCCACACCAACCCTCTGAAAAGTAACCCACCCAGACTCACTTCCCTCCGACTAATACTACAGGCAATTTAGCATGGCCAATTCACCTGACCTGCACATCTTTGGACTGTGGGAGGAAACCGGAGCACCCAAAGAAAACCCACACAAACACAGGGAGAATGTACAAACTCCACACAGATAGACAGCTGAGGCTGGAATTGAATCTGGGACCCTGGTGCTGTGAGGTAGCAGTGCTAATCACTGTGCCACCTTTTGCGGGAAGCTAGGCAAGAGATGGCTGGGCCCCTTCCTGAGATATTTGTATCATTAACAGACAAAGGTGAAGTATTGGAAGACTGGTGGATGGCTAACATGGTGCCATTATTTAAGAAAGGTGGAAAGGAAGAGCCAGAGAACTATAGACCAGTGAGTCTGATGTTAGTAGTGGAAAGTTGTTGGTGGCGATTGAGTGACAGGATTTGCATGTACTTGGAAAGGCAACGACTGATTAGGGATAGTCAACATGACTTTGTGCATGGGAAACCGTGTCTCAGTAAGTTGATTGAGTTTTTTGAAGAGGCGACAAAGGAGATTTATGAAGGCCGAGTAGTATATGTTGTCTATATGGACTTTAGCAAGGTTTTTGACAAGGCTCCATATGGTAGAATAGTTAGCAAGGCTAGATCAAATGGCATCCAGGGAAACTAGCCATTTGGATACAAAATTTGCTTAAATGTAAGGGACAGAAGGTGATGATGGGGAGTTGTTTTTCAGACTGGAGACTTGTGACCAACAATGTGCCACAAGGATTGGTGCTGTGTCCATTCCTTTTCATCATTTAGATAAATTATTTCCATGTGAATGTAGGAGGAGTGGTTAGTACATTTGCAGATGACACTAAAATTGGTGGTGTAGTGGACAGTGAACGAGAATATCTCAGAGTACAATATCACCTTGATCGGAAGGGCCCATGGGCTGAGGAGTGTCAGTTGGAGCTGAAGTTAGATAAATATGAAAATACTGTGTTGAGTTCTGGTATTCCTGCTGTATGAAAGATGTTGCGACTCTTGAAGATGTTTACAAGGATGTCACCAGGGTTGGAGGATTTGAGCTATAGGAAGAGGCTGAATAGGCTGGACTGTATTCTCTGGAGCATCAGAGGCTGAGGGTTGACTTATAGAGGTTTATAAAATCATGAGGGTCATGGATAAGGTGAATAGCCAAGATTTTTCCCACAGGGTAGGGAAGTCTAAAACTAGAGGGCATAGGTTTAAGGTGAGAGGGGAAAGATTTTAAAGGATCCTGAGACAACTTTTTCATGCAGAGGGTGGTGCTTGAATGGAATGAGCTGCCAGAAGAGGTGGGAGGCAGGTACAATTATAAAATTTAAAAGGCATCTGGACTGGTACAAGAACAGGAAGTGTTTAGAGAGATATGGGCCAAATGCTAGCAAATGGGACTACATCAATTTAGGATGAAGTGGACAAGTTGGACTTAAGGGTGCAATATAACTCTATGACTTTATAAATGTTCCTTGCTATAGTTCACCAGTAAATTGGTGCAGTTTTCATTAATACAGTGAAAAATCACCAAAAAGCAAGCATGGTAATCAGTGTTCAATCCACCAACAATGAATAACTTGATTTATTAGGTGCGCTGGTGTAAAGTAGTCAGTTTTTAAAATAAATTGAATAGTTTATAAAATGAAAGGATAAACTTTGGAAACACGTCTACTCGTGCTCATGGACTTTTAAAAATCTACATTTGAAGAGTCACCTCAAGAATTGCAAACACTGAATTATCAGAAATGAAAAATGGTGATTAATTTGTTCTTGGAGTATGGTTAGTTTTGTAGGTAGAACTGACTGTTGTGCAATCTTTTTGAAACCACTGTTGAAGATTATGGAAAGTTGATTTACAATGAGTGTTTGGATTCTTTCTATTTTGCACTTCATTGGCCAATTTTCGGGGAATTTCACTAAGCAGCACATCCTTGTGGTAACCCTACTTCATAACATACAACTCTTCTCTGATCTTCTGAATTGGGGACTTCTTGAGCCTGTGTAATTTTCAACTCCGCAAGTCTTTAAATGTGTCTTTATCAGCTTTAAAATGGAGTTAGCTTTTGATAACTTGCCCGGAGAAATAAACAGAACTATCCTTCTGTTGTAAGATTAAAATCATAAGGATATTAGAAATCTGAAAATATTGCCAATGCTCAGCGGGACTGGTACCTCTGATTCTTTCTCTATAAAGGCCAATATTTCAGGTTAATAACCTGATGAGGACCATAAACCTGAAGGATTACTTTTCTAATAGTTGCTTTCACTTTTAGAAATGATCTTTTTTATTCCAGTATATTCCTCACTTGCCTTCAAAAGCAGTAGTGCATCAAATTAAATCGAATTTGAATTTTAAGTATCAAGTGAATTCACTGAACAAATCATGAACAAGCAAGTACACTATAAAAATTATTATTACCTGTCTCTCACAAGAACAAGCTTGCAACTGATAGAATAAGCTATTTTATATGTAAAATGACTTTACTTCCTTTATAGTGATAATAACATTTTGCAATACCACAAAATGCAATTTGAAACATGGCATTTAGTAATATGGCCTGCTTGTGCAGAATAGGAACTTTGGGTTTGGACCAACCAAGGTCAAATCCTTCCAGCATTGATGGCTTTCCATGTTCAGGACCAGCTCAATTCCTTTATTCACTCATAGGTTATAGATGCCACTGTCTTGGGCAACATATATTTCCCGGCCTTATTGCCCTTGAGAAGGTTGTGGTGAGCTGCCTTCTTGAATCACTGCAGTTCATGTGCCATAACATCTACCCACAATACTGTTAGGGAGGGAATTTCAGGATTTTGACCCAGTGACAGTGAAGGAATGGTAATATGTTTCCAAGTAAGGGTTGGTGAGTGGCTTGGAGGGGAAGTTGCAGATGGTATGTTCATCACTTTGTTTTGCTTTGTTTGCACATCACTTTAAATCCATGCTCTCTCTTTTTTTTGAACAGCTTCTTCCTATCGACTCTGTCCAGCCCACTCACGATTTTGAAAACCTCTATCAAGTCTCCTCTCAGCATTCCTCTCTCCAAGAAGAACAATCAACCTCTTAAAATCTATCCTCATAACTGAAATATCTAATTCTAGGAAACATTTTTGTAAATTACTTCTGTACTCTCTCCAGTGTCATCATATCTTTCCTATAATGTGGCACCCACAAATGTATACAATACTGCAATTAACTGTGCAAATTCAACAAGACCTCCCTGTTCTTGTAATCCAAGCTCCCATTAATAAAACCGAGAACACTGTATACTTTATTAACTGCTCTCTTCACCTGTCCTATCACCTTCAGTGATTTGTGCACATATGAACCAAGGTTCCTTAGCTCCTGTACCCTTTTAGAGTTTAGATTAGATTACCTACCTACAGTGTGGAAACAGGCCCTTTGGCCCAACCAGTCCACACCGACCTTTGGAGAGTAACCCACCCAGACCCACTTCCCTCTGACTGATGCATCTAACACTGTGGGCAATTTAGCATGCCAATTCACCTGACCTACACATCTTTGGACTGTGGGAGGAAACCGGAGCACCCAGAGAAAACCCATGCAGACATATGGAGAACATGGCACAGACAGTCGCCCGAGGCTGGAATCAAACCTGGGACCCTGGTGCTGTGAGGCAGCAGTGCTGACCATTTGGCTACATCACTGTCTTCAAAAATGTAATGCCGTTTGTGTGACATCAGTGTCTACGGGCAAGTAACATGTACATAATGAAATTTCAGATTAAGTTAGGTTACATGCTGTTTTAATCTCAGCCAGTACAACATCCTCTGAAATGTCACAGATCTGAAAAATAGGGCAGAATTTTACAGTCCTTTACTGCGGATTCACTGGCATTTGACCGTAGAATTTCTTCCCACTGCCCTCCCCATTGCTCAGAAGCTTTCATAAACTTTACTTAGGGCAGGCAAGAATTTGGGTGGCCCTCCTGACTTCACTCCAATTAATCATTTAACTGGCAAAGCATTAAATGTTAAGGCCAGCTGGAGGATTTCAGAGGCAGATGAGAGGCCTGGCGGGTCACTGTGCCTTGGCTACAGGCAGGATGGTGGTGGTGTTGGGGAGGTGGGGTACCCCTGACCAAAGCCCTTATTCCACATTTGGTACTTCTCCTCCATCTCCAATCTTGTCTTCGACCTGTCCTCCCACTGGTGCTCCTTCCCCCTGGAATCACATCAGCTGCCCCATGAAACTCTGCTAGCTGGATAATCCTTCCCATTAACTCTTTCCTCCTTTCCATAGATGTCACTGGCCTGGAAGCATTTCCAGCATTTTCTGTTATTACTTTCAATTTTCCAGCAGCTGCAGTATTTTGCTTTTGAATCTTTCAGTCTCCCTTCCAAACACTTTTTTTTCATTCTTCTATTATGTCCATGGGTTTTTTTTGTTCTCAGAATGTACATAAACTGTGAACATACGATCATTGTACTTTTGAAACAGTGTGAACTGATATAGACAAATGGCTTTCTGCAGGGTGTCAAGGCATGTATGATAAAAATGGCACCAATAAATTCACAACTATTACTTCCTACAGTCTATAAATTTAATTCTATCTGCATAGCTTTTATTGCATACGCCGATAACTATAATTCTTTCAGGTGTCACTCTGGTTCATCTCTCCACAATGTGTCAGAATGTTGCAGATACAAGTCTGTGGAAGGATCACTGGATCCAAAACATCAACTCTGATTTCTCTTCACAGATGCTACTGAACCTGTTGAGTTTTTCCAGCAACTTCTGTTTTTATTTCTAATTTACAGCATCCGCAGGTCTTTCAGTTTTTGCAGGTACAAGTCTTGCTTCAGAAACTTGAGCATAAGAATCTATACTGATACAACAGTGCCATGCCATGCAGTTCTGCTCTGTCTGAGGTGGTGTCTATCACTTGAACTCTTAAACCAAGGCCTCATTTGCCCTTTTAAGTGATGGTAAAAGATCTTTTTGCACTATTTCAAAGAAAGGCAGTGGAGTTAAGGCTGTTGTCTTACCCAACATTAGTCCCTCAATCACCATCACTAAAACAGGTTCTTATTGTTATCACATTGTGATTTGTGGGTGCTTGGTGTGTGCAAATTGGCCATTGTTTTTCTGACATTGCAACATCTTTGGAAGTTGCTGTGAAATTCATTGGAACACTTTAATATCCCAAAAGATGCTAGACAAATGATTTTTTTTCTTTCTTCAGAATTTCTGGGTTTCTGAAATCTCAGTCAGAGGGTTCTGGGTTCAAGCCCCACCCTACCCCGATCCTATGAATTTTGGCAAATGATTTGGATGACACTTCTGTTCTGCATGAAGCATAAGTTACAGTATTGGAGATTCTGCGCCTTAAATACAAAATTAACCTGAGGTCCCTATTTCCATATTTAGCTGAATGCATAAGATCTAATTGTATGATTTGAAGAAGGGTAGGAAACTATTTTAACCGGTCAATCTTTATTCCTTCAAGGTACATCACAAAAAATAATTTCTCTGGAAATTCATTCAATGTCTGCAAGACTGTGCAACATGCAAATTGCCTGCTGAATTTACATGCAAAGTTATAACTGTAATCCATAAAACATAAAAGTAATCCACTGCTTTGGGGAATTCTGAGTGGTGATAATTTAAATGCAAGTTTTTATTTAATCCATCAATGTCCTGTAGTTTAATATTCCACTTTGTTTTATGCATTATACAACTTCTAAGCCTTCAGTCAGGTTCTCCAGGATAGTAACATGGAGTTCAGAAGTTCTATAATTGTACCATGTTTGGATTTTGCATACACACTGTACAAGTGTATCCAAGGCCTGCTTGTTATATTATGGCTTTGTGGCTGTTGAGTATGTTCAGCCTACTTCATTATCATTTTGACATTGGATTAATTGGGTTGTTTATTATCTATTTCAAGAGGATTACAGGATCATTATGACAGATTATCATCATTGCCATGGTTCAGGATTCTTGGCCATTTCCTTCACAAAAATAAGTAGAACAAAATCTCTTGCTGGAATGGTGAGAAGTGGGAGTTTCAGTCAAATTTGAGTAGATAATATGTTGGTAAGTAAAAGACAAAGATTATTGCCACTCAAATATAATGGCACATTGAAATTCAACACCTTGAACCTATTTGGCATTCAACGAGATCATATCTGATCCTTATCCAAACTCCATCCAAGTGCCTTGGCTCCACATAGTACCCATAACTGGCAGCGATATTATCAACCTCAGATATAAAATATTAAATGAACAAGAATCTACTGCTTTTTGTGGGAGAGTGTTCCAGACTTCTACAAGTTTTTGCTTGAAAAATTGTTTCCCAACTTCTCTCCTGAAAATATCACTCTGATTTTAAGATTATGGCTCCGTATCCTAGACCCCACATTAACAAAATATGATTTTTTCTATCTGCCCCATTCATTTCTTTCGAAATCTTAGCAACCTCAACTAAATCACCTTTTAACCTTTAATTTTCCAACAAATACAAACTTGGTTTGCTAAATCTCACTGCATAAACTTAGAAACAATCTGTCAAATGTGTACTGCACTCCTTCCAAGGCCCAGTTGTCCTTTCTATAGTACATTAAACAGAATTGCATGTAGTACTCCTGTTGCTATTGAACCAGGTATCTGTAAAGGCATAAAGCCCTCCTTTCTAATCTAATAATCTTGTAACTTTCTAATATTCCTTTTGATTATACCAAATGACACAGGTTGTCCTTAGAATTAGAAGAGAGATGAATAAACTAAGGGATAAATTCAGTGCTCCCGCCATCCAGATCAGCAGCCGTCTTCAAAAGGACTACAAATTATCAGCAGGACTAAAACACTACTATACTAATTTACTGAACTGGAGTCATTTAAGAATGGATGCTAATGGGAATACAGATTTTTATCTCTGTTTCACTGAAGATATGCAATGTATTATAATGTAGTAATTGGCCCTTGCACTGAGGGAGTACTGGAAGCATTATACACTGTGTGCACTGGAACCTGAAAGAATTTAGTGAGTTCACAGAACTGAAACATAAATGGAAGAAAAAAATAAGGAGGAGCAGAGTGGAGATAGGACAAAGACTTTAATACTTTAATCAATGGAAAAAAATAATTGGAAGTTGGTCGAACTGTAGCAAGGATATAGTATAAGAGAAAACTACCCAATATTGTGGGAAACCATACGAAAATTTGTTTAGGACTGCACAGTACCATAGAGTCAGACAGTTATATAGATGTACAGCATGGAAAAAGACCCTTCAGTCCACCTTGTCCATGCCGACCAGATATCCCAACCCAATCTCATCCCACCTGCCAATATCCCTCTAAATCTTTCCTATTTATATACCCATCCAGATGACTTTCAAATGTTGCAATTATACTAGCCTCCACAATGTCCTCTGGCAGCTCATTCCATACACGTACCGCCCTCTGCGTGAAAATGTTGCCCCTAAGGTCTTTTTTATATCTTTCCCCTCTCACCCTAAATCTATGCTCTCTCGTTCTGGACTCTCCCACCCCAGGGAAGACACTTTGTCTATTTATCCTATCTATGCTCCTCATGATTTTATAAATATTTATAAGGTCACCCTTCAGCCTCCGACTCTTCAAGGAAAACGGCCCTAGTCTATTCAACCTCAGATCATAACTAAAGGCAAAACAATGATAAACAGAATCCTGGAGATATACAGAACGGAATCAGACCCTTTGGTCCAACTCATCCATGCTGACCAGATATCCTCCATAAGACTAGTCCCATTTGCCAGTACTTGGCCCATATCCCTCTAGACCCTTCCTATTCATATACCCATCTAAATGCCTTTTAAATATTGTAATCGTACAGCTTCCACACTTCGTTTGGCAACTCATTCCATCATTCACTGCCCTCTGCGTGAAAAAGTTGCCCCTTAGGTCCATTTTACATATTTCCCTCCTCACCTTGAACCTATGCCCTCTAGTTTTGGAAATCCCCACCCCAGGGAAAAGACCTTGCCTATTTACCCTATTAATGTTCCTCATGATTTTATAAACAGTTGAATAAACAACTGAAAATCACAGTTCCAGAAATTTTTGAAGATCTTCAATTCAAGGAATATTTAGCAATCAAGTATTATACAAGAACATACAAAATGATAAACTGATACAAATTTGACAGCAGAATTAACATAACAAGTACAAATATATAGACAATTTGAGCCAAATACATTAAAAGAAAATATTTTAGAGTCTGAAGAAGGTCACTGGACTTGAAATATCAACTTTGCTTTGTCTCTACAGATGCTGGTGGACCTGCTGAGTTTCTACAGCAATTTTTTGTTTCATTGTTTTAGAGATTGGATGAACACCTTGAAACATATGAAGACAATGAAAAGTGGACAAAGAATAGCAATTGAAGAAATAGGAGATACCTGCCAATGGAATTATTCTTAAAACCCTCATACTGCTTCTGTGTAATCACAATAATAATATGTTACATAGAAAGCCAAGCTGTCCTTAAAATGAATAATGATTTTACAAAATAGCCTCAGTAGAAAAATGACCTCCCTTATGAATTTCAGCTGATATTGGGACCAAGCTAAATTTATCTCGGAAGAAATTGCAAAATAACTTCTTGAAATTCAATGAACATTTCCAAGAATA
Organism: Hemiscyllium ocellatum; assembly: GCF_020745735.1. Taxonomy (NCBI): domain Eukaryota; kingdom Metazoa; phylum Chordata; class Chondrichthyes; order Orectolobiformes; family Hemiscylliidae; genus Hemiscyllium; species Hemiscyllium ocellatum. The sequence goes on from NC_083403.1 coordinate 117,612,364, forward strand.
AACAGAAACTCTTTGACAGTGGTTCTCCTGAAGGCATGAACAGTTCTTTCTATCTCATCACAACCTGAGAGTGAGAGCCATCCAAGCAAATGGATGACACAATTAAACTGATGAATGCTCATGCCCAGGACAACTCAACATCTAAAATGGCAGCATGATTCTTGAGTTTTGGAACACCACCCATTTTAAGTTTGATTTGTACAGTACATGCCATGAACAGCCATTTTGGACATAACCCCATGGAAGAACACTGAAATGCCATATCAAAAGAGAGAATTCTCAATCAGGAGTTCAGATAAAAGTAGCCCATCTAAAGAACTGTTGTGTTAAACCAGACTACTGATGGCACACCCCTTTGTAAAAATATGCATAACCAGTTCTGCTCAGTCCATCTTTGGGAACAACCTTTAACTATTTGACCACATAAGCTGTCACAGCTGCTGTATTTGACTTTGATATCAACCCCATCACTTCAGAAAGAATATGATCTTAGAGATTGATTTTACTTTCATTTTTATAAGTATCTTTTCCCTTAACACCATTTAATATTTGCCTATCAACATTTTTGCTAATAATCTATCACTTTTACTTGAACAGCTATAACAGTGGTTTTACAATAAAGTAGCCATTATCCTGTTTACAAAATGTTTTGTTGTTAATTCTTTTGTAGATTGAAAGACTCAGAAACTAAAAATAGACTAAAGCAGTAAATTCTCTGGATCTCTCTGAGGATTTGCGTGATGTGGTCATGACACTATTATCACAGTTTATACTATTTCTGTACAAGCTTTCAATCAAATGACCACAAAGGCAAATTGACATTTTTTTAAAGGGTCATGAGCTCAGAGGTTGATTCAACTTAGAATTTTTGGGTATTTGTGGTTTCTAGGGTTCTACAAGCATTATATTAGTGATTAATTTAATGTTCACAGGGAGCATAACTCTGGAAATTACAGGTGTTCAACCAAAGATTTACTAAGATGTGCTGAAAGCAAGGACTGCTACCCACTGGGAGGGCGGGACTCTGAATCACTCCTGCAGTAGAAAGAGCATTATGGTCATTTTTTGGAATATCCAAGCTTTTGATAAGGATTAGATCTAATCCTAGTCATGATTTGGAGGTGCCAGTGTTGGACTGGGGTGGACAAAGTTAAACATCACACAACACCAGGTTATGGTCCAACAGATTTATCTAGAAGCATTAGCTTTTAGAGCGCCATTCTTTCATCTGGTGGTTGTGACCCACCTGATGAAAGAGTGGTGCTCTGAAAGCTAGTGCTTCCAAATAAACCTGTTGGACCATAACCTGGTGTTGTGTGATTTTTAACTTTACCTATTTAGTGGGGGGCAATCATGTAGAGATGCTGTATCACCTTCAAAGTTACCAGAGAATTTTTCATAGGGATTTAGGCAACATTTGGGTCGGCACGGTGGCTCAGTGGTTAGCACTACTGCCTCACAGCACCAGGGTCCCAGGTTCAATTCTGGCCTCAGGTGACTGTCTGTGTGGTGTTTGCACATTCACCTGTGTCTGCTTGGGTTTCTTCCGGGTACTCCAGTTTCCTCCCACAGTCCAAAAAGGTGCAGGATCAGGTGAATTGGCCGTGCTAAATTGTCAATAGTGCTAGGTGCATTAGTCAGAGGGAAATGGTCTGGGTGGGTTTCTCTTCGGAGGGTCGGTGTGGACTGGTTGGGCCAAAGGCCTGTTTCTACCCTGTAGGGAATCTAATCTAATCTTAAAAAAAATGTCACGACAGCTGGCATAAACACAAATAAGTACTGTGAAGTAGCTGAGCTGACTTGAATAATACGCTACAGTCTTTAATAGCTCCACAATTCTAATAATCTAAGGAAATCCTAGGTTTTATAGGAAAATAAAATCTGTACAATTTATAGTGTTATAATATTGTGTACTGATTATATTCATAAATTGCAATTTCTCTGGTGCACTGTTTCATTCTCAATTAACACTCAAGAGTTAAAGCAATGCAGCAGTGAAGAGTGTGGGAGTTGTCGTGTGGGTGTGAATGTAACTGTAGAGCTTTGGAAAAGCAAAGCACTGGGGAACCATATTTAAAAAGGCACTCATGAAATTCTGTGCAAATACTCTTGCAATTCATTTGTAACATTTGCCAAAAACAATGCTTAATATTGTCAGAACATGAGCTGCAAATCAAGTATATTTTTTTCCATCTTTCTTTGTTTATAGCAACATGGATTAGAGGTAAATGGTAAATGATAAATGAACTGAAAAGCATTGGCTTAATATATGATACATTCAACAGTTATATGAAGAAATTCATTGGCAAATATAATTAGTGGCACAATTCAAGTTTAATCCTGGTTTGTCCATTTTTTTAATACTAATTTAGTTAAAGGGTGGAGCATATTTTAGTAATATTTCATATTTATAAATGGCATTTTTTAAAAAGACCATATACATTCTCCTTTATTACTTTATTCTTTTGAATTAATGTTTCAGTGGCAATCTGAAAATATAATTTTGAACCATACAAGTCTGCAGGAAAAGAAGAAATTAATATCATTCTGCCTGCATGAATTCTTTATTGGTGCAATCTTCAGCTGTTTCTATAATCTTCTGTTGAAAAGTACAATGGTGTCTGGCCAACTTTCAATTGTGGAAAACATTCCACACTTCAACAACATATTTTTGAAAAACTCCAGGACCTTCTTTTCACTATTACCATGACAAATTTAAATTGATGACTATCATCACCGATTTCTCTACCTCTTTTTATTCTAATTCATACCATTGAAATCCTTCATAATAAAAAAAATTATTCCTAAATGTCTTCTTACCTTTCTTGATCTCTGTGAAAATCCTAGAATCCCTACAATGTGAAAAACAGGCCACTCAGCCTATCAAGTTCATACTGACCCACCAAAAAGTATCCCATTCAGACACATCCCTTACCCTATCTCTATAAACCTGCGTTCTCCATGGCTAATCCACATCCCTGGAAACTACGCACAATTTAGCATGGCCCATCCACCTAATTTGCACATTTGGACTACTGGAGGAAACCAGACCACCCAGAGAAAACACTTGCAGACACGGGGAGAATGTGCAAATTCCCCACATCGCCTGAGGGTGGAACTGAACCCAAGTCTCTGGAGCTGTGAGGCAGCAGTGTTAATCACTGGCCTGTCCTTTGTTCCTGTGGCTCAAGTCTGTTTTGACAACCATAGTTTCCATTCTCACGTCAGCTTATTGACTCCATGGTATATAACTCCAATTATTTTAAAACCTATTCTTCAAAGGGCATCCAAAACTACTCAAAGAAGACCCACTCAATATTGTGTACAAGTTTATTGGTATATTTTTATTGTTAGATTTTATATTCGTACCCATATAATCCAAAATATTGACCTCTTTTATGACTTTACCTACTTCCACCCAGTTTCTGGAAACTGCTAGTATTCACAACCTTCTAGATTTTGCCATGAAGTGTGCATTTCCATTCTTTTTTCCCTTATTAAAATATGTCTCATATTCTTCATGTTAAATCTGTATCATCTATTTCACTAAACAGCTTTATGACTTCCTGAAGTCGTTTAACTATCCTTTTCCCAACCTGTCTTCAATATCAACAACACCCTAAACCCAATTATTTCTTTCTGTCTATTAAGCAACATTTACTCTTAATGCCATATGCTTAAATTTGTCTAAAACATATTTTAGTTAGTAAATCTGTTGAAAATACTCTGAATACCAAAATTCGCTAAACTTACTGCATTTCCTTTCTCTACCGAGTCAGTCACTTCTTCAAAGGACATTTTATTTGTCAGATCTGTACAGCTCTGCGAGAAGACAGCTTTTATGATTAACTCTTGCATTGCTATGTGCTTAATAACTTTAGAATGAAAGATTCGATGAGCTTTGCTACAAATCACAACTATAATTAACTAATTTCCTGATCAGTCTTGATCAAGGCATTGTATCAATTTGGTGGAACAATATGTTGTTTTAAATTTGTGCACTTTATATTTGCCTTGCTGAACTAGTTGACCCAGAGCATGGAAGGTGTTCATGGTTGACAAAAAAGGAATTATGGTTAAATAGTCTCTTGACTGTTTTTGTATACAGTGTTGAGAGTGTATTGCTGGAAAAGCACAGCAGATCAGGTCGCATCCGAGGAGCAGGAAAATGAATGCTTCGCGCTGGAGCCCTTTCCTGATGAAGGGGTCTGGCCTGAAACGTCTATACTCCTGCTCCTTGGATGTTGCCTGACCTGCTGTGCTTTTCCAGCAACACACTCTCAACTCTGATCTCCAGCATCTGCAGACCTCACTCTCTCCCTGTTTTTGTATGCACCCAAATTGTTTTCCTGCTAATTCAATTAATTGCCTCCTGCCCCAGCAAAAACCAGAAGAGATGCACTTTGTCGCTAAGTTTATTTTGTAATTGTTTTGAAATAGTTATCTTTCACACCATAATTCTTTTCTTCTAATCTTCAAGTGCAGGAAAGCATTCATCTCCATTTCTGCTTGATTCAAATTCAACTTTTCTCTCTTCCTTCATGAGCCATGCTACCACTTATCTTTCCCCTAATTCAAGCTAGCACATTTTTTCTGCTTCTTCTCAGCCATTCTGTCTGTGGTAATTCTCACCCACCTCTAAACGCAACTCGAGTTGACATTCTACATCTCCCCATTTTGACCATTCACCACTCAACATAACTCCTTCAACGCCATTTTGATCCTGGTTTGCTACAATGGCAGGGGATTGAACACTGTCGCATGCAGTGGTCTTATGGTTTCTTGATCACGCATTGTGAACACTCATCACCCCCCCCCCATCGGAAGGCCAGCTCTCCAGGACTGTCCAAGAGTTACCACAAGCTAAAAATGCATTTCCAGAGGAGGAAACTATGAGGAGTAGCTTAGGAGGAAAATCATAGAGGCATGAAAGAAAGTGTTCATTAGACATTTTCTTTGAATCTTTTAAAGGGGAAGTATCTGAGTTCCCTTCACTTGGAAAGGGGAAACTGGATGCTTTAAGGCAATCAGTAGCACTCATAATGAAGACAGGAAGTCAAATCTAGGAAAAATGGCTTGCCACAGCAAGCTCCCACAAATTGCTATGATTAATGACCAGACAATATATTTTATTGTGCTGACTGAGACATAAATATTGGCCAGGTCAATAGGGATGACTTGCCTACTCTTTTTTTTCCTCAAACATTTACATTCGTCCAAACAGTTAGATTGGCCTTCATTTAACTTTAAGCCAAAAAATAGACCCTCCACCAATGTAACACTCTATCAGTTATCTAGCGTTTTCATTTGTGTTCAAATGCCAGAATGGGATTTGACACCAGACCGTTGTGACTCAGAGGTGCATATGCCACCAATTAAGCCATGGATAACATTTCAATTATGAATGTGATAAGTAATTTCTGTGACTTATCTGATGTTTCTTCTCACTCTTAAAATATATATGGAATTGCTCTGCATTTTATTTTCAACAGTTTCAGAAATAGTTTGTATGAAGAAGTATTTTTAATGAGAAAACCAAAGATGGTCAATTGGGATTTCTGCCAGATTTATTTGATAAAGGTAGCAACACTCTAATGCCCACAGGATAATTATTTCAACTGCAGATTTCTAATATGACTATTTTAAATTTCACTCAAAACAATTGGTATCTAATTAAAATTTGCCTTAATCTTTGCATGCTATCTTGAGCTACGGTATCTCTTGCTTTTTCATCTAATTTACAACTAACACAGTCATAATGTACTTGCAAAACAACCAAGTTAATATACTTCGCAAAACTGAAATATTTTATAAAACTGCCAGTTATAAGAATTTAAGTCCCTAGCTTGCATTTCCCAAGAGCTAAATGCAATTATAAACTAAATGCGCTGCATGTCATCTAGTCTCTTAAAAGTGAAATGATACATATTCCAAATGAGCCACACTTCCCTCGTGGATCATCCTCTAAGGTATCAGCAATTACTGATAAATCTAATAGAGAGTCATATCTGAAGTCTTCAATTGGTCATTCTGATGCTGTTTGATTTTGTGCTTTTTCCAGGATTTTCCTGCTCTGTTTTAATTCCAGATTATGAGCTTTCTTGATTTTTTTTTGTTCCCATGTCATTGCCTCAAAAGCTGGCAAACCATAAGTTGTTTTTATCAGTATGGATTTCCTCACAACCGATACACTAAAACAAAATAAAAGATGTAACTCTGTATGAAAGTAAAAGGATGGTCATGGACATAGCCTTTTTATGGCCTCAAAGTACATTATACTTAAAAAATTACTTCATTTGTTATAACGTAGGAAACAATGCAGTTAATTGTCACACAGCAAACTCCCACAAATAAAATTGTGATTATGATTGAAAAATGTATTTTAGTGACTAATTCAAAACAAACAAATAAATATGTAGATGCTGAAAATCTGAAATAAAAGCAGAAATGCAGGAAATGTTCAGCAGATCAGGCATAATCTGTTGAGAGAGAAACAGTTAACATCTCTGATTAATAATCTTTCATCAGTTATGCTGAAAAGTCATGAATGCCTGGAAAACAATTATCCGGGAGGCTAGCAAGAGACTTTAGCGGTTGACTATTTCAACCCTTCCAAAATAATTATCTTTGCAAACAAAAAGCTGTAAAAATTAGCTAATCTTCAGAAAAGAAGGCTGTTTTAAATGAGTTAACTAAAAAAAACAACACAAGTGCTCTCAATTTTTTAAATAGGAATATCCTGTCACTATGACAACCTCATATTTAGAAAAATGACTTTTTTTAATGCACTGGAACCACATCAGCAGGTGCTCAGTTCATTTGTTGAAAATTAAAATTACAACATCCTGTTGCTAATAGCCTTTAGTATATTCACCCTGACTGGTTAACTAAGAATAGGCTGGAATTCCTCTCTCTTTGTGTCACAGAACTGTACAGTCTTTCAGCAAGGAGCAGGTTTATCAGACAGATCTATAAAGTCATAATGGGGACACTGGGTAATTCTTTGCTGCTTTTAACAATTATTTTTAACCAACCTGTTTGGACATTTAATGATACACCTCCAGGGCAGCTAGGATTTGAACATGGACCTACTGGATCAGAGGTAGGGACATTACCAATGAATGACTAGTCACATGTTGCTTTTATATCTTTCCTGAAATTACTGTAAACTGAAATCAGTGGAGGGCAATATTTGGTGGGAGTGAAACCAATGTTTCACTCTCACTTGGTGAGTTAGGGTAAGATTATCCCATTGGTTTGATTAAAACATTGACTCATGATTTACAGGAATATGCTCATTTTTCACACCAATTTCAAATGCACATTCTTCAACACAAAAACAGAAATTGCTGGAGAAACTCAGCAGATTTCATTTGTGGACAGAAAGCAGAGTTAACATTTCAGCTTGAGTCATCCATCTTCAGAACACATTGTAGCTAGGAAAAGTATATATGTTTCAAGTGGGGATAGGGGAAGTAAATGATAACTGGATCTGGAGCCCAGAGAGAACACAACAATCGGGCAGATAAAGGTATGGATAATGATTTAGCCACATCCCCACCCCTGACATCACATGTCATAGTCTGGATAGTGCTTTCTCACTCCTTTCCCGCAGTTTCACTTTGCTGGCCAAACACATCTGACCACCAGCCTGCAATCACCCTCTGTTTGTATAGTAAACCCATGCTAAAGTGCTTTCCCTGATCATTGAGATATAACATATACAAGGATCCAGATTGACCAAAGGTATGTAAAGATGACACTAGCCTATGTTGGTCTAAAGGATTTAATCACAGTGTTTTAAAATATCATTTAGCAGCCTCTAGCTTTAGCTTCCAGCTCTTCCTAGGATAAGTTTATTTTTCTGTGGGTCCACACGCAGGCTACATCAATCAATCACAATGAACATCATTCAGAAGCAGTCTTCACATAATCAAAAACAGAACAATTAAAAACTGCAATGCTAAGAAGGGGAATGGCATAAATAGAATGAAGCGTACAGTTAAAATTTAATCATAAATTGTTTTTTTAAGCAGTATGATTAAAATGAAAATATTTAAACAGAAATTATGAGATTGTTCTTAAGATGGTCTTGTTTTTCATATGTACTCAAAGTGAAATGTATTGAGTATAGTTGGCGATTTTGGTAATCTTTCAAGTTTAGACTGAATGGGACAGCAGTAAACATATTCAGTACACTTCACATCGTCAACTACACATGGATATTGAGTATCTGGAGGTATTCTACCATAAAGGTACACTAGCTTAACTTAATATCTCAACATAAAATGTATTTGTTGCAGGAGAAGTGATGGCCTCGTGGTATTGTCAATTGACAAATATTCCAGAGACCTTGGTAATGTTCTGGGATATAGGTTCAAATTTCATTTGAATGTAATGCGCTTGAATTTAATAAAGATCTGGAATTTAAAAATACCATGAAATCATTTGTTCATTCCTGTAGGGATCTGGCCTATGTGTGGATTCAGAACTTTAACAATGTTAATTGCCCTCTAAAATGGCCTAACAAGCTATTAAGTTCCATTAAATTTTAGAAAGGAATAATAGAATGTGCCTACACCAAAGAAGCTGCAGTGGTTCAAGGGCAATAAAAGATAAACATTAAATGCTGATCCAGCCAGTGATATCCACATCCTGTGAGTAAATTTTTAAAAAAGGCTGTATTGGTGTTAAGAGGTACCCAAAGATTGTATCCAGAGCATCTTCAATGATTCAAGTTTTAAAAAATTTCCTTCTGTATTCAATCGGAGAGGCATGTAGCACTTAGTGCACAATGGCCCTGCATTTATGTATGTTGTATGCTCAGTTTCGTTTGTGCTCAGAGCCTCATCAAATTCATTCAGTGTCTAGGCTACAGAGAAACTGTGCAAATCTCATTACACCCAACATTTATACAGATTAGAGGCAACCTGATCTAAGCTCCAGATTCTTAATGCTTGTTTACAATGAGCATTTCAGGGGAGGTCTGCTGTAAGATTTATGATGTGCCCTGTTTGCTTCAGTCTCTATTTCACTGATAGCCATAAATTAATGAAAAACATGCTGCTTCACAGGTTTCTGCTTAATCAGTTACTGCAGATTTAATCTGAAGGATATGTTGGGGCATAAAAAGCAACACTTTATTGGTTGTTGGTGGTAAGCATCAAAATAACATGCGCTTATTTCACACCACTAATTTTGAAAACCATTTGATATCATATTAGAGTTGCAAGGAATAAATGGACATCAAGTCAAAGAAAGGGATTTTAGGAGGAGTGACCAAGAAGGCAGGAAGATGGAGAAGCTTTAGATTTTAGGGTCTACTAAGAGAACTTCAAAGTTTGTGACTAGGTGGCTGAAGCTGAATGATGATATGAAAGGCTGAAGGATATAACAGTCCCTCAAATCAGAGGAACAAAGAATTTTGGAGGATTTCTAACAGTGGGGAACACCACAAAAAAAGTGAGGGAAGACAGTAAGGAGTGATTTAGGGATTGAGAATCAGAAGCTCTGTAGGGTGAATGATGAGCAAGTCCTTTCCGTTCCAGGGGAATCAATATTTTGGATGTGTGTGGTTTACAAAATATGAAGAATGGAAGGCTAGCCAGGAGTAATTGAATGTACAAATGATGTAGGTTTGGAAGACAGTTTCAGTGGGAGCAGTATGGAAAGAGTAGATAAAGATCAGATCAGTGGAGGGAGTTTGAGTGATGAACAGGATGTGAAGTTGAAAGTTCGGATCTGCTTCAGACAGGGATAGAGGTCAGAAGTCATAGGACAGAGATTACCAATGATTAAAGTTGGTCATAATGGCATGGAATTTATATTGACATTGAACAAGATTGTTGTGGCCACATCACCATTTGGACAAGTAACAACCAAGTGGGGACTGTCCCACTGAGCTGAATAATAGAGGATGGCCAATGACATGATGACAGTATAGTCTATTAGAAGTTTGGGTGAGTTGAGAATAAGATGGAGAGCTACCACACTATTGTCAGTCACGGAATATGCAATGGGAACTCTGCTGATGATAGGCACAACATCAACAGATTTGTCCCTGTAAATACAAACAAATCGCCGTAAAATATTTCCAGTTCTGCTTATTTATGAATTGGGTGCAGCTACACCCCCAAAACCCCACAGAAGTTAAAACCAACCATAGACCTTTGCTCTTTCGTATGAATTAACTTCTTATTATCTTTTCACCTATAACTATGCAAACTTCCAGTACTCTTACTTTGTGCTTCTTTTACCAAAGCTTAAATAATGAGCTAAATATATTAATGCATTTTGAAAAAAATTGCTTTAGTTGGAACAGATTGATATACATTAGATTTATACAACACAGGCTTTACAGCAGATAATAACTGTGATTTAGTTTTACCAAGTCAACAAGTCAATAGTATTAGGGTGTACTGCTATGCTCACAGTGTTGATAATTGGTGACCTTTGCTCGTGTTACTAAAGCTTTGTCAGCCACAGTATGAGGGAATCAAGGCAAACATCATCCTGGACTTTCAGAAAGCCTATGATAAAGATGTCTCACACGTCACAAATTAGAACCTGGTTCTAGAAAAGCCAAGCAGTCTGTTTCCTCCACAGAAACCTAATGTTCGCTAATGAGAGTTTAAGAAATGTCCCGGCCAACATCTGTTGACTTAAAAAACAAGCTGTGGACAACCAGCAGTCCCTGTGTGATATGCCAGTGTGGTTGGTTGGCAATCTGAAAAGGATAATGCACTGTGAGAAACAGGCCAAGCACAGTGAAGGGAAAATAGATGGAACTTCGGTCACAACAGTGAAAACACAAAGTGGCTAAAGAAGCTGTGCGTGCAGTCTGTTTCTATGTAGGGCTTAGGGACTTTTTTGCGTGTCAGGTCCTTGTGGTATATCAACAACCAGGAAACATGTAAGATTGTGCTTTCCCAAGTGTTAAAATTATAGAAGATCATGTGTCTGCCCATGAACAGCAAAGAATTATAATCAGATGTTTACTTTAGGTAAAATTTGAAATAGGGACAATTGCCAAGAAACTATCAAATTTAACAGAATGGAGTAACAAATGGATTCTGAATAGGTAAAGTAATTAGTAAGGGTTCACAAGCAACCATAATCACCTCTGTTGATTAGTGAGAAATGAATGATTAGGTAGTTTGAAATATATCACCCTGTACCAGGTATGGTACAAAGCAAGGATACAACGCATCATGAACGACACAGCCTATATATCATTAAACCCACATGACTGGCATCATTCTGCATCACTTTCTAGCCATCTAGTCAACTGAGCTAAGCAATTGCCACAAATTCTGAAACAGGACATTAAATGGGAAGTAAGCTCATAAGAGGGAGCTAAATAACTTACTGTTGCTGTTACATTTTGTTTAAGTTATTTTCCAGACAGCAGACATCCCGGACAGCTTCCTAACTTTCTTCAAAGAAGTGGAGCATAGAGGCTACCGGCTTTGAACAGGACAATAATATAATTGAAAGCCAATTAAATGTTTAAAAAGTAAGTATTACCTAATGTTGCACAGTTAGAGAGAAGATATATCATAAGGGCAACATAATCAACTTGCTGCTGCAGGTGGGGTAGAACAGTTCCTGAAATCTCACCAAAAGACCTGTTGATGGATTAACCACCTGAGACAGAACCTGATTCATGAGACCTCTAAGCAATCAGTGCCATTGTGAATGCGTACTGTTGCTTAGCATGTAATAAAGGAGTACCAAAGTAAGCAGATCTTTCTCCATGCAGAGTGCTGTTGATAACGGGCCAGAACCTTTAGACCGGAATGGGAGTTTTTACACTCGCACATGATTCCACAGGAAAGGCAGTTTTCAATATCTCACCCAAGAGGTATGAACTCACTTGGAACGTATCAATAAGCCTTTCAACTGTCTAGGTCATCAACACAAATCCTAATCCATCTCACAAGAAGATCACACCCACATATTTTATAACAAAAGTCACCAAATAGTATTCAGGATCAAAAATAATGCCTGAACCATTTACTTGTCTTTGGGCCAGAGGTGACCAACACCACTTGTTTTATTCCAATTTCATATATCAGTTTATTAAGTGAAGACCAAAAATCAAATATGAAATCCAAGTAATGTTTGCATCTCCTCGTCCAAAGTCAAATATGCTATAGACAATTATATAGGTAGATGGATGCCTGTATGTATCCTAAAAGGCTCCCAAAATATAGATTGCATATGGAAGAAAAATTAATCATTGATCCTTCATTCTGAAAGCATTATTCTCAAACTTTCTCAATAGCTTTTTATAATGTCTGCACCTAAGTAGGGCACAGGTGGACCTGTGTAATTGGTGTTATAGCACTCAAAGTCCTCAAATGACAGTAGGCACAATTTAGACAGGGACATACTCATTCTAATAGAAATCTGACATCACTGGTTCTTAAGCTATCAAAAAGATGGGTTAAGACCTAAGTGACATGCAGTTTCAAGAGGAATCTGTATTTGAGGCATTTCTGAATTTAAAAAAATGATATTGCTACTTCAGAACATGTGGTTGAATTCTATTAACCTTGCACAGTTAATCCTGGAGCCAGAGCTCACTTAAACATCTGTAGCTTCTTTGGAGGCAAGTAATGGAAACAGGAGAACACAGTGTCTTCAGAAGAATTTATGATGACCACTGATGTAATTTGCTTACCACAAATCAAAGGCTCTGTTCCCTTTAAGAGTACACCTTTGTATCCAAAATGGATAAACATCATTATTAAATAATACTATAGTGTGTCCACATTGATCATGACCCTTCACCAGTCTGAATAAACAGTTTTCTTCTCCCCATTGTTTAATCATTATTGTTCTTCATTCTCACACGTAATCTTCGTCTTAGTTACTTTTTTTTAACTCAATCATGGAGCATAAGTTGCTGGCTAGGCCAGCATTTATTGCTCATCTCTCATTGCCTTTGAGGATATAGTGGAGAGCTGCTTTCTTGAACAACTGCAGTCCATTTGATGTAGGTAGACCCAAACTGTCATTGAGAAAAGAGTTCCAGGATTTTGACCCAGTGACAGTGAAGGAACAACAAGATTTAAACAAGTCAAGATTATGATGATTCCAGTAGATGTTATTATTGAACAAGTCAGTTCCTAGATGGGAACCAGCTTGATAATTCATTGTTGTATTTGTTTTAGTTTGAACAAAGTGGCCTCTTGCTGAAGCATAAGCACATAAGGCTGCAGATTTTGCTTAAACAACAAAAGCTTATTACAAGAACAATGCACATAAAAATAGAATTATCTCAACTATCTACTTAAAATATAAATTCAAATATTTTAAACACATGGTAAAAATGTAAGCCACTTAATCCTATTTATAAACACTCATTCATAAATTGAAAAGAAACTAAATAACTTTTGTATCATATCCAAAACACCCCAGTGTTGTTCTGAAAACCTCACTCCCGGTACAATACACAAACACTATTTGTTTCACCCTCACACCAGCATCCACCAACTGGATAGGTTTAATTCTCTTTTTTTTCAAAAAATAGGAACTGCACATGGCTTTTTTGTAGAGCTACCATATATTTAAACTTCACTGCATTCAGCTTTAAATAGCCACTTCTGAAATTGTACCAGGTCTGGAATCAACAGTAACTCTTCATTCTGAGGACCTGACTCACCATATCCTTCTCTTAGGAGTATTGCTTCATAAAGCCACCCTGTTCCAAAGCATAAAACATTATACAAAGTGAATCTAAATGTTTCTCTCTCTTAAACAATGGCACATCCCTCCAAGCTTTAAAAAAAAAGAATTCCAGAACTCTCTAATAAACCTTTGAAGCCCCATTATTTACCATGCTTGGTGGCAAACAATCTAACATAAACAAAAGTCCAATAGTACACCATTCCATTCACCCTATAGTTCAACTTCAACAGCTGTTTCTAAAATAAATCACCATAGTTACAGAAATACTTTCAAAAGTTAGTGATTAACTTCAGGCACATAGAAAAAGTGGTGTATTAGTTGCTAACTCAACCCCAGAAATCTAATTTTACAGCATTAGAAGTTGTACATGTAAATCCTGCAGTTTACATTGTAGGATGCTGATTGGCATGGTGGGGAATTTGCAAGTGGTGACATTCCTGTGCATCTTCTACCATTCTCCTTTAGATTGTGGTGGTTGTGGTTTGGAAGGTGTTGTCTAAGGAGCCTTTATGCATCTGGTGAATTGCTGCAAGGCATCTTTTTAGCTGCTGCCTCCAAAATGGCCTATGGGTACCTTGACTCCTGTAGAGTTCTGCTGGATATCATCAGCATCTACATGGAAAATGCCTCCATGCATATGCATGATGTTTCTATTATATTTTTAAGGTTGAATGAAGTGCTCAGATCTTCTCAGTTGCCATCTGTGTCCTAGAGCATACTTTTGCATGTGGTCTTGGAGAATTCAAATGAGGCTTGAAAGGAAGATAAGTTAATAAGATTATGGTCACAGCATGGTGCTCTGTACTTAACCTTCTCTCCCTATAGAGACAGCAGATGAATATTTTCCATGGCAGTGAACTTCAGAATTGAGGAATAATACATGAAAAGCAGTATCATATTGACTGTAGACCACCCACTGTACTTAATATTCCATTGATACTACTAGAATGACTAACAGGTATGTCATACAATGGTAGGTGTGTGCAGTTCTGTCTGTTTTATATACCTGCCCATGTCGAACTTCATGCCCCTCATCTCTTACATAATCAAATAACACAATGTTAAAATGTAAATAGGTAGCTTGGAAATTGCTCATACAACAATTCAACACGCTGCTGACAGAAAAAGCCAAGACGAGCTGTGACAATTTGGATTCTTAAAATCAGATTAATATTGATCAATCAGTACAGATAGACTGGGGTGCAGGCAAGGAGAAAGTGAGTACTGCAGATGCTGGAGATTAGAGTCAAGAGTATGGTGCTGGAAAAGCACAGCTGGTCAGGCAGCATCTGAGGACCTGGAAAATCGGTGTTTCGGGCAAAAGCCCTTCATCAGCAATTTCAATCTCTCCATCAATTTGCATCCTTATGTTTAGCTGAAGTACTGCTTCTGCAAAAATCCTTCCTTAACACAATTATGACATGTTATTTTCCATTACAATGAGATTTCCTTGTTATTATTAATCTTGTCCATAATAGATTTCTTTCTTGACCTTTCCATGTACCTACTACTTTGACTTGTCTATGTTATTTCTCACATTCCATGAGACAGTATTGCTTTATTGACTCCTTTATCAATTGTGTTCAATATTTCAAGGCCCTTTTTACCTTTAAATTCTGTCTTCCATTTCAACATTTCTTTTGTTCCTTTATGCAGTGCTACTAAGATAGTCCATTTGATTTCAGGACACACAAGAGTCTACATTCAATTGCACTCAAAATGAGGCCAGAGAATATGTTTCATAATTCATCACCTGTTGAATGCAGTGCAAGTAGCACACCAATTTCACATTGCTCGCTCATTTCAATTTCAGCTTCAACTACTGTTAACCGCATTGTTTTTTGGCTGGTGCATCAGCAGAGGGTAAAAGTTATGAGTGATCAGCAACACTTAACACTACCCCATATTTCTAAAAGAGAGGTGCATTGTAACTGTGCAGATGCCAGCAGTTATTCAGGAATTGAATTTGACCTGGGAAACATTGCTAGTACGTGGGAGAGAGTGAGTTCCAAGGTTTTTGGATGTGCCACAAGAGACAGAAAGGAAGAGAGGAGCCCTGTAACCACAGTGGGGGCAGACATGTTCAGAAGTAGTGGAGCAGGCAGTCATGAAAGTCAATGCAGAGTTAAGTCCTGAGCAACTGAATGCAGTGGCAGAAGTTCGGTAGTCTCTTTGAATGGTCAGTTAGTGATTATCTTCCAATGGTACAGCCTACCAGCTGCATCCCTGGACTCTGATACTAACACATTCATTGCATTTCCAACACTAACTCTACACATAGACTGTATCAGTTAGGGATCACACCAAACCTTCATGTACCTCAATCCATCCTCATACACTGTTGCAATTTGTAGATCCCACATCTTACGGTTTGTACACAGTGCACACTAATCAGCCATTATGGTTACATCTACCAGTTTGAATAACACTAACTGACAAACTTACTTTTTTCCTGAAAGAAAAGGTGGTGGACAACTGAAGGCAGAGGGAGATAAGCAATGAAGAAGTCAGGGCATATATCTGCCTGCACATCCTATCCCACATGGACCAGCTATCATTGGTCATTTTTGGTACTTCCATTGCTGAAATAATAGCTGGCAGTAGGGCTCAAAGCATCCAAGATGGTAGCATCTTCATTTCTAAACCTTCTTTTCTCCAAAATTAGAATTCTTAAAAGGAAATGTGTCAGTGAGCGTTGCACAATGTTGCCATAATAGTTGAAATGTTTGCATGACAGAAAATATGTAGGTATGATGTAAGTATGAACATTTTAATTGGCCTCCTTCCTTGCACCAGAACATTAAGCATGTGCCTTTCATGTTTCAGATATCAAAATGTTCGATTTGGAGGAACAACAGTGTTGATGAAGATTCATTGTCCATTGATTTCAGATTTGCAGCCACCAGCTCTGAATCTAACATGGTGCACAACATACAAAGCAGTATAGGGGCAGGATCTGCATGTGATGGACCAACAGCAAACAGCATACAGCACAACAGGGGGCAAGGACTGAGCAAATACCAATAATTGGATGGGAAGATTGAATATGGGTTCTGCTGCAGAGGATTACGATGAACACGTCGATGGGGCAAAAAAACCCTGATGGGAAACCTAAAAAAGGTCCTGCAGTCAATGGCAAAGAACTTAAAAGAGTCTAGCATCAACTTGACATAAGGTTCGGTGCAGAGCTTAGAGCCCATCTTTTCCAACTGTTGATCAACTCTTCTTTCAAGCGTTTCAAACCAATCATGATGCAGTGTTGGCCGGCCAATATCACAACATCCAAAGCAGCACAAGCAGAAGCTACCTAACTGAATGAAGCAGGGGAAGCTCAGATTGCTGTCTGCATTCAGATAAAAGCAAAATATCTCAGGTGCCGGAAATCTGAAATAAAACTGAAAATTCTGGAGAAACTCAGCAAGCCTGGCAGCATCTGTGGAGAATAAAATAGAATGAATATTTGGAGTCCTTCAGAGTTCTGAAGAAGAATCATATTGGAACCAAAATATTAATTCTGTTTCTCTCCATACATGTTGCCAGGTCTGCTGAATTTCTCCAGCACTTGCTGTTTTTATTTCTGTCAGCATTTTCAGGGTCTCACAGCAGTTTAATCACCTGTCCTCTAGCAGATCAATAAGATTGCTGAGGCATCACCACAGAATAGTGGCAATGGTGCCATGGAGGACAAGCTGCTGACCATTCAGAAAGGCAGCATTTGTTCTCCCACTTCTGCAACTTCACCAAAGCCCAGGCCAGATTGTTGCTGCCCATGCTATGGTGACAGAGTCCACTTGCACGACTTCTAGCCCCAGCAATGCTTGAGGTTGTTCCATAAGATCATCTGTAGCATCCTCCACTGAAAGTCAGCAGTCTTCCACCAACCTTGGTACAGTCACTGAGGCAGTACTACATAGGAATAGTAGGCCAGGCAAAGGCACACAAAAGACAAGCATTAAAGGAATTTGCATGTTACAACCAGGGACAAGACCAGGTGGAAAGATGTGGTGGTGGGAGACTTAAACACAGGAAGGCTAGGAGAGGAATATCTTCCAGGTTTTCCTCCGGGTGCTCAAGTTTCCTCCCATAATCCAAAAATGTGCAGATTAACTGGATTGGGCATGCTAAATTGACCAAAGTGTCCAGGGATATGGAGGCTAGGTGGAATAACTATGGGAAATATGGAGTTTCAGGGATAGGGTAGGGAGCTTCTGGGTGGGATGCTCTTCAGAGGGTCAGTGTACACTTGATGGGCCAAATGGCTTATTCCTACACTATAGGTATTCTATGATTCCATGAATGGGTGTTTGATGGATGGAGATGGAACTGGTTGATCTACCAGCACTCTGGTGATCTCATGTGAAAATGGGAGAAACCAAAAAAAGGTACGACAGTGTAAAATCAAGGCTCACACCATTTCTGCTTCATGCTAACTATTATGGGAGGTAACAGAGAAATGTAGCTGCCCTGAGAAATTCATCATACCAGTTTTACATGTCCATGATGACATGCTCAGACTTCCCCTGGATGATACTGAGTCTAAGACATTCCCAGTAACCAGGACCACTGACCACTGGAGTTAAACCAGACTGGATTCTACTCCCAATTTCTACTGCATGATATTCTCCGTCATATTTTCTGATGCCACCTACAATGGTGATCCTGGTATTAGAATCAGATATTGCAAGAGTGAAAGCTGCTCAATCTAGGACAGCTCCAGGCAAAGTCCAATCTCATGTTTGCCAATGCTTGCGCACTATCGGTTCAGATTCGGCTAGGTAATATACAATGACTGTTCTTGAATGCATGAGACACTTTAGCATTATAATCAATACAAAGGAAATGGAGGTAACCTATCAGTCTGCTCCAGAAAACCACAATCTCAAGCTCAAGGTTTTAATCCATCCTCAAAACCTGTCAGCAGCACACTCACTCAAACTGTCTGTATTGATGACAAGACACATGAAAGAACTGGGGCTGAAAATGTGTTGCTGGAAAAGTGCAGCAGGTCAGGCAGCATCCAAGGAACAGGAAATTCGACGTTTCAGGCATAAGCCCTTCATCAGCCCTTCCTGATGAAGGGCTTATGCCCGAAACGTCGAATTTCCTGTTCCTTGGATGCTGCCTGATCTGCTGCGCTTTTCCAGCAACACATTTTCAGCTCTGATCTCCACCATCTGCAGACCTCACTTTTGCCTCTTACATGAAAGAATTGCTAAAGCAACTATAGTTTTTGATAGACTTCAAGCATCAGTCTGAGAATCAAAGCAAAGAGTACAACTGCCTCTTAAACTGAATAGCTATCGAACAATTGTCCTATCCTGTCTGCATTATGCATGTGAGACTTAGAGTATTTGCTAGCATCTTGTCAAGTGTCAAGGTCATTTTCGTTTTTTTGGACAGTGAACTAAAAATGGGAAAAAATCCCACTATAAACCAAGGAAGCTGTGTAAGTGAGTTTTTGCACTTTAAAAAAAAAGTGTCACTGAAACATTCTGGGCTGTATGTATAATGTTGTCTATCTAAGTGGAGGAGGGAAGGAGGGAATGGAGAGTCACATTGGCACTGTGTGTGTGTTCAGGACAGTTTTGTACATAGTTTAACGTGATGTTTCAGTTGCTCAATTTAGATTAGATTAGATTCCCTACAGTGCGGAAACAGGCCCAATCAGTCCACACCGACCCTCCAAAGAGTAACCCACCCAGACCCATTTCCGTTTGACTAATGCACTTAATACGATGGGCAATTTGCCATGGTCAATTCACCTAAACTGCACATCTTTGGACTGTGGGAAGAAACCAGAGCACCCTGGCGGAAACCCACAGAGACACTTGGAGAATGTGCAAACTCCACACAGACAACCACCCAAAGCTGGAATCAAACCTGGGACCCTGGTGCTGTGAGGCAGCAGTGCTAACCACTGAGCCATCATACTGTCCTGTGGGTTCAGGAGAGCTCAGCATTGTACCAACTTCTTGATTGGTGCCAGGGCATGTGGTTACAACCTTACAAATGAAAGATACAGCAGTGGCTTCCAGCCTGCTAATCATCTCTCTCTCTCCCTCTTTCTCTATCTCTCTTCCCTTTCCTGTTTGGAGAATTAACAGATAATTTCCTGGCAGTGTTCTGAAAATCATTTTCTTCTAAACTGCTCTGTCTGCAAATTCCCTTGTTGAAAGGAAAAGGGGACAATCAACCTTCAGACATCATGAAAGAGTGAATCCTCAACCAGTGAGTGAAGTCTAAGAATTGAAGCATTCATAACCTCACCTCATTAGCAAAGAATTTGAAGGAGTTGAAAGAAAGCCAAAGAAATCAAGTCATTGACAACTATGATCTAGTCTATTTCCAGAACTGTTCTTATTTGACTTTTCTTTTTCTCCCAACAACAATATTTGTACCTTGTCTTGTCTCTGATTGTACAAGTATGAGAATCTTAAGAAAGGGGTAGAGTTTAAGATTTACGTGTTAGCAATTTAACTTGTCTATTTTTTGCCATTAGTATAAAAAATCTGATTATAATAAATAGTTATTTTCTTATTAATATAAAAACATGTTGTGCATATTATTTTAATGTGAATTATACAGGGTTACGTAAAATTGGTAATTTCAGTGATTTGATCAGATTTCATATTTGTGATGACTCATGAATAGTGGGGCATGATTTCCAACTATCCCAAAAATTGCGACATGTGTCACTCAGTAACTTTCACACACCATCTCTCATAAACAATTAGACACATATATATTGGATAAGGAAAACAAAGCAATACAATTACACTTTGAAATTGTTTTTGTCTCTTTCATATAGGCCTATAGTAGAATGGGTGCTATAGCTAGATTGTAAGAAAAAACATTCTGCGTATGCTGCAAGGCTTTTGTAATTGTTTGAGTTCAGCTTTCAAGCAAATACATTAAAGAAGAGTCGTTCTCCCACTCTCAGGACATAGTTGTTTCAACATGGTTGTGTAGCTTCTTTGCAACTGTTTTGATGGCTTTTCAGAGGATGGATATGAGTTTCCTCTCCTTAGAGGTGGTGAAGCAGATTGCAGGAATGGCAAGTAATTGGGCAGGTTGACACTGCTGAGATGCCACTCCCTTTCTGTCATCTCAGCAATTAAATTCTGGGCAGCAAGGTCCATGGAGACATTCCTAAGCTGCAACCAATTAAGGCCCTTTTGTCAATTAACTCACTTAAAAACCTCAAACATGTCACTGGCTCAACTCCCTGGATTCCTGATGGGCAACAAAAGTGACATGGAAAGCAGCATGGCCTGCCTGGCAGGTGGCCACTGAAAGCTATTTCATACCTGTACCTCCAAGACTCTGAACCCCCTGTGTACCTAACCCGCTAAACAAATCCAGTCATCCCCTTGCCATCACAGCTATTCAAGTCCGTGCAGTCTGGCTTTCCAGTAATGATCTCCATTTCGCAGAGGTTGCTGGCCTCTGATCCATCATCAGCTTTTGGCAGAGATTGACTTCAGAGTCAAGCCTTGTGGTAGATTGAGAAGCTCATCAGTCATCTCTTAAGTAGCTAGTTGAAGTGAGAACTTGTGAGCTTTCTTGCTGGTGAGAATATGGAGGGGTCAGATGGTGAGGTGTTAGTTGCTCCTGAAGGTGCCTACCAGGGCACTTACTGCAGACAGCAGTAAATCTCTGCCAATGCCTCAGGTGTTTTTGACATGCTGTTCCTGGTCAGAATAGCACCTATGGTTACCTTGAAAGGCAAGCAACAAAGATACATAGATTAGCCATATGATCTGTTACAAATCTCAAGTCTCTTTAAATAAAGTTGTGCCCTTTTTTGGAATCTTTCTTCACACATTGAGAGTTTTGAAACAGGTCTATTTGAGTGAATGAACCGTTCAATTAAAATTATCCTTTTGAATATCTTTCAGGAAAAGACAATGAGGGTGACACAGTGGCTCAGTGGTAGCACTGCTGCCTCACAGTGTCAGGGACTCAGGTTTGATTCCACCCTCAGAATTAAACTGCCTGTGTGGAGTTTTTTTTATGTACTCGGTGTTTGTGTGGGTTTCCTCTGGGTGCTCTGATTTCCTCTCACAGTCCAAAGATGTGCAGGCTGGGTGGATTGGCCAAACTAAATTGCCCATAGTGTCCAGGGATGTGCAGGCTAGGTGGATTAGCCATGATAATGCAGGTTTTTAGGGATAAGGTATCGGATGAATGCTCTTTGGGGTGGACTTGAAAGGCCAAATGTAGGGAATCTATGAGTTCCAATATCCAAGGCCCAGAATGAAGCAGAAAGATGAAGTGGCTGGTGTGTGATTTTCTTGTTCTGCTGATGGACTTGTAACATTCACACATAGCTATGATTGTTTAAATAGTATTTGCTTGAGTTTCAAGTATATTTGGAGTCAATTTTGCCAAAGGTACATGACACAGTCAGCTTTTTAAAAGCTGTTGCATCTATTTAAAATACACCGTAAAATTTATGAAACCTTCATGCTCGCACTGGGCATGACAGACACCATCCATTTAAATGTTCTGTAGTCTCTCCAGTACCGTTAATAATGTACCAATCACAACTGCACACTATATTTTAAATGTAGTAAAACCCAAGTCCTCTTTTGGTTGAAAATAGTCGTAATCATCCTACTTTTCAGTTCTGTTCCTCCAGCAGTAAATCTGTGAGCTTTGTTTGCTCTCTTTCTGGTCTTGGAACAAATTTTAGTGACGGATGTATTTATACTGTGAGATCCCTTTGTTGCCCTACACCACCCCAACTTGGACCTTCATATAAATGACCTTCATATCTTTCCTACCAAACTGTACAGCCTTATATTTATCTATGTAGAACTTAACTGATCAATTATTTGCCTATTCTGCAAGTTTAATGTCCTCCCTTAATTTGTTGCAGTTTTCCTCAATATAAACATCCCCCTCTCCTCAATATGCAGCCATTCATGAATTCAAAAATTGGGTTTTTGAGCCCAAAGTCCAAATCATTGATGTAAATTGTGAACAGCAGTGGTCTTAGAATTCATTCTTGTGGAACATCAGTTCCCACCATCTGCCACTATATTTCTACTCTCTGCGTTCTGCCTTGAAACCAGTAAGGAATTTATACTTCCACTAATCCCCTGACTTCACATTCTCTGACCTTATCCATTCGTCTATTCTGGGACATCTCGTTTTGACAGTACAGATAAATGACAACCATTGTATTACCATTATCTATACCTTGTGTTCTCAACTTTAAAAATTCATAGACTTTGATCAAGCAAAATTTTTCATTTTGAAATCCAGCCTGATTATTCTTGGTATATTTTCCATTTCTATGTGTGAAGAGTGATAAGATCTTTGGTAAACTGCAAAATCTTTCATAAAGTATGCAGGCCACAAATCAGAAGCATAAATTCAATATGAAGTCACATTATGACTCATAATTTTTTTTGTAATGCATTTAGCCGTGGCTTGAGTATTATCTAAAACTTATCCTAGTTTCTGTTTTATAATGATCGTATTTAGCAGTCTGGTTCAAAACATTGCTAATCAATGTCTGGAATACAGAAACATTTTCCCCAATGCGTTCAAATATTTAAATATGCACTCTACAAAAAATCTTATTTCATGTTTCATATGAAGTCTTATAAAAATGCAGATATTACTTCAAGTTAGAGGGCTTTATTCTTACAGCAATGAGGTATAGTTATGAAAGAGATTTGCCAGAGGACAGAGGCCAGGAGTATTGGGCAGAACATTTAAAGATCAAATTTTATTTTGTTATCCTGATGTAGAATTTAACATTGCCAGCTTCAAACTGCTCCAAGTAGCAATCGATTTGAAACATCATAGCAGCAGATTAACAACATAACAAAAGACTGTGTGTAAACCCATTGTACAATATTATAGCAAGTTACAGAAAATGGCTATAATACTTGCATAAAACATACATACATTGACAACAAAAGATCGAGTGAATAGTTCAAAGATTTATTTGTTTTTTCTTTGAGTTTTGACTTTTTTTTAAAGAAATTACCTGGTCAGTAAATATTTGTGTAAGTTCTAAACTGTTTAATGTCACACTTCGAAATGCATTAGTGCAGGAATAATAGGTTGCTGGCTGTCCACATTAGCAATAATTTTTAAATTGTTTAATCCTGAACTCATTCATTATGGGCCATGAGAAACAGCAAAAACTTGACTGCATCCAAACACGTTTTTGTTTTTATAAAAAGGACAGAAATAAATTTCATATGTTAAAGTACGACTATTTGCCCAATATCCTGAAGTGCTTACTATCAACAATAGGTGCTCCCATATATTCTTAAGTATTAGAAAACTTTTCTAATTTAGAACAGCTAATGATTGAATACTGAAGCTGAGGTGGCCTTCTGTGTTGATGGCAGTACAATTTTATCATTGAAATTGGAACAAAATCTGCATGTGCCTTGTTGTTTCTCCTTTTTGAGCGTAGACAAGAATGATAAGCAAGGGGTTTTAGTGGAGCCTGCTGCCTGTTTACCCACATCTCATTATGTTTTGAAAAGATGATAATCCAGAAGGATTGTTTTTGTTTTGAATGATGGTGAATACACACTGGCAGGAGCACAGTGGTCTGAGTTTCGGGACTAATGGGTGGCAACAGATTTTCAGCTGACATTAACTGCAGGCATTTCTGTTGCAAATTGATATTTTTAATTTTCAGTTACTAGCTACAATTTAGTTTAAATATGTCAGAGTGACTGTGCCAACAATGTCTCTCACCTGCCAGTGGTGCTGGAAAATCCATATGGATTACCAGAATGTAAAATATGGATTGTTTTTTGGAAACACTTAGTGGCCATCATTCATAATCATACCTTGTGTGTGACTGGTGATCATACTGGATTAGAAATTGGACTGTAATTATGTCTTTATTATGGGCAGAGAAATGAGAAGCAAAATTTAAAGCCTTGATTTCAATTTTTTTTATTTTTATAATTATTTGATTTATTTTTTAGCGTAAGTATTTTGCTCATTATGAATATGATTAAGAGAATGAGCAGAACTAAACACACTGTTATAAGAGGTAGGAGGGAGAAAGGCACTCCAGCAACAGATCATATCCTATGAGTGTCTTTCAATAGTAGATCTGTTGGTTAACTGATTTGCAGAATGCAGAGAATGTCCTTGGAGCCATTATCCCCACTGGTATCCATAGCTATGATTGTAGCAGTCTCAGCTTTCACAGTAGCAACCTGTGACAGCACAGAATTAGGCTGAGCTCCAATGCAGCACTCAGATTTTGGATGGATGCTGTTTCTTTTGCATGACCATAACTTGTTGCAGCACATTTGGTGCACAGGCGCACTGCTGGAGGTAGCCATCTATTCTGTATTAGAAAACATAGGCTCCAAGCACTGTGCAAAGCTCTCAGCCAAATTGGTTTATGATTCCTCCATGTCCCTTGACATTGAACACAGATTTTTCGGTAGATTCCAATGTGTCAAGCATTTGGGTCAGTTCAGCCATCGACTTTGGCCTGGTCCATCAAGCCATCATGTGTGTCCTCTGCAGTAAAACTAGTGTGCAACATTGCTCTTCAGGAAGCTGGCACTGTGCCATCCTTCTCACCTGGTTTGCTGCCTGATGTCTCACCATGTGCAAACCCCACCTCTACACTACCATCTAAATTACCACAGTGTCAGTCTCTCAGCTGGTAATTGTAACTTTGCATTTGAGATTATGGTGTGTCTTCATCTTCACTATCTTCCAAGAGTTTCTCCACTGCCCAAACAGTTTTCAGTTCTTGCATATCTGAAAGGAAAAATGGACAATTTGTGATGAGGAGACAGCAAAAAGTAAGAAGTGCACGGTTACACTGACAGTAGCTTTCACTCAGAAGAGATCGTGGGATGAGGAAGGATTAAACATGCACCGTCTTCTGTTCTGGTCCTGTCACAACCTCAGCAACGGCCCCTCATAGATTGACCAACATTGTTTCTTCTCTTGGGGTTAGACACTCAGGAATATCTCTCCTCCTCAGGTTAGTTTCTGCTGTCTCCTGATGCGTGTCACCTTCTCCTTGAAGAGAGAGCTGTATCTGTAAGTGCCATGAAATTTGATTAGGTATGTGGTTGTCAGGAAATATGTTGCCATATCTAATTTGAGGTTTGCAATAGTATGAAGTAAGCAAGATTAAGGTAAGGCATATAAATGGTGGATTTGTGCTCTGGTAGAGAAGTGAAGGTTGTTGGGAGGTTGGTGTGATGACCACGTCAGGTCATTACATTTCTTCTTGTACTGTATCAAAGTCTTTGAGACTAAACTCTTAGGATTTTCATGGTTACGTGTTTCATCATTTTTTCCATCATGAGTTCAAAGGGACTCCAAGAATCAGGACATCTCTCCTCAGTTCCAGCTCCTCCACCATGACATTCAAAAAGAACGGGTGCATGTTCCCTTTCCTTGTCTGGCATTCCTCACTCTTTCCTAGTCCATTGATTTATCTAACTCCTGGCACCTGCTCCAGCCACTCTGTACCTTTTCTTTGAGAGATGCAGGCTTCTTTTAAGTTGTGTCTGTTAGCAACAATATTTTGTTTTGATGTGTGAAACTAATGAATATTGCATAGTGTACTGGTTACATGTAGGGATTATTATAATGAAAGGGGACAATGACAATGCAGTCTTGTCTGCATTCAAGTACCTGGCATGGATTAAACATGCATTTTACCCCATGCTCACTTTTCAGGGTTAAGCGATTTAAAGTCTTGGATCTTGAAGGAGACAACACAAGAAAAATGTTTCGTTTAATCTCTTGCATCTCATTAAATTTAAAAAATCTTTGAATAAACAGTCACATTACTGTACAGTTTATTTACAAATAAAGTACAGAACATCAGTAAGTTGCTGCTCAAAAATATCTTTCCAAATATATCAGGCTGCGATGGCTTTGTGGAATTGCAAGTTCTTTTAATATTTGCAATTTGAAAAGTAATCATTGTTGCAAATGATTGCAGCATGGCTTTTTTTGTCCAAGATGGCGGCAGAGGAGGGCTCCTGAGCCACAGCTAATGTGGTCCGACTATTTTTTTTACTTTTTCTCACTTGTTACTTTTCTTAGATTTTTAGTTTTTCTTTACTTATGTCCTGGAAGGAGCTCGATCGTGGAAGCAGTGGCAGAGAAGGCAGCTGCTGGGGACTTTGGCTGTGAGGCACGTGGCAGCTGGTGTGGCCAGGCAGAACTCTGGCAGTCAGCGGCATCTTCAAAGTCCGAGGGTACCAGAGGGGTCTCCCACACTTGTGCAGGATTAGGCAGACCTGGTTGTGCAGCGACAAGAGCAGGAGCAGGCAGCCTGAGGCAGCAGGCTGTTAAGAGTGGGAACAGAGAGCCCTGGGTGACTGGTGGCAAGAGTGGGAGTAGGAACGGGCTTCCCAAAGCTGAGGCAGGAGCAGGGACAGGTTGCAAGGTGGTGAGAACAGGCCGCGGTGGAGCCAAGGTTGAATCCAAAGTGAGGAAGGTTGACCCTTTGTGAGAAGTGCAAACCCAGTAAGGCCAGATGCTTATGGGCTTTGATGCTGAACGGTTAACTGTGTGTTTTTGTTGTTCCACTTTTTAGTAAGAAGGACTGTAATGTTTAACCTTGTTTTTTCTTATATTTTTGCTTTGTACCTAAGATTCTGTACTTAAGTAACTTTGTGCCTAAGATGTGCCTTTGTCCCTGAGTGGTGACTGTTAAATTTTTCACTGTCCTCATGTGAGGACATGTGACAATAAATCTAATTCAATTTAAGGTATAATTTTCTCAGTTTGAATAAAAATATAACAGACATACTCATTTTTCTTCATAGTTATCACCCCTTGGAGACAGAATATCTTTTTCAGATGTGCAACTCCTGACAATGTAATTGATAAGCATGGAAAGCTGTGGTGGACATTCTTCAGCAGTTCTCAGGTGTGTAATGAATGGACAGATTAAGATATTCCAAAATCAGATAGTAAAATAGATAATATTTATGCTTAAGCTAAAAGAAATTGAAGAAATCTTGATTATCTACAAACTCCTGAACATTATTCGTAAAAAGAACTTTGAATCTCAGTGGCCTGTTATATTAATAGCTGCATAATTTTAGTGAAATGCAATTCATACTTCTCCTTGATGTGATTGAGACAATATCACTCTTCTTCTAAAAAGATTAATCATTTGATCTGAAAGATAACTTGGCAGCTGTATTCCCTGATATTAATAACACTTTAAATAGATTTATTAATTAAAGACACAGTTATTGATGTCACTACATTATTTGAAGGCAAATTGTCAATGTAGGTTATTGCTGAATATTTGATGAGTTTAAAATCATTGTCAGTATGTATTAATTTTTATCATTCATCTTCACATAATGATTCTCAGAATTTATGTAGCCATCATCAACTTTTGAAAAAAACAACCTTTTTTGAAGTTACCTCAGTGTCTGCAGCACCGAATGTGTGACATCCATTTATAAACATGATAAATGCTTTGCATTTACAGTACTTTCCGAAGAATAAGCTAAGGTGTCCCATGAGCAGAGAGCTTAGAAACTGGGGTAAGATCTATCTCCACAAGGTCTTGTACTTTTAATTACTACATTATTAAACTCCACTGGAAGACAAGGCAATGCATTTAACCTGGCACTCTTCCTACCTTCCGATTTCTGAACATATCTCAGGGGTTCCTTAGCCTCTGATACTTCCAATGATATCTCCCCTGCAATAGCAGAATTCCATACGTCATGGCCCCAAAAGAAGGGGCAATTAAACAGGAAATTGTGCATGCTTGGAATTACTATTAATTATGGAGGTTCACAAATCTCGAGACCAACAATAAACATAATAAACAGTCCTTTAGTAATGTTTTCTCACCTTGCAGAGGAAGTCTAAGTGCCTCACTATCAGAACTTCAATTCCTAAACTCCTATCTGTAATAATTTGATTTCCAGTCTACCAACTTATACAGCCATTAATTTATTGAATTGGAGATAGTCCTGATGAAGGGTCCTGACCCGAAATGTCGACCTTCCTGCTCCTCCGATGCTGTCTGATGTGCTGTGCCTTTCCAGCTCCACATTCTATCAACACTAATTTATTGAACTTCATTGACTGCTGCTATTTGGGTAAATTCAGAAGTTCGATTGACCATAGCCAAAATTCCACCAAAATAAGTGAAATGAGTCACCTGCCATTAGCTTCTTGGCCATGCTATCTGAGTGGGAAATACTGACCAGGACAACAGAGAGAAATTCCTGCTTTTATTAAAAATCATCCCACGCCAACAGGCAAACAAGACCTCAGTTCACTGAATCATCCAAACAGAAAAATATTTGACAATTCAGCATTTTTTCACTGCTGTGTTTGATTTCCCAACAAAATTTTATCATTTCCTCAACCATTATATGTGTTTCATAAACTGATCTCATTCAAGTTAGTAGCTTGATCTGCTCGTGGCTCACCCAGGGTGAGAGAAGAGAATATAAGACACGGTTACAATTTCTAGCAACTAGCCAACAAAATTGGTTGAACATTTGCACATGAAAATATAAAATGAGAACAGGGGTTATTATTGTGATATATAGCTTGTCAATACACTTCATAGGAGCACACAAGGACATAACCACAGTGATTTGAAGGCTAGTCCACAAGTCCCTTACCCATTGGAGAGACAAGGAATCTTGGCCCACATCACTTTTTAGTAATATGATGCCGTATCCTCGATTTGGACTGAAAGGCTCTCAAAGCTCTTAAATCAGACTAACTAATATTCAGGCCACACGGGTAATGGTTCACCATTGGACATCCGTGAGTCAGGAGAGAAATTGAGAAAAAGTATTGTAATCAAATTAAAATACTTCGAGTATATTATTAAATCTGCATGCAGGAATATTACAGATGGTTGTCCAATAGCATGTGGTTCTGAGGTGCTATATATACATAGGAGTGAAAGAAGCCTGAGACTGTTGAATTCTGAAGTTATATGATGAAGATATGTACTGCAATCATCACATGCTGGATTTGAGCAAGAGTAGGTGGCACAGGGCTATATTTAGTGATCATGTTGATGTCTTTGTCAACTAGCCTAACCTCGCTGTGACCATATTCCAGGACCACTGACAAAGTTAACCGTTCATCCAACAGTCTGCTCCTGAAAAGCATGCTTCCAGGAGCTGCCAGTCAGATTGGAGGGCTGGCATTGTTTTCTGTCCCAGCAATCCCACTGACAACATGTTTTGATGGAGGTCCCAACAGTGAATGAGTTTAATGTGGATAAATGTATGGTTATTCACTTTGGTGGCAAGAACAGGAAGGCAGATTACTACCTAAATAGAATCAATTTAGGTAAAGAGGCAGTACAAAGAGAGATCTGGGTGTTCTTGTACAGCAGTCAATGAAGGTAAGCATGCAGGTACAGCAGGTAATGAAGAAGGCTAATAGCATGCTGGCCTTCATAATAAGAGGGATTGAGTATAGAAGCAAAGAGGTTCTTCTGCAGCTGTATAGGGCCCTGGTGAGACCACACCTGGAGTACTGTGTGCAGTTCTGGTCTCCAAATTTGAGGAAAGACATTCTGGCGATTGAGGGAGTGCAGCGTAGGTTCACAAGGTCAATTCCTGGAATGGCGGGATTACCTTACACTGAAAGACTGGTGTGACTGGGCTTGTATACCCTTGAGTTTAGAAGACTGAGAGGGGATCTGATTGAGACATATAAGATTATTAAAGGATTGGACACTCTGGAGGCAGGAAACATGTTTCCGCTGATGGGTAAGTGCTGAACCAGAGGACACAGCTTAAAAATATGGGGTAGACCATTTAGGACAGAGATGAGGAGAAACTTCTTCACCCAGAGAGTGGTGGCTGTGTGGAATGCTCAGCCCCAGAGGGCAGTGGAGGCCCAGTCTCTGGATTCATTTAAGAAAGAGTTGGATAGAGCTCTCAAGGATTGTGGAATCAAGAGTTATGGAGATAAGGCAGGAACAGGATAATGATTAATGATGATCAGCCATGATCATAATGAATGGTGGTGTAGGCTTGAAGGAAAGAATGGCCTACTCCTGCACCCATTGTCTATTGAACTTGTCAGGGTCAACCAGTCAGGGACTACAAAAGGGCAAGAGGGATTAACATGGAGGTCACAGGCAAGTTTTGAATTCAGAGTGGCTTTCCCCACTAATGGAAAGCCACAAATCAGTCTCAATCAGCTGAGGGGGCAAAGACCATAGTCAACTTACCCCAGCTACAATTTTGAGGGGAGTTAGGAAGACGACAAATTTTCCATCCCATGCCTTCTCATCTATCGTACAACCACCTCCCAGCCTACTAGCATGGAGGATTACACTTTAATCACTGTTTGCATTTTGTCCAATATATGGCATTAATGAGTTTGTGTTATATGTAAGTCGGACATACATGTTATCCTTTTGGGCACAAGACAATGTAATGGCAAAAAGTTGACTTAAAGACAAATTCACAATTGCAATATTCAAATGAACAAGTCCTGCATCTGATAATGACCGACTTTCTGAAGCTTCTGATGTCAAGTGTTTCAATGCTTAGCCCCAGAATGCTCTCTTTACTAATTTCAATAAAACATAAGACTGAGCTATTGCAAAAAGTCTTTAAACTACAATTAGCAGAAGCAATACTTCCTGTACCTAAGTGTTTTAACAAGCTTGACCTTTGTAAAGCATCTCATGCCAACAGGCTTCAAGAAATTTACCAACAGCAGAAATAGGTTCAGGAAATACTTTTCTTCAGATTATGTTTGAAATCCCCATACTCTTTTTGTCAATGAGTTCAATAAGACTTAACTGGACTAAGTAATTTGTAATTTCTGTGTAACAGTTCTGATTCCTCACTAATTTATTGCGGACTTGAAATATGTGTCCTCAGCACTTGAAAGGTTGTTGTACCATGTTAATATGCTGCCTATGACATCAGCAAGTGACCAGAATCTGGACCATTGTACATGAGATGAATTCAAATAATTTCTCTGACGGTATTGCACAACATTAGTCAAGATCAGACCAGTATACGACCAATGTTTCTTTCATTAAACATTGCTAAAAAGAGTTAGAAAGTCAACATTTTCCATCTTGCACTGATCAGGACTACCATACTTATTTTCAACCCTTTAGGTAGTGGGAACTGACTCTACTCATATTCCTCACCAAAACCTTCATAAATGAAATTTTGAATAGAAAGTTTTTAAGTTATCATGTTAAAAAAACATGCAATAGTTTTATGCTGAAATCTTAAAGAATGGAAAATGTGGGAAACACTGAGCAGGTCAAGGGACATCTGTGAAATGAGAAACAAGCATTCAAAAATATAGCCTGACCTGCTGAGTATTTCCAGCATTTTTAAAAATTTTTAACTTCCAATCACCCTTCTCTGCTGTAAAGAGAACATCTCAGCTCTTCCAGTCTAGCCTCTGTGATGCTAGTCAACCTCTTGTATTATTTCCAAGATGTTTACATCATTCCTAAAGTTTGGTGCTCAGAATCATTATTCCAACAGTGGTTAAACACATGTTTTATACAGTTTCAGCATAGCCTTCTGGGATGTGCATGTCATAACCTCCATTCATAATAATAATCAAAGTTTATTTGCAGCACAGAAGGAAGGCTTATATCGACTGTGCCACGTGAAAGAAATTACACAGTAAAATCCCAGATTTCAATTCTTAGTCAATAAGTTTGTAATTTATGACACTTTGGATCCAAATGCAAATAGTTTAAAAACTCTATGAAATTTTTGGCTCGACCATTCTTTCAAGCAGTGAGTTTTAGAGCCCCAGCATTCTCAAAATTAAAAATAAATTCTCTTCAATATACCTCTAATCCCTCTATTACACTGAGTCTCTGCCCTCTTGGTTATTGACCTCATTGCAGAAGGAAATGGGTTCTTCCTATTCATTTCATCTTGGATGCTCATAATTTTAGGCACCTCGGTTAAATCCCCCTCAGCATCCACAGATCCAAAGAAAACAATGCAATTCTAGCCATTACTCTTTCATTGTTGACATGTTTCAATTCTGGCAATACTCGAGCCCATTGTGATCTCCAGCATTTTTTGTTTTCAGCTCAGATCCCAGCATCTGCAGTAATTTGCAAGTAAATTTCCACTGTCCATTGTTCCACGTGATCAGAGGTTTCCTCTAACGTGCTAACCAGAACTATGACAAGCAAAGAACAAAGAAAATTTACAGCCCAGAAACAGGCCCTTTGGCCCTCCAAACCTTAGCTGATCCAAAACCTACTATCTAAACCTGTCACCCAATTCCTAAACATCTGTATCCCTCTGGTCCCCACCTATTCATGCATCTGTCCAGATGTATTTTAAATGAATCGACCGTGCCTGCCTCTACCACCTCTGCTGGCAATGCGTTACAGACACCCACCACCCTCTGTGTAAAGTACTTGCAGCGTGTATCCCCCTTAAACTTTTCACCTCTCACCTTGAAAGTGTGACCTCTCATTATTGAATCCTTCACCCTGGGAAAAAGCTTAACTCTATCTACCCTGTCTATACCCTTCATGATTTTGTAGACCTCAATCAGGTCCTCCCCAATCTCCTTTTTTCTAATGAAAATAAATTAACCTACTCAACCTCTCTTCATAGCTAGCACCTTCCGTTAACAGGCAACATCCTCGTAAACCTTTTCTGTAGCCTCTCCAAAGTGTCTACATCCTTTTGGTAATGTGGCAACCAGAACTGTATACAGTACTCTAAATGTGGCCGAACCAACGTCGTGTACAATTTTAACATGACCTGCCAACTCTTGTACTCAATACCCCGTCCGATGAAGGCAAGCATACCATATGCCTTTTTGACCACTCTATCCCCCTGTGCAGCAACTTTCAGGGTACAATGAACCTGCATTCTCAGATCTCTCTGCTCATCAAATTTCCCAAGGCTCTTCTGTTTACTATATAATTCACTATAGAATTAGATTTGCAAAATGCATCACCTCATACTTGCCTGGATTGAACTCCATCTGCCACTTCTCCGCCCAACTCTCCAGTCTATCTATATTCTCCTGTATTCTTTGACAGTCCCTTATGCCTTCTGCTCCTCCATCAATCTTCGTGTCATCTGCAAACTCGCTAATCATACCAACAGTGCCTTCTTCCAGATCATTTCTGTATATCACAAACAACAATGGCCCCAGCACTGATCCCTGTGTCACCTTTCTCCATTTCAAGAAACTCTCTTCAACTACTACTCTCTGTCTCCTGTTGCTCAACCAGTTCTTTATCCACCTAGCTTGAACACCCTGCACACCATGTGACACCACTTTCTCTATTAGTTTACCATGGGGAACCTTATCAAACGCCTTACTGAAGTCCATGTATATGACATCTATAGCGCCTTCTTCATCTATCACCTTGGTCACTTCCTCAAAGAACTTTATTAAGTTGGTAAGGCATGATCTCCCCCACACGGAACTATGTTGCCTATCACTGATAAGCCCATTCTTTTCTAAATATAAATAGATCCTATTCCTCAGTACCTTCTCCAGCAACTTTCCCACCGCTGACGTCAGGCTCACTGGTCTGTAGTTACTCGGAATATCCCTACTACTCTTCTTATACAGGGGGACAACATAAGCAACCCTCCAGTCCTCCGGCACCTCACCTGTGTTTAAGGATGCCACAAAGATATTTGTCAGGGCCCCAGCTATTTCCTCTCTTGCCTCCCTCAACAACCTGGGATAGATCCCATCCGGTTCTCTGGATTTGTCCACCTTAGAAACCTCTAGCTTACCCAACACATCTTCCCTACTTATGTCAACGTGATCCAGACTAATCAAACTTCTATCTCTAATCTCAACATTTATCATGTCCCTCTCCTCAGCTATGACCTAACTTGTGATTTTCACAGTTCAATAATGTTATGCTTAATTAAGTAGGGTCCTGTCATGTCATATATGTTCTTCTTGACAGCGAGTCCTTGACTCAATATCGACTAGTCTTTCATTCTTGGCAATTTTTATCCTTGGTTGTTTTTCAGTATAGTACGCTACATGCCTTCTTAATCACCTTATCTTCCTGCCGTGCTATGGATCTGCATTCTAATCATTTCTGTTTCTTCACATTTCTGTGTTCAATCATTTACAGCATATTCCCTTGCCTTGTTTGCCAATTGGAAAGTCCTTCCAAAGAGTTGGCACTGGATCAATGGGCAAAAAAGATCACCTTCGGAATGCATCTCAGATTTTGCAATTGTAAAGCATTCAGCCCACCCCTACTCAGAGTAAGAAAAATGCAAAGCCGGCTCTCGCCAAACTCATAGAAAGTCAATCAATTCATTTGTACAGAAAACTAGAGCAGGATAAATCTCCATTTGGAGCAATGTTATATCCTTAAGGGGCAGTTAAGGCTGGCATAATTAAATGTTTCATGGAACCCAATGGTTCCTAAGTAATCTTAATCTTGGAAGTGATTCGGCAAAGTAGGTAACCAGCCAGATATAGGTCATATAAGGTGGATGGGTTTTATGAAGGTTTGTGAATACTTTTGGATATATGAAGAAATTTTGCAAAAAAACCTTCCCATTAAATATTAACTTAGAACAGAACTCTGCACAGGATAAATGCATGATATATAAAACTCATGGATTTTTTTGGGTCAAATATGTTTTATTATTCCTTATTGTTATAATGTTAGTCTGCATCAGATTTCTGGGAAGATTTCTTGTAAAGCTTTAGCTTAAATTTAATTTTGACCAACTGAACTGAAGACAAAAGGATAGAATGGAGCAAAAGTTAAAGCTTCCAGCTAAGATCTGTGTGTAACTATCCATAGTGTGTGCTACTACATTACCTTTGGCCACCTAAACATTATAAAATCTCATTATAGATCTCAGCTGATTTATTATTACCTTTCTCTGTCACTTAGCCATCCATTTAGAACACAAAGCTAAATTTTATAAATGTGTTTAAGTTATTTTGTTGCTTTATCATGTGATCATGTGTTTTACTAAAATAAACTTTGATTCCAACAATACTGTTCTAGTATTTATTTCCAACATTGAAGTTCAAGCTCATTCCTGTGCAGTCATATCCTTAAATCATTAATCTTGTCATAGTTGTTTATTTTTATATACACTGACTCACTTATACCCAATGACACTAATACAGTGAAAGTATTACATAATAAAACTAACAAAGTCACATAAAGAAGAAAATAGCTAAACAGCTGCAATGGTTAGTACGTTTCCAAAAACAAATCTCTGGAATTTTTAGTGCTGATTGTTCAAAAAATTAATATTAATTTAATTGACAGAATATAAATCTATTCAAATCATTTTAATCATTGATGCAGATGCACAATCGCCCTTATTTTTAAAGATTTGCTAGGGGGGAGACTGAGAGAGAGAGAGAGAGAGAGTAGGATGATTTGGGGGAGAGAATGAATGTGTAAGTGTGTGTCTGTGTGTGTGTGTTTTTTTCTCAATTTTACCTAAATTGTCTAAGACATGAAAAGTCCATCTATGAGAATGGAACAGATTTTTTTCATAGATTCAAAAACATTATTTTAAATACTATTTTCAAATTCTTAAAGGCTTTAGTTATGACACCTCCACGACATTACTAATCTCATGTTGACCTCGCTGTCACTGCATGAAATAGCCACAATATAATATCCCAATCAAAGTAGTGCTTCTGTAAAG
Source organism: Hemiscyllium ocellatum (assembly GCF_020745735.1). Classification (NCBI taxonomy): domain Eukaryota; kingdom Metazoa; phylum Chordata; class Chondrichthyes; order Orectolobiformes; family Hemiscylliidae; genus Hemiscyllium; species Hemiscyllium ocellatum. The sequence goes on from NC_083403.1 coordinate 117,648,717, forward strand.
ACTCATGGTGTGCTGAAATAGACTACCTCAATCTTATTTGTATTGAACTACTACTACTTGTGTTTTTGTGGTGTGGAACCTGTTATTCACAATGATAAAGCGAATGGATCACAACAGTCGAACTGTTGCAGCAGTACTCGCTCATTTCCTGAGTGCAGGCCAAGAATAATGCTTTTCCTTTCAATAGATGAATAGCTTTTAGTCATTGCAATGTCCTTTGTGACATGGCTTAGGTGCCTTTTCTTTGTTGAGGTTTAAATAAATTTTAAGTCTCAATCATGATACAGGACAGCAATGTTTTTATGATTCATGCTTTGATAGCAATGTTTCAAAACTCATACTGAGTGATTCATGTTTCTGTTTTTTGTTTCACTATTACTCCTGGGTGGTACATGGTATCAATATATAATGTGGCCTTTTCCTGTTTGTTATGGACCAGGCTAGACCCCCCTCAAAACATTTCAAGTAAATGGCCCAGACCTTAACTTTGTAAGTTCTTTTAAGCAGGTGTAACGTGGATATCCCAGGATGGATGCAGTTGGTCAAACCATGTAGTTTTAAACAAAACAGAATTTATTTCCAAGATTTTCAAATGAAACACAAACAAGAGAACAGAATACTGAGCAACCTAACCTCTCCAAAAACCCAACAGATCATCCCAACTTAATGATGCTGTTCCAAATACTTGCAACGATCCTCATAAACACCCCTGGCAGAAAAGGTAAAATCAAACACAGGGTCTTACAAAAGAGATGTCAGAAAGAGAGAGAGAGTATCAGCATGGATCTGCTTCATCAGGTCTGGCAGCTTCAAAAACACTACTGTGCTAAAAACAAGCCAAACCAGAGTAAAGGTGAGCTGGGAGCACTGGCCATTCCCCTTTCATTGTACAAGTGTTTTTTCAAACAAATTGAAGACCTTTTGCCGGAGGCAGTATCTGCTAGCTATAATCAAACTGGCCCTAAAACCCATACAAACCCAGACTTTTCGGAATTTGTGTATTTTATGACCTCTGTCAAAAAAAAGGACAACATAACCTCATTAAAAGAGCAACATTGTCACATGTTGAAGGGACACAGGAAGCAATGGACAATTGGGATGATAAATGTGAATATAGGGATTTCACAAATTGAAGTAGAAGATGGCAAGATTGAGGACAACAAAATAAAATTTTGAGGGTATTCAGCTTAATGTTCAAACTTTTAATCCCAACTGCTCTACCCACTGCCTATCTGATATAGAAGAACATCCACCCAATTTATTGTAATGGGATAACTTAATTGATGTTCAATGATAAATATATGGTTCCAACACTTAATTAGAGTTGTGACTTTATTTCCTCAACTATATACAATTTATATTAATTACCTAGATGAAGGCATTGACTGTATTGTGGCTAAAATTTCAGAAGATATAGAGTTAGGTAGCAAAGCAATTTACATCAATGTTAGAAAATAGGTATAGGCGATTTGGCCCTTTGAGCCTGCTCCACCATTCAATATGATCTTGGCTGATCCTGTACCATGATGCCATCCTCAGAGAGGCAATGTACCATCCAGAGTCTTGTTTTATTCCTAGAAATGGAATATCATGTGAGCAAATGTGAATGTTAATTTTTGCAGGAGGTATAGAAGAGAAAAGTATTATTTAAATTTTGAGAAGCAGAATGCTATGCACAGAATATGAGGTATTCTCATCGATGAATCACTATAAGTTAGCATGCAGTATTAGGGTAACAGCTAATTAGGGGTTAGTACTGCCAAATGGGAAGGGTTCCAGGGCAAAAAGTGGCAATCTAAGTGAGACAGTGTTCAGGAAGGTTGACTTGAGTAGGGCAAATTGAGTCTGTCAAAGGAGGGTTGGTGAGGGTGGGGGGCATTGAACGGTGGTGGATTTGGGTCAGGTGCAGCAGGGAATAGTGTTTGATTGGTTCTGGCAATGGGGGTTGGGAGTGGTGTCATGTTTAGTGGTAGGGTTGAGGTTGGTTTCAGTTCAGTCCCGAAATTGGGGAGGGGGACAAGTTGGATCAGCTCCATTGGTGAGAGTGGAGTGAGGGTGTAGGTGATTAGGTACAAAGTACCTACATTGGGTCAGATTCTGGGGTGTCTAAGTTGTCTGGCAGAGGGCTAGTTGGGGTTTGAAAGTTAATTAGGGTGTCTGTTAAATAGTTGCTCAAGAGTCAGATCATATATTTAATTGTTTAACTTTTCACAAGTACTGATTTTCTTAATATCATTGGATCCCTCCAAAGTTTCAATTTTCAATCAAAACTTTTGGAGAGTGTCTTATGTAGAGGCATTGTGTAATGGAATATTCAATTTCTTGGGCAATTTCTTCAGAATGTGCCTGGTAGGTTTTCAGCAGAGTCCTCATGTGCAACTCCCATCTGTTCTGTGCTGGAATAAGGACTGTCTGACCAGCAGAAACTGCAGGTTAAAAGTATCTTCCATTTATGATGGAGATTAAAGAAATATATAAAAGAAATACATTGCGCAAACCAGCTAAGGAACAATCAGAACACATAACATTCATTTAGCTGAGGGCTATTTGAGAGCTGTGCATAGTTTAGTAATTCAAGCCAATGGTCACCTGGAGATGTTTACCAGGGTTGACAATTAAAAGATTGAGATTGCATTCAAATTAGTTAATCAAGTTGTGCAGCACTTTTTTTAAACTTACAGCATTAAGAATCAGCAACTCTTGACACATAGTAAGCTGAAGTCAGATTTGATAGAGATATTCAAAATCAAGAGGTACCTAAACAGAATAGATAGTGCGAAACTATTCCAACTCGTGAGTGGATCAATAATGACAGGGCACAATGATAAAGTAATTAGTAAAAGAAGCAAAAGTGACAGGAGGTAAAACTTTTTCATACAAGGTCTGAAATGTCCAGCCAGACAGTGCATTAGAGGCAAGTTCAATTGAAACATTCAAAACAGAATTGAACTGCTATTCAAAATGGAAGAACTTATAGTTAGTAGAATGGCTTAAAGTGAATTCATCATTCAACCTTTTCAGTATCAAGGCTCACTTTGTTGAGACAATTTTCTTCACATCGCACGTGCAGAATCAGAAGTCTTTGCATGTGTAGTTCTGGAGGCTTACACATGCACAGTCGATTAGGTTGCTTGGTGTTGGCAGATATTGCTGTCAATAATAGACACTTGGGTTCTTGAGGAGATCAGAAGTGCAGAAGCAACCTCAATGCTCAGGTAAAGCGGCATTGCCTCCTGAAAATTTTGTGGCACACATCCCATCTTTTTCAGGTGACTGATCCAGAGAGCTGATACTGACAATGTTGAACCAAATGGTCTCCAACACTGTAACAATCCTGTGATTTCTCCCCCATACTGCACCAACCTTTTAACAGAGTGATCTGTGCTACCACCCTAATCTACCTTATAGCCTGGCATTTCTTTCCTTTTTAAGTCATCTCATCCATTTTCCAAAGATGTTATTGAATCATTTGGAATTAGTCTTTTAAACTATGCACTCCAATTTAACATAACTTATTGTGTAAAAATGAATTACCTGCATCTTCCCTAGGTTCCTTTGCCAACCATCCGAAATTTGGATTCTCTGTGATAGTTTCTCCTTGTTTCTCTTATCAAACTCCTTCATGATTCTGATCAGATCTGTTAAATCTTCTCTTTGTTCTAAGGAAAACAATCTCTAAGAACTGGTTAATCTATTTACACTAGACCCTGTATGGAGTTTTTAAAAAATCTTTTGCAGTGCTTGTTTTATACTTTGCTCATCAGAATATTTTCATAAGTGTCATCTTGTTTCACGAAAGCTAAGCTTATCTAATGCCTGTTGTATTTCAGCCACTATGAAGTCACATGATACAACTTCTCGGAATACATCCAGCTAAAGTTGGCAATCCTCTATTGACCTCCTATAATATAAATTAATGTCTGGCGTGTAACCAGGGTAGTATTGGCTGTACTTTTCTCTCAGTGCACAAAATATAATGGATTTTTATCACCAGATGCTGCAGGTTCAGCTTCTATGTCATATGAAGAGGCTGGCTGTGAGATTTGTTATCCCTGGGCTCACATTTGTATAATTTGTTCAGCTGTGACCATTAGAGCTGTTTTGCATCTTACTACTCTCGTAATTATTGCAACAAGCACTGTAACAGCTTGTAAAATATTAGATTGTAATAATGTCATCACTTTTTTGTGATTCATTGCCACTGCAAATGTTAAAAAATGCAAATACAATTTAATAGTACATCCACACTGTTAAAAGCTAGGAACAGTCTGAGGGATTTGTAATAGGTGGGGACGCGGGATTTGTTCACCAATGTTCTCAACCATGTCCGACATGGTGCCTACGATTGAATTTCTACCTTTATCGTCATAGCTACAGAATCAAGTTAAGCCTGGAAAATTATTAATCTATACAAAGCCAATAAACCGAACAGCCAGTTTCCTGCAACATTTAGAAAATGCCAATATGGACAATTATTATACCATCAGCTTCATTCAGTAACCAACTCCACTTCAGACTCACAGAAAAATAAAATCTGTATTCATTTGCCCAAACTTTTGAAATGTTAAGTTCAAGAGAGGTGGAAGATAATTGGGATTAAATAGGGTGGAGGAGAAAACTACAGAAGAAAATCGCCAGCTGATTACATCTTGTCTATTATTTGAAACTTTGGTATCAGCAAAACTAAAATTTCAATCTAATTAGTATGGGATGAGATTTTCAGAAAAGTAGAGAGACAAATTTGAATTAATTCAATGCCAATTTGCTCTTTGAAGAAAGTGAATTCCTAAATGTCAAGTTGAACCTCAATTAGATCTGCTCATAACATTGAAATGACTCCTGAACTTGTGGGGATGTTAAAGCTTGCCTTTGCTGTTTAATCTTTGTTGGGTGAATGCCCATTTCTAATTGAGTCACAGAGTATTCTCAGAGTTTGCAATCAGTCTCTTGACCTCAGTAAATAATTAATCTTCTACCGATACAAACATACTAAGTGGAAATTGTAGGCCCAGGATAAAAATGTTTTCGAGAAAGTCATATTTGTATAATGCAATAGCAAATTTAATTGTGCAAAAGGTACTGAGAAGATACAATGGTATTGGTTCTGGAACACAACCCAACTTACATAAAACATGGTGAAACTAAGCCAAAACCACAAACACGTCACACAGGTACTGACAGGAAGCCAGTTACAGATTGCATATTGCAGCAAAGAAAGTCAAACACAAACTAAATTCCATTAATGGAATAGCAAAATTATGGTGCTGTGCCAACAAGATCCAAATGTTGACATTACTTGAGGAATATCTGCAATCATTTTGGGCTGAACGATCTGGGATGGTAATGGAAGGGACAATGTGTCTGTGGGTTCCACATAGAATCCATACAATCTGGACATTCAGTCCACTGAGTCCGCACTGACTGTCCAAACAGCTTCCCACCCAGACCCACCCCCAACCTAATCCCTGTAACCTTGTTTTCCCCATGGCTAATTCATCTAATCTATATACCCTGGACACTATGGCCAATTTAGCATGACCAATCCATCTAATTGCACATCTTTGGACTGTGTGAGGAACCCACACAGACACAGGGGTAGGTGGAAACTCCACACAGATAGTTGATAGAGGGTCCCTGGTGCTGTGAGGCAGCAGTGCTAACCAGTGAGCAACAGTGACCCATGTTTAGAGTCATTAAGTCATTGAGTCATAGAGATGTACAGCACAGAAACAGACCCTTCAGTCCAACTCATCCATGCCGACCAGATATTCCAACACAATCTAATCCCGTCTGCCAGCACCTGGCCCATATCCCTCCAAACCCTTCCTATTCATATACCCATCCAGATGCCTTTTAAATGTTGCAATTGTACCAGCCTCCACCACTTCCTCTGGCAGCTCATTTCATACACGTACCACCCTCTGCATGAAAAAGCTGCCCCTTAGGTCTCTCTTATATCTTTCCTCTCTCACCCTAAACCTATGCCCTCTAGTTCTGGACTTCCTGACCCCAGGGAAAAGACTTTGTCTATTTATCCTATCCATGCCCCTCATGATTTTGTAAACCTCTAAGAGGTCACCCCTCAGCCTCTGATGCTCCAGGAAAAACAGCCCCAGCCTATTCAGCCTTTCCTAATAGCTCAAAACCTCCATCTCTGGTAACATCCTTGAAAATCTTTTCTGAACCCTTTCAAGTTTCACCACATCTTTCCGATAGGAAGGAGACCAGAATTGCATGCGATATTCTAACAGTGGCCTAACCAATGTCCTAACATTCGCAACATGACATCCCAACTCCTGTACTCAATACTCTGACCAATAAAGGAAAACATACTAAATGCCTTCTTCACTATCCTATCTATCTTTCAAGGAGCTATGAACCTGCACTCCAAGGTCTCTTTGTTCAACATTCCCGAGGATCTTATCATTAAGTGTATAAATTCTGCTAAGATTTGACTTCCCAAATGCAACATCTCACATTTATCTAAATTAAACTCTATCTGCCACATCTCAGCCCACTGGCCCAGCAAATCAAGATCCTGTTGTAATCTGAGATAACCTTCTTCGCTGTCCACTACACCTCTAATTTTGGTGTCATCTGCAAACTTACTAACTATATCTCTTATACTCACATCCAAATAATTTATATAAATGATGAAAAGTAGCAGACACAGCACCGATCCTTGTGGCACTCCACTGGTCACAGGGTCCAGTCTGAAAACCGACTCTCCACCACCACCCTCTATCTTCTATCTTTGAGCCAGTTCTGTATCCAAATGACTAGTTCCTCCTGTATTCCATGAGATCTAACCTTGCTAACCAGTTTCCCGTGGGGAACCTTGTCGAATGCCTTACTGACGTTCATATAGATCATGTCCACCATTCTGCCCTCATCAATCCTCTTTATTACTTCTTCAAAAACTCAATCAAGTTTGTGAGAGATGATTTCCCCCGTGTTTAGTTTGGCATGGATTCCATTCTTTAAAACACTTTGCTGTTCTATTAATATGTTGATATAATACAACTAAAATTGATGTTTGACAGTAAAAGAACATTTTGCATCTTAAGTAATAGTTTTTTCCCTCTTTTCAAAATGTATAGATTGATCAGTGGAGCAAGGTGACTAGTATAGCTGTAACAACAATGGGATGAATCTTATCCAAAAGCAATAAATTTAAGTTAGGTCCTGTTTCATGGAGTAAAATCTGCTGCAAGGCCTATTGAGTTTTTTTGCTCGATCTCAGACTCGCCATATTAAATCACATGTGTGCCCTATGGTGGGACACATGTCCAGTTTCCACCTTATCTTACTACGTGTTGTCCCTGGAAAAAGTGCCTCTCACAAGGCATCTCAGAATTCACCACCAGTCCATGTGCTCATGATATTTTTAAAAGTATGTGTGCACCCACAAAATTCTTGCAGTCCAGAGTTGCCCTGAATGGTTCCTGACATTTTTCCCTGGCATGGGAGATGGGAAAAATCAGGGTTTAAGAGATCTTACTGGATGGCATTGTGCACAGACAGCGACCTCTACCCCAAGACAAGCAATGGATGCCACAATAGCAGACCTGCCAGCCTGGTCTGAGGTTAACATCCTGGTTAAACCACTTTCAGCCATGTGGAGGAATGCATAAAAATATTGGAACACTCAGTCTCTGCTACTGTACCTACCTCCTCTACATTGATGCTCTACAATCTACCCAATCACCCTCACCTACTCTAACCCTTGATACCACTAATCCTGCATGCCCTCTACTTTGCCTACTCACTTGCTTAGGACATCTTCCCACCTGCACCAACAGGAAAGCTGTGGCATTCATCTTTGTCTCCCATAATACCTACCTCTCCCTCCGTTCATGAGGAAAAAGGTCCATAATTGGGCAGAAAAATTCAAGATGGGTGGTGTATTGCCTGTTATTTTGTTCCTCAAGAATTATGAGGAAAGGATCCTGATTGTGACTGTCTTAAGCAGGCCCTAGATTGGAGGTTGCCCTTGACTTACTGTGTTGGGATTCCCTGAGTGAAGGCTACCATCCTTGACCTGACTGAGGCCTACTGAAAACCATAACAAGCTTCCTTCTGTTGTGACTGTACCAAACAGCATAGAATGACAGCAGTAATAAGAATCTGGTGCCACTGACTGAGGGGGCAACTCATAAAAAGAAAAGCAAGATAGTGCTAAGCAGGGATGCTATTAACATCCAGATATGTTCTGAATGCGTGACTGATGATGTAGCTTTGAAGATGCAGTTCCCCATGCCAAAGGATGTCTACCATTGTCAACCAAAGCAGTGGGCAGCCTGTCACCATCTCAGCTGGTAATGTTGCTCTTGCATTGAGAAGTAGTGGTAAAACAAAACATTATTTTTAGGAATACATTAGGTGTGTTGTACAAGGGATAGTGGTGCTGATCCTTCTAACATTCCTTGACAGCAATCTGAAGCTTTACATGTAGACATGATACCTTACACCAGTCATGTTACTAATAGAATGTAAACAACAAAGAATACCATTATAAGTCAATACACATTTGATGAGAAGATGTAACAGAGGAGAACATCCTATTGCATTCCTTTATGGCTACAATCCTGTTTGGTGTCGTGCCAAAGGACTAAATGGTGTTAAGGTTAAAGGAGAAGGTGTATTATGTCATATTCCCAAAGTCACCTTGTTGTTACTATCTTAACTGTAAAAGCAGATGAATTGTTCAATGAAAGATACACAGAAAAAATTGTTTGCCTGCTGTTATCGTGGTGATTATGTGAAACAGTGGTGATTTCTTTTGTGCTATTTTTGTTATTGTGTGATGCAATATGCTAGAAGGCCCACAGATAAAAGGACTCACATTAATCTAAGTGGTTAATTGAAAAACAGCTATCAAGCAGTAAATAATTTCTACCATATACAACTGGTACAATAAAAATAAAACCTTCCAGAACCAAGGTGCTATATGAACACACAGACTACACGAGTGTACAGTCATACACAGTGCAAAACGAAGTGCATGGAAAAGTGCAAAACATGCCAGACAGCACAGTAATTCCTGACAAAACAAAACAATGGACACAGTGGTGGATAAAAGAAAGAAATGTACACAAACAATTATGTCCTCATCTTGATTGTTTGCATTGTTTGCAAATGTTGTTTGCTCAGAGAGTGGTAAGGGTGTGGAATGCCCTACCTGCCAATGTAGTTAACTCAGCTACATTAGGGAGTTTTAAACAATCCTTGGATAAGCACATGGATAATAATGGGATAGTGAAGGGGGGTGAGCTGAGAATAGTTCACAGGTTGACGCAACATTGAGGGCCGAAGGGCCTGTTCTGCGCTGTATTGTTCTATGTTTTCCAGAGAAATTAGAAATGGACAATAAATGCTGGTCATGCCAGTAACACTCACATCCCAAGAGCAAACACAAATATCATCCACCAAATGCTGTGCCCTAAGTTTACTTAGTTCCAGTCCCAGTCCAGTACCGCTTCACCCAACTTCCCTGCATTTAGATGAATGACACACTGATGTAGATATTCAAAACAAAATTAAAGCACTTCAGAATCTAAAATCATCTGTCACAATGTTTCTTTAGTTTTAAAGCAGTTTGCTTTGTGTGTTTTTTGTAAATCTTCTCCTGAGACCTGCACCATATTAAGTAAAATCAATGAAAAGGTAAAGTTGCACATGGTTTTGCAACAGATTGTAAACCCACTGGTAGCTTGAAATTCGCCTTACTTCTATAGGATTAAAGCTGGAGACCAGAAATTTAAATTATTATATGCTAAAAATAATCTGAAAGCATGGAAACATAATTTGTAAGTTCAGGCAATTGAGCTGAATTTTGAATTCCCAAGAGACCTTGATTGATGGATAGATTGACTAACTTACACTCAGGTTCTGGATTAGTGGTGCTGAAAGAGCACAGCAGTTCAGGCAGCATCCAAAGTGCAGCAAAATCGACGTTTCGGGCAAAAGCCCTTCATCAGGAATCCTAACTTACACCCAGGGCTTGCCATGTGTTTTGCGATCATTGTTTATGTCATTTTTCAACATCTTGCAACAACTGCTGCCTGTTTTTATGAGGCACCTCAATTGTTTGGATAATGCACAGTTTACTTCAAACTGAAAACAGCACGTAAGATGCAGAACATAACTGAACACTGCTACTCACATGTAAACAGAACAACAATCCAATTCACACACTACAATATTATATTGTCATGGCACCGGACTACAATGTGGAAATCACAACGTAACTTGTTTTTAACTGAGTAAAACTTGTCTTCTATTTTGTTCTGTTTTCACTTCATAATTTGGCAAGTGCAATAACAGGAAATTCTCAGTTAAAACATGTAATGTTGTCACATCAAGAAAACATCTTAGCTCAAAATAAAATCTAATCACATTAAAATTTCCTCTGAGAAAATGGTAGATTTCAAGGTTACAATTGGCAGCTTATCTGTCACATTTCATGTTTTTAAGGTCAACAGTTTTCAAAATCACATTCAACTATGATTTTTAATAACTCATTTCAGGATTTTTTTGTCTCAAGGTCATGTGCAAACAATAATAAGGACAAATGACATTTGACTGATAGAATCCTGTCAGAACCAGTCTCACACACTGACCTATTTGAAATGTTCTAACAGCTTTCAATCCTACCCTTCAACCAACCCAATTGAAAAACAACTGGAACTGTTCAGTGGTTTTGCTGCAAGACATGTAGAGGCTAACAGATGGGATAAAATAGTGACAGTTGGCCTGTGTGGTCCAGTGGGAATGAACCACTAGCTATCTTCAAGTGCACCTTCCACTTCATTACAGATGAACATGTAAACATTACACATTGGCACCAATTTATTCAGATGGAAGAGTCTGAGCAATTGCCATTTTATCTGCACTTGTTTCAAAGCTTGTTGAAAGATTCTGTCAAGTATTATGATAGAGAGAGTAAGATGCTTTTATCTGCATGAAAGACAGTGAGAATGGAAATATATGTTTTGCTCAATGCAAACGTCATCATTATAAAGTCACATACAGTGAAATTGAGACAAGTCAAATCGGAAAAACCCAAAACTCTGGCTTTGCTGAACTTGTTGGCCATTCCTGATGGCTGTTTAGAAATGCAATAGAAACTCTAGATTATTTGAACTTATGTCTGAACACATGTCATTTGACCGCACCAATCAATTAGAATGGAATTAGGACATATTAAAGTGCAAAATCACAGCTGTGTTTGAAGCAATGGATACAAACTAGTCTCATCCATATCGTAAATAAATATGCAGCAAGAGACTGCATTTTTAATACTGATGAAATCAGAACATTTAACTGTCTTTGACCATATTGCTTTTTAATGTTTAATGATGAAATGTATCATAGTGGAAAGTGAAGCAAAGGGAGACCTCACCATTATGGTCTGCGCCAACATGGGTTACACCAATACGCTATTGCTTCTAGAGATAGGAAAGTCCAAAAAGCCACAAGCGTTTGGAATGTTAAGACACTGCCCATACAGAATAAGTTAGTAGCACCTCCTGGATGGCCAGCAGCAATGTTTGAAAGATGAAAAAATGTATCAATGGAAGAAAAGGAAGATTATCGCTGATGACCCTGAACAGTCTGACAAATGCCCGCACACTCACCTGCCACCTTCCTAGATGAAGCTTCAAAGGCCATAGAGATGTTCTGGGACTTAGCCCTGCAGCAGAAAGACATGTCTGACTGCATTGACAACATGAAAGGCTGTATCACACTCATCTGAAAAGAGCACGTTTGGCAGTACTGAGTTTTTCTCGAGCTAATGGCCAACATTGCTTTGGTGCCTTTTACTGTGTAAGGTCAGGCTATTGTAAAGTATGAACAAATTGAAACGTGAAAACTTTTTCTGCATATTTACTGCATCAATGTGTTTTCATTTACATATTTTGATGATGCATTCAGAGACAGATTGTATTGCACAGGAGCATCCTCAGCTAGCTCAAAGCTGCACATGATATTAATTTGTGGATGAGACTCCAGCCATGTTACTATAGCAGCAAATTAAATACTTGAATTTGCAAAATGAACTAATATTTAAATGTAATTATTTCAATTTATTTTATAGGATCATAACAGCATTTTGCTTTGTTATTTCTATATTTCTTAAGCTAACTAATTAAAATTCTGTTGCTGAGGCTTTGAATTTCAATTAAAGTTGGTATGAACTGTTGAAGAAATGCAGATCTTTTCTGAGATGGCGTAACTCCTTTATAGGAGTTAGTAATGTGTTCTAATTCTGGCACGGATTTTCTTTACACCTCAACGGCATTTCAGTTTGTCTGCAGAAAGATGTTCTGAGCAACAACCACCCACACACAGCACACATCCAGAATCATAATCACACACTGCAGCATTATGGTCAGCAGGTCCTCAGTGATGCAGCTTGTTAAGTCTCTTTACATTTCATTGTAGAATGCATGTTAGCCTGAAGGACAGCAGAATAATGTATGTAATTCCCCTGTAAGGACTTCATTAAATTAGCCACCACCTACTTTAAAGACTATACAATCTTTCCCCTTCTGCAATATTCTTTTTGATGTTTGCATATTTTATGTGAAAATTCTAAGTTGTTTGTGATTCAAATTTGTATCATTTCCCAAAGCTAAACTTGTAAAACAAAAATAAAACTCATTGCAGTATCAACTTTCTTTTCAAATCAGATAAGTAGCTTTACTTGGAAGAAACAACTTTTTTGACATAATCACAAAATTGTTACGCAATCATCTATGTGTTTGATGAGAAAGCAAGTCCACGAGACTGATGTTAGAAGAAATATTTCCAAAGCATGGATGTTTAATTTTATTCATGTTCGGAAATATTTGGGGGTAGTCAGACTAAGGGCACATAGTTTTATTTCTCATTCTTGGCATCAAATTTGGCAATGATGAAATGGTTAGGAAGTCTCTTGTCATTAGTGGTTATGAAAGTTCTGCATAAAATAAATTGGAGCAATCAGATCATAATTCCACAATACTTTATGGTCAGTAGGAAAAATCCACAAAGTAGAATACTTTCTGTTGCATCACTCATTGTGATTTGGAGATTTTGCTACAGCAAGTTGGATGGTGAAAGGGTCTAGAAGTGCACTGAGGAGATTTATTATGAAGTTTGTCATGCTCTAAGATATCAAATGATTAATGATTGACTTTGTTTATACATTGCACTTTGGTAAATAGATAAATCTATGTAAACGTCACAGCAGATTCCACATTTCAGTATTAAAACAAGTATTACCTTCCACACATCCACATTTCATAACTTCTTTTTCCCCTGCACATGCACATTGGTATCTTTAATATTGATTACATATATCACATGCTAATATGGCTAACAGTGTAAGGATTATCTTTGTCCAGATATATAAGTGGTTTCAGTAGAGACAGCCTACTACTGCTAGGACAATATTAAATCAGCAGATCATGCTCAAAGTGGGCGTTTTGTTTAGAAAACCAAAAAAATCACATACTATAAATATGACGCATATTTATGACTCCATTGAACATATTAAGCACTCAAACCAAATGGCAGCCCTCTTTTAATGAACAGATTTCCAAAATACCATATTAAATATTAACATTTATAGTTCCTATTTTAATCAAACTCTTCAGGAAAAGTTCAGGTTTAATCTTGTTTAAAGACTTCTATATCATAAGAAACAATTCTGTTTGCCTTCAGTTACCAAAAAGAGTATTGCTGACTGGTTCTTGGTTCTGCGAGATTTTTTTCATCGTTAGTGTGTTTGAAGGTAAGGATAAAGAAACAGCAAGTCTGGGTATGCTTAGTTAAAAAGTTAATTTTAGAAAGCATCTGACTGTTGCTGGAACAAGTGTATTTTAGGAACTTGAATCTGTCATTTTATTGACTCTCTTGACATGGCAGTGAGAGAGCTTGGGATTTTTCTATGCTTGTCAACCCATTAGGATTACCCTAGAGGCTCCATGGTTTAAAAATTATTCTTTTTTCGAGCATTTCCAATTATTATTTTTAAAATTCCAGAACATTAAAAATGGGATTGTTTGATTGATGGTTGGAAATGAAGAAGTCTGGTCACAAACAACCCATTCATTTTCCAAGTGTGTTGACTGAAGATGCAGCTCAAATGTAGATGTATTGGATGATCAATGATAGGAGATGTAAGATGGGCCAAAACTTCCCATCAGACATTCTGGACTACAACCTTCTGAACATGGGACATGAGTTTAAGGAATTCATTTTTACACTAAGATTCATTGAGCTCTGTGGCGGAGACAGACTAGGCAATATGCAAGACTAGGGGCAGCTGTTTGGAACAGTCATTTAGCTTGTAAAACTAAAGGAAGACCCCCACAAACACCTCAGCTAAAGACAATAAGCACCACCAAACAACGGAGACATTCTGGAACCAACAAAAATAGAAAACCATTCAATTTTTAATCAGGTTGCTTGGACACAGAGAGACTAAACATTCCACACCTGTTTGTCTTTGAATGTGAAGGCCTTATACTACCAATAAAACTTTAACCTAAATCTATCAAAGAGAAATACAGGACACTCAAAACTATCAGAAACCCATTCACTTTTATTGGAGAACCATTCATATCTCATCTAATAATCGGGAGGCTCATTCAGCCCCAAGAGGAGGAATAACAGCTCAGTAATCAAATCCAGATTTGGCGTGCGATATGGGGAACCGACAGTCGGTATAACTGGGTAACCCCAATCTCGAAGGAGGTTGGTTCAGCAGGAGGTTTGGCCAGAGTCAGAGAATCAGCCACAGCCAGTCACAGTGAGTCACAGACTGTAACCATCACCTACTCAGGAAAAGAAAGACAGCAAACAATTTTCTCATCCACAAATTTCCATGTACTAACGAGAGCGTCTGAAGCCTGAGATACTGACCAGGGCAGCACAGTGAAATCCACCACCATCCAAGCTGACAGACGCCACTTCAGGGGTAAGCATAAGGTCATCGAGATCCTCTGTCTCAGCTCAATTAGACAGAGTAGGAAAGGTGGGCTTCAAGACTGATGGTGCAGGCTACCTTTGGGGAAGGGAAGCGTTTTCTCTGTTTCTCTCTTTCCCTGTTCACCTGACACTCAATAATTAACAGCTCTCTGTTGTTTTAAACCTACAGTACCACATCAGGTCTGCAAGGGTTAACAGGGGTCCTAGTTAGCTGTCAGATAAGTCTCACTTTCCCTGATCCGTAACATTGGGCTTTTTGAAATATTCATTTTTATTAGTTATTGCAATATTTTCAATGTTGCTTGTTTTAATAAAATCAGAACTTCCTTTGTCTCTGAGCATCTGCATCTTGTTTTTGACCACATCACATTTCACTACATGGGTCCTGCGTCAGAACCAGAGGGCTGGTGCACCATAAACCAACCAACACTCTCAACAGAGATGGGACAGTATTGATGTGATGGCATGACTAGGAATGTGTAGAACTGAAGTTCCTGACATTAGAACCTGACATTAGGTCCAATTCACAGACATAGACCCCAGTTGAAAAACAAGAACTCACAAAATTATTGCACGTGAGTTTGAAATTACAAATCTTATTTCTGCCCTCTGACAAATTCTTTTTCCATTTTGAAGTCCTTGTCACCATCTTTCAAATCCCAAAGCCTATCACTTCTGCAAATTATATTTGAATTTCTCCAATTGGGCACCCTTCCCTGGCATGACAAAACAGCCCTAACAAAAATTGCAAATTAGGACATATGTAACCATGATCTTGATTCAATATCCTTCCTCAGTTCCTTAATATTCTGCAACTTTAGACAGAGTGATCTATGCTGTACTCCTTCAATACTGTTGTGGACCAGACAAAATCCTCTCATAATATATGAAGATGATACCTTTAAATAAGAAAAGGTTAGGGTCAAAGCTAAGTGTAAAGTGTTGCATTCCAGATGCAATTCGATTGGTCAAACTACTCAACTTTAAACAAAACACGCTTTATGTTTACCCTACAGTTAAATAAAGACAAATTTTTTTAAAAAACCAGTGGCCTCACTGTAACTCTATTAAAATAGAGTCATAGAGATGTACAGCATGGAAACAAACCCTTCGGTCCAAACCGTCCATGCTGACCAGACATCCCAACCCTTTCCAATAGGAAGGAGACCAGAATTGCACGCAGTATTCCAACAGTGGCTTAACCAATGTCCTGTATAGCTGCAACATGACCTTCCAACTCCTGTACTCAATACTCTGACCAATAAGGGAAAGCAGACCAAACGCCTTCTTCACTATCCTATCTACCTGCGACTCCACTTTCAAGGAGCTATGTACCAGCACTCTAAGGTCTCTTTGTTCAGCAATGCTTAACAAAATAATATATATTTAAGCTATTACTAATTAACTGTTCCAGTATTGTGACATCCCATAAACACACTCTTGGCAAAGGCACATTCACTAAAATAGACTGCCTCAAATGCAATTCTAGCAGCAGGAAGAGAACCCCCACTTTTAGCTGTAACGAGAGAGGAATAACAGCTTCCGCAACCACCTTCAAGACCCCTGCAACCAAAAATCTTGGTTCTGTGGGAGCTTGACCCCATCATTCAGGCTGCTTCTATTGTTCCAACATTTAAAAAAAAGCAAAGGCTTCACAAACTGTTTACATTATTGGCTTTCTGTCTCAACCTTCATAAAAAAAGGTCAAAATATATCATATACTGTGTTCTGTTTTTCAGAGACTTGGCTCACTGCTGCTATACCTGAATGCCTTGCAACCTGATGGCTTTCAATTCATTCAATGGACCACTCAGCAACCTTGGGCTAGGCAAGGGATGGTAGGGTCTGCCTCTTAATCAACATCTCCTGGTGCTCAGACGTGGTGACCCTCATGGGTCACTGATCCCTGGACTTAGAATATTTAACAGTGAAATGCCATCCATACTACCCACTTTACGAATTCACCTCAACTATCCTGAGAGTGGTCCACATACCACCCTATGTGGTAGTGAAGAGTGTACTTGCTGGAGTACTCGATACTACAAACAGCCTTGAGACAGAATACCCTTTGTTCATTGTAGCCAGTGACTTGCACCAGGCCAACCTCAAGAATGTGCCACCAGAATTCCACCAACATATTATCTATCCCACCAGAGTTCCAGACACCCTTGACAATTGCTACACAAGGGGGTAAAAACAATAACTGCAGATGCTGGAAACCAGAGTCTAGATTAGAGTGGTGCTGGAAAAGCACAGCAGTTCAGGCAGCATCTGAGGAGCAGGAAAATCAACGTTTCGGGCAAAGGCCCTTCATCAGGAATACAGTTGCTACACAATCAGATCTACTGTTCAATCGCCTGGAAAATTAGATCATAATGCTGTGCTCCTCCTCCCAGCTTACAGGCAGAAATTGAAACATAGGGACTCAGTATAGAAAGTAGTGCAGTGTTAGTCTGAGGAAACTGAAGGGCTTCTATGGGACTGTTTAGAATTTGTGGATTGGTCCATATTCAAAACCTCAGAGGCTAATCTAAACGAGTATCCCACTATTGTTACAAACTTCATTTGTGGAGACTACATGTCGAAGAGGTTAATTAAAATGTTTTCCAATCAGAAACCATTTACGAACCAGGAGATCCACTCCCTACTGAAGTCCAGATTGTTCAAGTCGGGCGACCCTGACCTATACGGGAAACTCAGGTATGAACTTTGCAATGCCATCAAGGATGCCATGAGGCAATACCAACTAAGCTTGAAATCTATTTGTAGCAAGGCTTACATGACATCATGGGCTACAAAGCAAAGTCAAACACAATCGTGGGCAACAGTGCACCTCTATCCAACGCTTGCTTTATCCTATGCTTGCTTTAAACAGAAGGTAATGAAATAATATGACCTGTCCCCATCAGCTTCGGATGTACCCATATCCTCAGTCACCGCCACGGACATTAGATCGGTCTTTTAAGTGTGAACCCGTGGAAAGCGACTGGCCTGGATGAAGTCCCAAGCTGTGTACTCAGATCCTGTGCAGACCAGCTAGTAAGAGTATTCACAGACATCTTCAGCCTCTCCTTACAATGATCTGAAGTTTCCATCTGCTTAAAGAAGACCATCATTATCCCAGTACCAAAGAAAAACCTCAATTTATATTGCCAGGTGCCTCTGACATTTATAATTATGAAATGCTTTGAAAGATTGGTCATGGTTCACATGGCTCCAACTTCCTAGATTGCCTTGATTCCTTGCAATTTGCTCACCTGCACAACTGGTCCACGGCAGATGCCATCTCCTGGGCCCTACACTTATCCCTGGAACCATCTGGACAACAAGGCTCATACTTATTGACTATAACTCTGCCTTCAATACCATAATTTCAAACAATCACATCTCCAAACTCTAGGACCTAGGCCTCTACTCCCCATTCTCTAATTGGATTCTTGACTTCCTGACCAATAGACCACAGTCAGTAAGAATAGGTGACAACACCTCCTCCATGATAATCCACAAAACCAGTGCCCCGCAAGGCCACATACTCAGCCCCTACTATATTCTTATATACACACAACTGTGTCACCAAATTCTGCACCAACTCTATTTACAAGTTTGCTGACAGTTTGTTGAAAGTGAAATCTCAAACAATGTCAAGATGGAATACAGGAAGGAGATTCAATACATAGCGGCATGATGTAAAGATAACAATTGCTCAATCAACTTCAGCAATATGAAGGAGCTGGTCATTGACGTCAGGAAGTGGAGTAGAGGGCAAGCTACTGTCTGCATCAATGGTGATGAGGTGGAAATGGAAAGCACAGCAGGTCAGGCAGCATTCAAGGAGCAGGAAAATCGACGTTTCAGGCAAAAGCCCTTCATCAGGAATGAGGCCCATTCCTGATGAAGGGCTTTTGCCTGAAACATTGATTTTCCTGCTCCTCAAATGCTGCCTGACCTGCTGTGCTTTTCCAGCACCATTCTCATCTTGACTCTGATCTCCAGCATATGCATTCCTCACCTTCGCTGATGAGGTGGAGATGGTCAAGAGTATCTTCAATAATCTGTCCTAGTCCATCCACGTTAACATATGGTCAAGAAAGCACAACAACACCTCTACTTCTTCAGGAATATAAGGAAATTTGGCATGTCCATAATAGCACTTACAAATTTTTATAAATGCACCAGAGAAAACATCCGATCTGGATGCATCACAGCATGGTAACTGATCTTCCCAAGACCACAAGAATATAGAATGTAGAGTCATGAATGTAGCCCAGTCCATCACATAAACCAGCCTCCCATCCATTGATTTCATCTATACTTCCTGTTGCATTGGGAAAGTAAGCAACATTATCAATGCTTCCCTCCTCCCTCCACCTGACACCAGTTATAGTCTCTTCCACCCTCTTCTGTCAAGTAATAGATACAAAAGTTGTATACATATCTGAAAAGATTCAAGAACAGCTTCTTCCCTGCTGTTATCAGAATTTTGAATGGACTTCTTTAATGTTAATGTTGTCTCTCTGCACCTTCTCGGCAGCTGTAACATTGTATCTTGCACTCTATCCTGTTACCCTAATTCACTTGTATATTAAGATCTGCCTGTAAAGCACGTGAGACAACACTTTTTACTGTACATTGGTACATGCTACAATAATAAATCAAATTGATACCTTTCCTCCGTTGCACAATTCCGTGAGACCACCGCACACGTTTATATTTCACATGTCCAACTAAAACCACAGCATCTCCAATAATGGCTTCATTTTCGAAACTATTACCTCTGCAGTCCTCCAAGGATATATTCTCAGTCCTTCTGTAACCTCATTACATGCAAGAAACATCATCAGTCAATATATAGAAGCTTACCCTATGTTTGTAGATGAAATCACCAAGCATGAGTACATAACTAGCCCCTCATAATTGCTCCTCCTCTGCATGGAACTCCATTGATTTTCATTAAACCAGTGCAAAATGATTTGGCATTCACAGAGTTCATAGAAACCCTACAGCCCATTTGGCCCAACAAGTCCACGTCATCCCTCTGAAGAGTAGCCGACCCAGGCTGAGTCCCCTATCTTATTACTCTGACATTTCACCTAACCTACGCATCATTGAACACAATGGGCAATTTATCTTTGCCAATTCATCTAACCTGCACATCCTTGGAGTGTGGGAGGAAACCGGAGCACCCGGAGAAAACCCATGCAAACAGTTACCTGAGGCTGAAATAAACCTGGGTCCCTGGCGCTGTGGGGCAGCAGTGCTAACCACTGAGCCACTATGCTGCATTTAATGCTTTCTACATGCAATGCATTACATAAATGTTAGTTCTTGTCCTTCTACGGATATCTATTATTTCTCTAAAACACATTTATAATTGATGTGGAGGTGACGGTGTTGGACTGGGATGGACAAAATTAAAAATCACACAATACCAGGTTATAGTCCAATTGCGCTCCGAAAACTACTACTTTCAAATAAACCTGTTGGACTATAACCTGTTGTATGATATTTAACATTTATAATTATAAATGTGCCTCATACTTACAGTAATAACACTGGACCCTGGTTATCACAATCTTGTAAATTAACCTGACTCCATTATCCTGAATAATATCTAGCTGTAATATTGATTAGCTTATTTGTACATCAAATAAGATCTTGCTTAAGACGAGTCACTTTTCATTAATCGAAATTCCGAGGGAAGGCTTAAATTGTCACACCACCCTGAAACACATTGAAAAATTAAGTTTGGTGGGGGTGAGGAAATGGAAAGAATGCTGAAATCACCCAGCACCCATCCATACCAAAACGCATCATCTTAGCAATCAAGGGTGGCAGTTTTATGGAGATGGTGTCCTTCATAGGGCTGTTCCTTTCTCTGCCACTCTGCCCAGATTGCTCTCCATGAAGCAGCAGAATTTGTAGACGTTCTATATCAATATATCATCTTATATCACTTGTGAGATATAACCCAAAGTACTTCACATAAGATGGAAGACTTTCACATGAAATGTCTGTGGTTGTGTAACTAAAGGAGACAGCCATTTTGCACACCAAATTTAACACAAAAGCATTGAGAGAATAATTTTATTAATCTAATTTTGGTGCACTCAGTTGAGCCGCATATCTGGAGAATTCCCTGATTCTTATTTAAGTAGATTGTAAAGAATGGAGCATACATTGGAATCATCATTACAATAGACAGGCAGAATTTTGTTACAATAACTCAGGGTTAATTTGGCATTCACATGTTTTCAGTGGGAAACAGAATCTGTGAGGATTGCCAACATACAAAGAACAATGGGCAGGAAAACACCTTCTGATATATCCAGTTTGTCCATGACAATTGTGTGACTGACACACACACTTGCTATGACAACACTGTACAGTTGGGTTGTGGTTATGGTGTTGAACTAAGAATGCAGATATCATAAGTTCAAATCTGATCATGGGAAGTCATGGAACTGATTTCTTCAAATCTGGCAATTTGTTGGCTAGCAACAGTAAAATGAACGATAAGTTCTGGTTGATTATCGGAAAACCATTACTGCTAGCCTAGACATGCCAACATATATCCCCAGATCCATTCTATGTGACTGACTCTCAGAACATATCTCTGAAGTAGCCTAACAAGGAACTAGAACAATCACTAGAAAACCCACATCATCTTCACTGGGCAACCAGTAATGTCCCATCCTGAGTGATATAAACATTGCAGGAATAGAAAAAAAACAGCATATGCACACTTCAAACCCTGCATTCATACTTTGAAGGTTGTACCTGTGAAAATATAGAAATTTCTCAGCACCGCACAAGAGCATAAGCCTTGACTGTGTATTTCAGTACCACAGTGTACATCAAATTCACAACTTCTAAAGAGAGAATGCTACCGAGTAAAATATGATATAATATCAATCGTACAGAAATGTTCTGCATTCATAGTGCATGTATTCATCCTTGAATTGTAAAGATTTTCACAAGGAACAAAACCTTTGAACATTGCCGCATCACTTGTCAAGCCTATAAATGCCCAAATCAGCCTACTGTAAATGTTAAGTTTTACAGAACTTATGAATGTGAAGATCCTTGTTTGCAGGGATGTCCTCAGCAATGTTCTAAAGTGATTGTGTATGTCAAAAGTATCAAATCACTGAAAACTAAGACGCTGTCTTCAAATTTTGAAGACATATCCCTTTCTCCAGAGATCAATGACTTGTGCTGAATAACACACCTTCCGTTCACTTTGCAACATAGATGCTGGATGTTATGAGTTCTGATTGTTTGCAATGTCCTGTGTACATTGACCAAAAGGCATCTGAAAATGGCTTTGAATGGCTTATGCAACCATCTATATTTAGGGAATTGGCCCAAAATCAATAAATCTTCAAAAGAGGTTTCAAACTAATTTCATGCATAATACCTTGTGGATATTGAACTAATCAATCTTTAATATTTTCACAACATTGTTAATATATATGAAATCAGAATGCGTAATAAATGATGCTTTTTCTCAGTTCACCTTCAATATAATTACACGAGATTTCACATTTCTTTTCAATGAGTACTCTACGACTGAAAATATGGCCACACGATGCGAGTGCAATAGGTTAGTTGCTGCTAGAATTTGCTTTTTAGTCATATTTAGAATTTTGATTGATTGCAAAGCATTTTTAAAGGATAAATACAATCATGGAATCTCTACAGTATGGAAGGAAGCCATTCAGCACATCTTGTCTGTTCTGGCTCTCTGCAAGAATAATTCACTTTCCCCTGTTTTACTGTGCTTTCCGCATGGTCCTGCAAATCTTTTCTCCACATAAAATTATCTAATGGAAATATTCAAGGCTACAAGGGGTCTGGGCAGAGCATATAGAGTGATATTGGCAGAAGGATCAAGAATTAGAGTTCCCTAATTTAAGGTGATTGGCAAAAAAGCAATATCAGTCCTGAAAAAAGGTTACACCTGAAACAGAGACTTCTCCACCTCCTGATGCTGCCTGGCTTGCTGTGTTCTTCCAGCCTTCTGTTTGTCTACCTTGGAATCCAGCATCTACAGTATTTTTTTGTCTCGATTTAAGAATATCAGTGAGTAAGTGGCAGGGATTGTAGACTGGAAAATGTACTGAATTCTAACTTGGTCTGCCAAACAAATGTCTTACTCTGTGACTATTTAACATGCATTATTTTGAAGAGTTATTACCTCTACTGAAGTAATGAAAAGGTATTTGATATAAGCAAGTACATCAAACATTTGGACAATATCACCGGTAGCAATTTTATCCCACAGTGACAATTGCAGAAAACATCTTCAACATCAGATCATTGAAACACAATGTTACAGTACCACCCATTGGTTAAACACAGTGGGACACTTGGCTATAATTACATGACAAGTACGCAAAGCATATTGCTGCACTTATTTGGTCACAAGGATTTCCATACTTCCTATCCACCTAGTGTTATCTCACCACTCAGCCCTTTTCCCCAACCAAAACTGCCCACCAACCCCCTTTATCTGCAGTTCCCCTTTCACCCACCCCTAGTCCTGAAGAAGGATTACACTCGAAACATTGACTTCTCCATCTCCTGATGCTGCTTGGCTTGCTGCGTTCTTCCAGCTTCCTGCTTGTCTACCTTAGATTCCAGCATCTGCAGTTTTTTTTTGTCTCTCCCTCACTACGAAAACTACATCTCACATTGAATCTCTTCTATCATTAATAATGGGTTGAAATACAGTTGACAATTATTCTAATATATTCTAACTCTGAACTGAAAAATTGTAAATCATGCTCTTTAATCTCCCACAAATTTTGGTCTAAGTTAAGAAACTAAGGCACATTGTAATTCACACAGGATTCCAATAAGATGAGGTCACAGCAAACTTTATCATTTTAGGACCTGGCTATTTTAACTCTTGATTTACATTGCGCAAGCCAGCTGCCCAACTGAGAAAGACAATAGGGCAGCTAGCTAATGATTTCGCTGCCTCACTGGCATCAGATAGTCCATAGTGAGGGATCACAGGACTGAAGTAAGTTGTGAGGGGGAGGGAGAGAAGGATGGTCAGGCTCATTGTGTTATTAGAAACTATGTGTGGATTAGGAGTTTGGAGCAATAGAAGCATAGTCTCTTCTTGTGAGGCAACAAGGAATACCAGTAGAAGTTATTAACTTACCTTGGTGGACCTCTCTTCTTCCTTCTACCAGGTTTTAGTGGGTGGTGCGACCAAAGATGGTGACAGTTCACAGAATTACTGTACATATGATATATTAGGAATGACTGGTCTGGTGTCAGATATTTCATACACATTGTCAAAATTTCTTGTACTTTGACTAATTAAGAAATATAAACTAATCTCTCACTCCCAGTGGAGGCTATCTTATAAAAAGGAAACGTAAACACTGTATAGTACAGCTTCATATTAAACATAACCCCCCAATGGATTGTGGGATTGCTGAATTTATCAGAATATGATTGAATTATATGGAATACGGTTAGCAGTATCGGTAGTCCCATTTTTGCAGTGCAAATTTAACAAGTCACCAAACTCATGAGTCGATCTAAGCATTCATACAAAGATATTAAAATAATACATTGCTTACAACTGTGGATCCATTCTCTTTTTGCCAAGGAGTGAACAAAACAACATTATTTTTCACATGTGCAGCCAGAGAGGTAGGCCTTGTTAGAGCACGGAGAAAGTGAGGACTGCAGATGCTGGAGATCAGAGCTGAAATTGTGTTGCTGGAAAAGCGCAGCAGGTCAGACAGCATCCAAAGAGCAGGAGAATCGACGTTTCAGGCATGAGGCCTTCTTCCTCATTCCTGAAGAAAGGCTCATGCCCGAAACATCGATTCTCCTGCTCTTTGGATGCAGCCTGACCTTGTTAGAGCATCTCATGAATGAACACAAAAAGTGTACAGGAAAATCCAATTCAAGAGTATCATGTTGTATAAAGGTGAATGGGTAACTTGAAGAATGCCTTAAGTCGCACCAATGACGTGGTCAAACAAAGTTGGGGGAATCTTGAAGAAGTATGACCTACCATCTGGATCCTCCTCATAATCTCTGTAACAAGGTTGATCATATTTATGTAACTTATACATAGTTATTATCATGCAATAATTATATTTTTTAAAAGCCTCTTATTTTACTACTTAGCGGTTTTCCTCTACCAAGCTAGACAAGCAGGCCATTTGTATATCCTCCCAGGAAAGAGGATAGTGGCAAAAACTCTAGTGTAAAATGCATACAATGTGATGAGCAATGACTGAATTCAGGTGACAATATGATGGCAACTGTTCCAAACTCAATTTAGCTATATTCTACATGCTGGCAGAAATGCAAATCTGAAGATTACCTCAGGCACAGCCTTTAGAAGATTGCCTTTGTAGGTAAGTGCCAGGTGGAAGAACCCTTTAGGAGGGAAACTCATGGCAAGAGTTGACAAGGTAAAATCTACTGTCTGTGGTAAAAAGCCATTTACAATCTGTGCAGCAGCAAGAGTGAATCAGGATCCCCATGAAGCTGCAGCACTGGTCACACCAAGATAGATATAGATTGTATCAGATGCTGATTATCTGTAAGAGACCAAGTTGAGGTTCAAGTGAAGAGCAAATGGACATTGGATGCTCTAGAGTAAAGTTGAAATTTAAAGATGGAGTAATGGCAGGGGCACATTACAGAGGCAATTACAAAGTTTCCTACTTGGAAATCAGTTCATGACCTACTGAGGTTTTTGGTGATGATAAACCAATTGGTGAAATTTTTGCCTCATTTGGCAACCAAGGTGAAACTTGCAGGACTACTCGGGAAAGCACAAGGATAATGTTGAAACCAAAGCATGGAGGATGATTTGCAAAAGATCAAGGAATGTTGACATCCACATGTCTTAAACAATAATGATAAGCTATTTCCAACCATTATTGCTGCTGATGCTTCAGCTAGAGACTTTGGAGCTGTGTTTTCTCAGGATAAGCCAGAAGACTGTCAGAAATGTGTACACATAATAGATATTTCAAGACATGGCATGACATCATAAAGAAGAAGGATCTCATGGTCACATGGAACTTCAGGGGATTTTCAGATTACATCCTGAGCCTGAAAGTGTCATAGAGATGGACCTGCTTGGTGAAAAAGAGTCAGTTAGAATGCATCTACTCACACAGAGATTCCAACTCTGCATTATAAGATTTGCCCATGAAATGATCTGCACACTTACTCATCAGTAATGTGTCAAAGATTGGTCAGAAAAGAGGTCAGGTCAGTTGGACATGAAAGCCTGCTTGAGTACCAAAAGGATTTTACATTGTGGAGGAATTACTGGTGTATGATGGAAGTCTGGTTGTTTCAGCTAAATTGCAAGAAGATATATTTAAAAAGATACACCAAAAATGCTTGGAGATTACCAAGTGAAGAGCCTAACCTCAGTCATTGGTGAGGTGGCCTGGAATATCAAAACAGATTGAAAATCTCATAGTCAAGTGTAAAATATATGCTACTTATATGTCTGAGCAATGTGAGTTGATGATACATATCACTTCCCCCACCACACCATGGGAAAGTGTGGACACTGAATATTGATTTTTGCTACAAACTGTTACTTTATTGCTGTCAACTACACTTCATCGTGGAATGAGGTAAAAACATTATGTACCTACATTATGAATATAATTGTCAGGTTATTGCACAAAATGTTTCCAACATGTCACTCCTGATGAAGTTGTGTCAGACAACAGACCACGGTTTGCTAACAAATGCTTTAAACAATTTGTAGCTAGTGGATTTGATCATATTACAAACTCACTGAGATATCCACATCCAAACTGGGAAGCTGAGTGTGGAATTTGGAAAGCCAATTCAGTTTCAAAGAAACATTGTTAAATTGCTAGTCCACCATGACTGACATGGTTTATTAGCATCCAAGTTGGTGAATAGAAAGCTGAAGATTCACTTCCGCTAAAAACTTAATCCATGCTTTTGCCCACAGGACTACATACTTATATATGTTTATATAAACACAAAACAACTAATTCAACTGTGTGTAACACACCATGCATTATAATTGATATCATTGTCCAAGACAGTTGATACACTTGGCTCAAGGACAATAAACATGGATGTAGAGTCTTATCAGGAAGGGTTGGTCATTGAAGAAGCTGCAAACAAGCAGAGATCATGTATTATCACATATCTGAAGGAGTTGTAAGAAGGAACAGTGGACCCACATTCCATTGTGAAGTAATTGTTGATAACTGATTTGCTCGTAAGAGGAAACACCATCTCCATACTTACTCTCTCAAGACCCATCAGGATTTTATATTTTTCAATCAAATCACCTCTTATTCTTCTAAACCTGAATTATTTTGTCCAATCTTTCCTCATTAACCAACTGCCCATTCTAGGTATTCGTCTAGTAAACCTTCTCTTAAATACCTTCAAACACTTACATCCTTCCTTAAATAACGGAAGCAATAATAAACATTCCTGAGTGGCCTCATTGGTATAATTAAAACATTACCTTCCTACTTTTGTACTCAATTCCCTTTGAAAAACATTCTGATAGCTTTCCTAATTATTTGCCCTACCTGCAATCTGACCTTTTGCAACTCATGCACAGAGCCACCCAGAGTCCTCTGTATCTCAGAGCTCTGCAATCTCTCATAATTTATATGTTTTTTTATTCTTCCTGCAAACATGCAGAACTTTATATTTTCCCATATTATACTCATTTTTCTTTATCTTTTCCCACTCACTTAATAGTCAACAGACTTCAACTCTGAGACCTACCACTTTTCTGAGTCCAAAGAGGTTGCAATTTAGGAGAACATTGAAACCTCCAGACCATCTGAAACTGTGAAATCAGAAACTTGGGGAGAATGGGCTAATAGTAATTATAGACAAAAATGTATAAACATTCCTAATGGAATATTGTGCCAGGGTCCAAGGCTCTGAGAGGATTAATGTTGAGGAATGCCTTAAGTACTACCCACAATGGTGACATCAATATGGACCTAGGGGGAGGAGATGGTAGGAAAGGTTAGGATCACAAAGGCATGAGACCTAACATTATTTTCCTCTTCTTAGTCTCTATAGCATGTGTGTCATATGAATAAAACTTATACACACTTGGTAGCATACAATAAATTACTCCTTCTTTAAGATAAGAAGCTCTTCTTCTTAGACTACCAAGTGGTTTTCCTCTACCAGACCAGATCAAGCAGGCCCTGGAGATCCTGACTAGGAAAGAGGATGTTCATAGCAAACCAACCAGATAGCTCATACAATCTGATGAGCAGTGGTAAGAATTCATCTTGCAACATATTACAATATTGGAGAATTGATGGAATCCATGGGAGGAATGGTCTCTTTCTGTTTGGATTCAGGTTATAAACCTGATTTAGGTGCAGAGAAAACTATTTCTGTCATTTAGTTTCAATCCCTCTCGAGACTTTCTTTATAGTGCTGGAAGAATTCTTAAAACATTCTGATTTATTTTAGCATATGCCTATTTATTTATCAAATTTATTTGGAAGATTGTAACATCCCTGTATAATATTAAATATTAATATTGGCAGGAGTTGCATCATCCACACCCACTTCTTCTAATCTAAAAATATGAATGTGACCACTGATTGACGGTATAGTACTGAATGAGTCAGAGAATGTGAAAACACCTCCATCACTCTATCATTACCTTATACAGTCAATTTTTGAAATGACTTTTGCATGAATAAATTCAGCTGCACTGCATTTATCTCATTTATTATTTAACATCCAGACAGAACCGGTTTTTGTGTGAGCTGTTTTCTGTAAGCATACTTGAA
Organism: Hemiscyllium ocellatum; assembly: GCF_020745735.1. Taxonomy (NCBI): domain Eukaryota; kingdom Metazoa; phylum Chordata; class Chondrichthyes; order Orectolobiformes; family Hemiscylliidae; genus Hemiscyllium; species Hemiscyllium ocellatum. Next base: position 117,677,519 of record NC_083403.1, read on the forward strand.
GACTATCTTCACCAAAGATATTCAAAGTTACCTCAAAACATAACGCAGTGCGCTATTTTTCTTCCCCCTCTTCACCATTAACTATGCTCTAGTATTGATAACATCATCCTTGTTACTTACCTCATGAACCTATGCTCAATTCTCCTGAAAATTCCATTTGAGTGTCTCCCATCAGAATTCCTCTTTTTCCTCTACACCGAAATAATCCTAATTGAAATCATGAGTGACATTCTCTGCCTCTGCACATTTTCTAGTCATATCCTTCTTGATTCTCTGCTATCTTCAACATAACTGATCACACCAATGTCTTTCCTGTTTTACACAGCTTAACAGTCTACCCACACTCAGTTTCTTTGGGACTGACACTTGATAACTCCAGATTGTTGTAAAACAAAACACATTCCTTAACAATTATGTTAATTATAGATTCACCACAGTACAGCAATAATGACATCCACCACATAAACAGATAATCAATTTTAATATATTTACATTCAGTTGAATATTTGTCACTTTTGTTCCCTTCAGTCATGCTAGGGCACCAAGCGTCTGATAAGAGCTGCTCATGTTCCAATAATTACATTCCTGCAATATTTATGTTTCTCATAAATGTGGAATTGCACTTCTGACTCTGACTCTAACACTTCTCACAATTATGCAACAATCCAGATACTTTGCGCACCATTAATGTCATACAAAAAAAAAGCTCAAAGATTTAAAATATTACCCTCCAATGTGCAGGGAAATGGCTATCTTCTCCAGGTGATGTTGTATAGAACCCAGTTAAACCTTATTCTGTGGCAATGAATTGATGAGGGAGGGTAGTATTGAAAATTCTAAATTTAGTCTGAGTTCTTCCTACCAAAGCTGAGTTGACCAGATTCTGATTCAGATTAAGATTCTGCATCTAACATCATTTGCTGATATTGAGGCAAAAATGCTTTCTAAATTGTTTGGCAGAAGAGAATAGTGCTCACCTGTGATAATGACAAAGAATAAGTATGGATCCAACACTCACATTTGAGGTCATATATGATGAAAACACAAGGCATAAGGCACTTGGGCGCGAGAATCACTTGGTGCAAAACTTGGATTCTGACCACCATCTTGTTCTACTGCAACTTGTGCCATTCCAGTTGTAAAATGGCTTCCTAATGTTGCATATGTATCATGCCAGCCAGGCTGAACACCACCTTGGTGAGGATGTCAGCTGGACATATGCAGAACAGGCAGGCTTTAACATTTGTCAGCATCTGATGTTCACTTATCAACAGCAGGACCATTTTGAGGATTGCAAGTTTGTAACCTGAAACATGTAGCTGAACACATATTCAGCAGTCAGAAGGATGCCATTATCACCATTTCAGGGTTCTTGTTGAATGACTTTGGCTATCACTGATTGGGAAAAGCATTTCATAGTTTTTTAAATTTGCTCAAGCCAACAGGCAATAAAGTAGGGTGTGCTGTAAGACTTTGACTTTACTTCATAAGTTCTGATCAAATCATTTGTTTCCAGACATGGGTGTAACTTTGGACTACAGAATGGCAGGAGGTACAAGTAGAGGCTGCTGGAGGAGGGAGGAGGAAGATGGAGAGAATGACACCCAGTCGAAGGCTACAAAACAGAGGATGTTCAGGGAGTAATTCTCCTTTTTCAGCCTCAACATATGAGATGACCACTGATTCATTAAAGACGCACACACTGAAAACTGACACCTGCTCAGTCAAAGCTGCAACCAGAGCAAGGCAATACGATATTACTAGGGGCCATATATTTTATGGCCATATATTTTATATGTGTGTATGTTCCAGGTTGGAGAAGACAACAGTTACAGCATCTGAATTTGCTTCTCTGTATCCCTGCAGATATGAATAAATCACATTCTCTCTTGCTGGATGGAAACATTCAGAGTGAGCAGTCAACTCTGCAAAGATTGCACCTTCTTCGTAGCTCAGAATGCCTCTGATAGGATGCATATTGCATTGCAAACACAGAGGGTCCCGTGCAGGATATACATGTATATCATAGAGATATTGGGCAGCAGTTATGATAAATTCATTGTGTGGCATTCCACTTGCCGGATGCATTTGGGATCATCAAAACAAACCAGAAGATGGTTACTGGGTTATAGGAGTTTCCATCAAGGGCAAGGGTCTAGACTTCAGGCAGCATAAGTGTAATGAAAGTTCACATGAAATGTGATAGAGAAGGCTACTGGGGTACAGAAAGAATGCTTTTATGACGTGAATAACTCTGGAGAACCCATTTAACACTCAGCACAGCATCAGCAAGATGTATGGTGGCCTGCTGAATGCTACACAACCTTTTCAGCAATTTAGTTTACTCACTCATTGGATATGGACTTTGTTGGCTGGGCCAGCATTTATTACTCACTTTTAGCTACACTGTGCTACTTTCTTGAACCATTACACTCCATTTGGTGCAGGTAGACTCAGAATGCCATTATGGAGTGAGCTGCAGGAATTTGACTGGGCGAATTGAAGGAATGGTGATATATTTCCAGGTCTGGATGGTGAGTTGCTTGGATGCAACTTGCTGGTGGTGTTAGTGATGTTCCTGTGCATCTGCTGCCTTTAGCTTTCTGGATAATAGTGACTATGTGTTTGGAAGGTGCTGTCCTGGGGGCCTTGGTTAATTTCTGCAGTGCATTTTGTAGATCATATACAATGCTGTTTGAGTGTTGGTGTTGGAAATAGTGGATGATTGTAGACATGTTGCAAATCAAGTGAACATTTTTATTCTGAATGATGTCAAGCTTCTTGAGTATTTTTTGGAGTTGTACTCATCCAGGCAAGTGAGGAGTATTTCATCATACTCTTTACTTGTGCCTTATAGATGGTGGGCAGGTTCTGGAGAGTCAGGAAGTAAGCTATTAATCACCACCTTGGATTCCTATACTCTGACTGGCTCTTGTAGCCATGTATTTATATGGTTAGTTCAGTTGTGAATGTAATCCTCAAGGTGTTAATATGGGGGAGTTGGTGGGGGGGGGGTGGGGAGTAGGCATTGGGATTCAGTGACAGCAATGTTATTGAATGTCAAGGACTATGGCTAGATTCTTTTCTTGTTGAAATGGACATTGTCTGGCATGAATATTACTTGTCTCTTGGCAGCTCAAATCTGGATATTGTCCAGATCTTGCCACAGTTGGATATGGACCATACAAGTAAGAAGTAATGAATGGCACTAAACGTTGTGCAATCATCAGCGAACATCACTGCTTTTGACTTTATGAGGGAAAGAAGATCGCACTACCCTGAGGAAATCCTGTAACGATGACAATTGATTTCTAATAACAGCAATCATCTTCCTTCGTGCTAAGTATAACTCCAACCAGCAGAGAGTTCTTCCTCTCAACTTCAATTGACCCCAATTTTGCTACGGCTCCTTAATGCCACCATTGGTCAAATACAGCCTGGATGTCAATGGTAGTCACCCTCAACTTGTCAATGCAGTTCAGCTTTGTTATCCACATTTAAACCAAAGCTTGACTTAGCTTTTGCTATTAGCTGAGGAGGAAGTGTTTGTGATTGCCCCATTTGACCATGATACCAGGAAACATAGGTCTTTAATTAAATTGAATTTATTGTCACGTGTACCAAGGCACGGTGAAAAGCTTTGTCTTGTGAGAAATACAGGTAGATCACATAGTTAAGTAGCATAGATTAATGAATAATATGTAACAGTGGCAAAAACAAAAACACATATACAGGTGAATGTTAAGCGAATGTTAAGAGTTTTTGAGTCAATTCGGTATTTTAACAATAGTAAGGTAGAAACTGTTTTGAAACTGGCTGGTGCATGTGTTCAGGCTTCTGTACCTTCTCCCCGATGGTAGAGGTTGTCGAAAAGCATTGCCAGGGTGAGATGGATCTTTGAGGATGCTGGCAGCCTTTCCTTGACAGTGGACCTGGTAGATGGATTCTATAGATGGGAGGTTGGCCTTTGTGATTGTCCAGGCTGAGTTCACCACTCTATGTAACCGTCTTTGATCTTGAATGGTACAGTTGCCATACCAGGTAGTGATACATCCAGACAGAATGCACTCGATAGCGTACCCATAAAAGTTGGCAAGAGCATTTGTCGTCATGCCAAATTTCCTCAGCTACCTGAGGGAAAAGGAATGTTGTTAGGCCTTTGTAACCAGTGCGTCCACATGAAGAGTCCAAGAAAACTCATTGTAGATGACCATGCCCAAGAGCTTGACACTCTCCACTCGTTCCACCTCTGTGCTGTTAATATGTTGGGGGGGGCATGAGTACATCTCACCAAAAGGTAATAATGAGTTCCTTGGTTTTGCCGGCATTGAGAGCTTGGTTGTTCTCAGTGCACCTCTCGTCTGTGGTCTGTTTCATCGCCATCTGAGATTTGAAAAACTATGGTGGTGTCATTAGCGAACTTGTATCTGGCATTAGGACAGTATTCGGCGATGCAGTCATGGGTATACAGTAGGGGGCTAAGTATGTACCCTTGAGGGGCTCCAGTGTTGAGTGTTAGTGAGGATGAAATATTGTCCTCAATCTTCGCTGATTGTGGCCTGTGGGTCAGGAAACTGAGGATCCAGTTGCAGAAAGTGGGGCTTAGTCCGAGATCGCTAAGTTTAGTAATCAGTCTCGAGGGGATAATAGTACTGAAGGTTGACTGTAGTCAATGAGTAGGATTCTTATGTAGCTGTTTTTGGTGTCAAGATGTTCTAGGGAGGAGTGAAGAACAAGTGACATTGCATCTGACGTGGATCTGTTGGTTCAATAGGCAAATTGGAGTGGGTCAAGAGTAGTGGGGAGGCTGGAGTTAATTAATGCCATGATCTTTCAAAGCACTTCATGTCCACCGAAGTTAGGGCCACTGAGTGGTAGTCATTGTGACATGCTGCATGAGACTTCTTAGGCACAGGGATGATGTTAGCCCTCTTGAAACAGACAGGGACAGTGGCCTGCTGCAGGGAGAGGTTGAAGATGTTGAAGAAGACCTCTGCCATGATTTGTGCATGATTTGAGTGCATGGCCTGGTACTCCATCTGGTCCCACCTTGGATTAATATGAAGGAAAACTGTTCTGACCTCTGATGCCATGACTGTTGGGATAGGTTCATCAGAACTTGTTGGAATTGGTATTACCTCTCCACCAAAATTCTGCTCAAAACTAGCATAGACAGTGTTGAGATGACCTGGGAGGGATGTGTCAACGTCTGCTATCTTGCACTGTCTCTTTTTAGAACCTGTGATGTCATAGTCGCTGGGTGTCTGTCTGGGTCTCTAGTTTGCTGAAAATGTGTTGCTGGTTAAAGCACAGCTGGTCAGGCAGCATCCAAGGAACAGGAAATTCGACGTTTCAGGCCGGAGCCCTTCATCAGGGTCTCTAGTTTGGGTTAGTATTGATCTTTGGCTGTCTTAATGGCTCTGTGAAGGTCACACTTGGTTTCCTTATATTTGAGTGTGTCTCCTGATCTGAAGGCCTCACACCAGGTTTTTCGCAGGTTCTGTATGTTCTGTATGTTCGGATTCATCCAGGAACTCCATTCCTGGAACTCCATTCATCAAGACACCAAACTTTCCTTCTGTTAGTGAAAATCCATCTGAAATGCACTGGGCTATTGACAGACAACAGCAATAGCATGGATGAATTTGTAATGGGACACAGCCATCCTGACAGACAACAACTGGGTTTTGCTCGATGGAACCAGTGTCACTTCCTTAGGTTGTTGGTTCTTCACAGTACAGCAATTTATTGGGGTTAGACTGCTGGGCTGCTTTTGGTAGATTGTTGGTGGGTGACTGATGAGCATATGATATACTGAGCAATGTGTGAGGCCAGTGGCACATTTGATGTGGAATGAAATTTGAAGATACATTCATTGATCTTGATTACTTTTATAACGTAATTGAACTATACTGTACCACAAGATTTAGGTGTTCAGGGTTTAGCGGCTAGCATTAACCTTCATGACTACCTGATGGCACGGTCTTCACAAAACTTGTCCAGATCTTGAGAGGCTTGGCATTGCCAGCATGCAGCAATCATTTGGCTAGCTGCATCAAGTTGGCATGCTGCTTTTATCTGAAGCAGTAAACAGGGGGCAATCACACATTGTGACACTTCACATTCATTTTCAGGGGGCACCAAACATTTCCCCACATCCTTTACAGAATTCATTTGAACTCAATTTAAATTCAGTCAGGGATTTGGACATAATTGTCAATACATGCACTTAGTCCATCAACAACCATCTCTACGGTGGTTATACTCTTCAAATAATGCTGGCATACACAAATTATTAATAAGAAAAGCATGTGTGGGACTTGGGAGCTGAGCGATAATGAGCATTATGATGTTCTCAGTACCATAGATTTCAGCATATTACAGGAACAGAGTCCTTTTAGATTGATATGCACAATTAGATTTTCAGAAGGGTCCACATCTTAATGCTGCTGACCACACACAGTGCTTTTTGAAATTCAATCCACATGGAGAATTGTTCTCTCTTGACAAGTGTTTTTACATGTTTGTATTGATGTATGATGCATGAAGAATTTTTAAAATAATGCTTCCAATACAATCTGGCTTTGTACTTTACTAAATGCCCAGGAAATTGAAAGGTACCCCTTGGTGAAACATCAGGGCTGCAAAGGCACTTGCTGCAATGGGAAATTTGTACAAATCACTTCTTCCTAAATCAAGACCTTTTCAGGCAAAGCTAAATAAACATCTTTGTTTGCAAACCATTTTCATGTTATTCTTCTGATTTTGTTTCTTCAGATTTGTGCACCAAGAGTGCAGAGAACATCCATAGCACAGCACACGGAAATTGCAGGAATCAATTCCTGAGTTGGAATGTCGTCACCCTGGGCACCTTGACCAGTGAGCTTCCAGCTTCATTTTCATCCATCTAGCACAATAAGTGGAGCCTGGAAGATTGGATGGTAATTGAGGGGCTGCCAACTTTTCTATGGCCCTCCAGGGAGGATCAAATTGGGAGTGCAGTGGAATGGACACTTTCACAGCCTGGGTGAGAATGGAGATAAAAAGCCATATCATAGGCAAGTGAGAATCCAGGACCTAGGGCATTACAGCAAATGTATTTCAAGGTGGGGAACAACAACACAGGTTCTTTTCATATGGATTGAGAAGTGTGGTGCTGGAAAAAGCACCATCAGAGGAGCAGGAGAGTCCATATTTCAGGTTAGGACCTTTCATCTGGACTGGGGAGGGGAAAGGGTTCTAAGAAGTAGATGGTGGGGGGGGGAAGAGGCTGGGGGAAAGGTAGGTAGAATGACGATAGGTGTGTAGGTAGGAGGTGATTGTGATTGGTCAGTGGGAATGTTGGAGCGGATAAGGGGGAACAAAGATGGACATGTTAGGTCAGGACAAGGGGCTGTGGGTGAAAGAGAGGGCTGGACCTGGGATGAGCTGGGGGATGGGGCGATTTGGAAGGTGGTGAATTCTAAGTCGACCAAATCTCCCCACCTGGCACCTGACATACCTGACACCCTGCTCTCTAGCCACTTAGAGCCTTACTTAGCTAGGATCCAAACCCCTCATTCATCTCACTCCCTACCCGTCCAGCACTCTAATCTCATGCTTACCTCTTATATTTACTCTTTGACTGGAACTGTCAAAGTGACTGTCTGTGATCTTGGAACTTTAAATTATAGAATAAAGCAAGTGTTTGCTGTGTAAAAGGTGCATGGTTTATCTTCTCCCAATTGTTCTATATTCTGAACAACCTGTCAGACTGGAATTGCAGCTCCACTTTTCTGAACGAATTCTGATCAGAATCTTCTGTCAGAAATGTAAGAAGAAACTGTAAGAACAATGTGCATATGATTGCTACTCCATGGAAAAGCTGGGCCCATTGTTTTTGTTCACTCTTGAGATGTGAACATTGCTGATAAGGACAACATTTACTGAGAGTGAAATTTGTTTGGTCACATCCACATAGTTATGTTCATGAACTTATGAAAAAAGAGACACATTACACTAAAAAAAACATGGAGAATGTTACAATCCATTTTATACTAAGATAGAGTTAAGGAAATCAGGTGATTGCACTTCCTGTCTGCAGATATAGAGAAAAAAACTGCCCGACTGTGGAAGCGGTCTGCTTGCATGGACAGGGTAGTAAATAACCTTTTGCGACATGCCACTGAAGAGACATTAAAATACAATAGAAATCTCCTGTAGGTAACCTATTGTCTAACTGTCTACAGAAACTGATGCACAATGGCCAACTAAATGTAATAGCTCTGGAATGAATTTCACCTGACAGAAACCAGCTTATGGAAAGAAACATTTATTGATATACATCTGGACCAATAGGCTCATTTCAGTAAAGTAAACCCAGAGGGAAGAGATCCCAACCAGAAAAAGAAAGAACCTGAGGAGAAATTCACTAACAGGCAGAGCATCAAGTCTATCCTTTAAACTTCAGGTTTTAGAGAACTAAGCCATATCTTCTCCACCGGGGCTCAACTACAACTGGAACAGAGACAGAAACTCACTGCTGTGAGGAGTAAAACACTGAATTCAACACCAGAAACTTCCGATTTCCATTTTCTTCAAGAAACCAAACAGAAATCATTAACAATTTCAGCTTCCATTTCAAAAGACAGAAGGATATAAAGTTTCTGGTCTCTAAAATCCTGTGTGTAAGCAATCTCTTTTATAAACAACCTTTCTTGTAGGTGTGTGTCTTGTGTGAACTTGAGAGTGGAGGCAGTTGCAAATATATTTGACGGTTGAGAAATAAATATTTATCCTTTTTTCAAGAAATAACCTGTCCTGTTGTTGTTTCTTAACAGTCACTGCACTCAAGCAATTAAAACACTTTTTAAAAACATTTCAGGTTGCAGTTAGTCAAGAGATGAGAAAAACAACCAGGAATCAGCCAATCACCTATGCTGCCTGAAACAGCTTTGAATAAAATTTTCTATATTCACTTGCCATCTATGAAACAAATTTATTGACATTTGATGTTGTATAGACAGAAACATATCTGCTGACCTTTAAAAATACTGGAAAACTTGAACACTGTACAAAGCAGAATGTGCAAAATGCGCGATTTCTAGTTGCAATTTCAAGGAGGTTCCATTTTAAGATTTTCGGCAATCAAATTATCAACTATTTGGCAGTACTGGCACACACTTAAACCTAAGATGACATAACCACTGTTTGAAAAGAGTCCCTCAGCTGGCTTGGTCATCTCTATTTATCCTTTACAAAGCAGAGGTCATAGAGAATCATAGAATCCTTACAGTGTGGAAACAGGCCATTTAGCCCGACAAGTCCACACCAAACCTCTAAAGAGTAGCTCACTCCACATCCTCTCCTATACTCTATATTTACTCCGACTAATGCACCTAACCTACACATCTCGGAACACTATGGGCAATTTAGCGTGGTCAGTTCATCTAACCTGCACATTTTTGGTCTGTGGGAGGAAACCGGAGCACCTGGAGGAAACCTACACAGACATGGGGAGAATGTTCAAACTCCACCCAAAGTGGGAATCAAACCCGAAGTGGGAATCAAACCCGGATCCCTGGCATTTTGAGACAACAGTGGTAACCACTGAGCCACCATGCTGCCCCTGGTAGGCCATCTTCGCTGAACTGCTTCAGTCCACTTGGTGTATTCACAATGGTGTTAGGGAAAAGGTTCCAGGATTTTGATCCTACAACATTGGAGCAATGGCCATTTATCCCCCAGTCAGGATGGTTAATGCCTTGGAAGGAAATATGCAAATGGCCTGTATCTGGCCACTTGCAAGCATGCTCAGCACCTGTACTCTTAAGAAGTTGCACAAGACGATCTTGTGAAAGAAACATGGACTGATTTTATTTCTACAAACAACGAAACTTCCAATTTGAGTGACTGTCACAAACATTCTATCCAAATGTATATATGCCATTTAAAAGGTGCAAACTGCTGAAAATCAACAGCCACAATGTTGCCAATCTAAAATTTATTTGGCTTGGCCTGGTGGAAAGTATTGCAATCTTTTACATTATTTTATGACTTTTACAATGATGTTATGAAACACTAACCACCTCCACAAAATCCTACAACATTGCCCTCAAAGAGATATTTTATGTAATTTAATATTCCTGGTCATAGCACACTAAAATCAGGATCATTCCTCTCATTTGGTCATTGATGTCCATCTCTAATGTTTTACATCAAAATTAATAAATTTCACTATGTGGTGCATTTCTTTCAGGATACCAGAACCGACCAATGAGTATAATTTTTTCTTACAGTCTTATTCTTTTTGTGCTCAACAGGTGAGAAAAATTAGCACTTTAAGAAAACATCAAACATCAGGTCATCTGTCGTGCTGGAATATTAAGAGTTAGGTTCTCAACTCTGCTACAACAATGTATCTCAAACAATTTGGACAATTGCATCATCTTTCCATCTTCCTACAAAAGCCATCCCATGGAACTTAACTTTGAAAAGTGTGAATTTAATAAAGTTTATATTAAATTAGAGAGGGTTTTTATTTTGCCATGCCACTACAAATTCAGTTGAGATTTCATGAGTTAACTCAGCATAGATTCTTTACAGCCTGAGGAAAGAAAAACAGACTTCCATAACCTCTTGTGGGGTGCTTTCATATCTTTGCTTGAAGTGAAAGGTCAAATAATTCAATTCTTATTGTGCTGGAGAATTGTCTACAACAAAATTTCTGGTGCCTGCTCCACAAAAAGTAGCCTTATGTCACTATGATAAATATTCCAGAAATTTCCAGCACTTTTATTAAAGTAATTTTCTATTCCTATCAGTACAGTGGATTAGATTCATCTGGATTGGATGGCATTTGTATTGCAAACCATTTATTCACTTTTCTGCCAAAGCATTAAAACCACAGTGCTGTTGGGAAGACACACTGTTGACTTTGTCATAGACGTGGTATTAACTCAGCTTTGGAAGAGATCAAAAGACAATTTTAGGGGAAGAGGATAATATACTTGAGATTGTAGGGAAATTAATATTGAATCATGGATTGGAACTGGCTAACATGTGAGCAATGAAAACTGTATTAGAAAAAATAATGACACTGAAGATGCACAAATCTCCAAGACCTGATGGTAGCCAACCTGAGATTTTAAAGAAAATAGCTGAGGAAATTGTAGATGTTTTGGCTATAAACTTTCAAAGCTCTCTTGAATGGATTGGAAATTTGCAAATTTGTTTCATTATTAAGATAGGCATTATAATGACAATAAAAAATTGTAGACCTGGCAGTCCAATATATGTTGTGGGAAAGATAGTATAATCTATAGTTAAGGGCGGATTGGGTCAGCACTTTCAGAATTTTGAAATGATTTGGGAAAACCATTTTGGAGTTGTCAAGGATAGGTCGTGTCTAATAAAGTCAATAGAATTTTCATGGAAGGGCGGCACGATGGCACAGCGCCAGAGACCCGGGTTCAATTCCCACCTCAGGCAACTGTCTGTGTGGAGTTTGCACATTCTCCCAGTGTCTCTGTGGGTTTCCTCCAGGGTGCTCCGGTTTCCTCCTACAGTCCAAGATGTGAAGGTTAGGTGAATTGGCCATGCTAAATTGCCTGTAATATTAGGTGAAGGGGTAAATGTAGGGGAATGGGTCTGGGTGGGTTGCTGTTCGGAGGGTCGGTGTGGACTTGTTGGGCTGAAGGGCCTGTTTCCACACTGTAAGTAATCTAATCTAACTATACTAGTAGTAGGGAGGGAATGTCTATGAATATTGTTTATGCAGATTTTCCAATGGCACTTGATAGGGATACACATAAGGCATTGTTGACTAAAATTAAATTTCATGAAATTAAAAGAAAATTATTAAGCTGTTTGCTGATTTGGTGGGTGGGAAGTTAGAGAATAGAAATAATCAATAACAAATTGGAAAGAGAGACTCATGGTGTCCCAAACATACCTATATTGGGATCACAACTATTCATTATGTTTACTCCAAACCTAAATATCATAAAAAGGAGTCATGTATCCAAGTCTGTCAATGAGCCAAAGGTTGTGTACTAACAAATTTGGGAATAAAATTACAGCTGTAGATAGATTAAATGCATAGGCAAAATTGTGGCAAATTGATTTATAAGTGAACAATGTAAGTAAATATGAAGTCAATCATTTTGGACAAGCAGAGGTTAGTTCAGAGTTACTTTTAAATGATGAAGAGCTAAGAAAAGATTTGACACTCCATGCATACACATCACTAAAATGTAATACAAAATACCTCAAAAGGCTATTGGAATGTTAGCTTTGTAAGTTGAGCTTAAAATATAAAGGAAAGGTTATTTCACAACAGCTATACAAACAATACTCTACCTCTGGACTAAGTTTGAACAGATTTAGCCATTGCCTCCCAGAAAGGATACATTGGTCTTTGAAAGATTGCAGTGTAGATTCACCAGAGTGTTAACAGGATCAGATTATGAGAGTCCACTACATAAACTAAGATTGTATTCTCTGATATATATGAAGGAAAGGGATTATTTGTTTAAAAGTTTTAGGATTTCAAAAGGAATCAATATGAGTGATGAAGGGCACAATCTCTGACACTGACAGTAGAATATAGGGATTCATGAATTTAGGTCCTAAACAGATGGAAGTATGGACACCAATGTTTGGAAATGTACAAGAGAGCAAAATTAAAGGAACACAGTTTTGTTAGAGAGTTGTAGAGCAGGAGAAGGCAACATGGAAAGCCAGGCGTGGAACCATGGAAGCATGTGAAGAACAGGAGGAAAAGTTAAAACTTGAGGAGTTGATGGATTGAAAACAAATATAGGTCAGCAAGCATAAGTTTGGATAGGACTTGGTGCAGGTTAGGATTGAAGCAACAGAGTTTTGGATGACCTCAACATCTATGCTTTGGAATAGTTCCATAAATATATGAATTAAATGAATCAATAAAAAGCAATAAATAACAATGGTCAATATATTTTATCACCAATGCATGATGAAGGATAATTGTAAGTGTTATACTTCACTGGAGTAACGTGCTGGAAGTCAAACTCTGTTAGATGCAAATTCAACATAACAGAGATTCTATCAAAGTATGCAAAGTTCGTAAATTTACTTGTTAGTTTTGATTCAGCCTAACAGAATATATGGATCAGGTTTATTTATTTAAAGTAAAACTGCTCTTTATTACAAATAAGTAGATTAAACCTACAGAGTAAAAACTACGAAACGTCAACATATAACTCTACTAGCTAAAGCTCTACCTCCCTTATAAAACAAAATACACAGACAAAAGAAAACATTGTTAAGCGGACAGAAAAACGGAGAAATGAGTACCCATAGAATATACTGAGATGACCCTTTTGCCTGTCAGCACTTGTGGTTCTTCAACCTCCCTTCTCCAGGTATTTTTCATGACCTTCTAGGAGGCACAGAGTGATTGCAAAGTGTCTGACTTTCTGGTTAAAAGCAACAGCAATAGGGTAAATAAACTGGTTTTATGCAGGCATCAGGTGTTTTCTACTACAGTGACACATCATCCCCCTTCCAGAGGTTCAAAAGTTTCTGGCAACAGCGTTCACACATTCAGCTACACAGGAGCCAATCAAATATTTTCCAGGAGGCCTGATGCCTTTTTTGTTGACAGCCTGTCACCACTCCACAAATCAATCAGCTACCTGTTGCCCACTGAATCTCACTTGATACACAAACCTTGAAGCCAGCCCGACTGCTACCAACCTCTCCAACTGCTGAATAAAGTAGCAACGTGAGAATAACTTACAATGAGATTTGTTGATATGCAGCAATTCCTTCCACAATCGTTGGTTTTGGAATAGTCATTTTTCCATTTCAGGTCACAATCAAAAATACAGAAAAAAAATAAAGTGATAGTCTTTACATGAGAAACATAATGAGAGTGCAGCAGAAACACAAGTCTTTCGTTCTTGTCCATGAATTGTAGGATAGCAAGTTATCCATTCAAATTATACCATCATAGAGAAATGACAAGTTGCAAGCACAGTACTTCCCAGAAATATGACAAGGAATAAAAATGGAAAATGCTGAAATACTCTGAAGATCATTCATCAAGTTAAAGTATTAACTCTGTTCCTCTTTCAATAGGTGTGGTTAGACCTGTTGAGTGTTTTAAGTAATCTTCTTTCTTTTATTTTGGAATTTGAACATCTACATATTCCCTTCATGGAATACAATTAGAAGTCATGTTAGCTTAACTGCCTCAGCTATTGAATAAAGACAGATGAACTGCAATGAGGTCCATAATTTATCCAGTATTTTTTGTTTCTGTTGATAGTCAAATAAATTGAGATAACATGTGCTGTGGAGTAGACATTAATTTTCATGTAGGAAATCAGAAATTCATCCCAAAGGTGAAGGAACATCCCCAGGGGAGGAGGAGGCAACCGTTGCTGACTTGGGAACTCAAGGACAGTAATAAAAACAAAGAAAATGCATAAATTATTACAAAAATTGGAAAGCCTTTAAAAACCTGCACAAAACAACTAAAAAAGCAAGAAATATGGGAGAATGTGAGTTATGAGGGTAAACTAGCTAGTAATGTAAAAGAGGATTGCAAGAGTTTCTTTAGATTTACAAAAAAGTGAAAGAGAGGCAAGAGTGGACATTCAACTGCTGAAAATGAGGCTGGAGAAGTAGTAACAGAGAACAATGAAATGGTGGAGGAACTGAATATGTATTTTTCATCGGCCAGGTTGAAAGAGATTGCTGAGGAGATGGCGGAGGCATTGATGGAGACCTTTTTAGAAATTTTGGACTCAGGGATGGAAAAGGCTAATGTAACATTCCTGTTTAAGAAAGGCGGGAGGCAGAAAATAGGAAATCTGGCTCAGTAGTTGGCACTGCTGCCTCACAGTGCCAGGAACCCGGGTTCGATTCCAGCTCTGGGTGACTGTGTGGTGTTTGCATATTCTCCCTGTGTTTGCATGGGTTTCCTCCGGGTGTTCCGGCTCCTCCCACAATCCAAAGTTCAAAGAAAATATTATTGTGCTGGAGTAAGGATGTCTGAAAGAAGTTAAGGACAAAATGCGTACGGTTAGAGATAAGGAATAATGGAAATGCTCTTATCTTACAGGGTATATTCTACAAGTCATCAACTGGTGGGAAATATATAACGGAAGAAATTTGCAAGGAAATTACAGAAAGGAACATGAAATACAGTGAAGTTATAATGGAAGACTTTAATTGTCCTAATATATGTTGGGTTAATAATATGTTAAGGGTAAAGCTAGGAAAGAGTTCCTGTTCAGCATTTTTTTTTGTTTTTATTCTTTCACAAGATGTCAGCTTTGCTGGAAAAGCCAACATTTGCTACCCAAGCCAAACTGACAGAAGAATGTGGTGATGAGCTGCCTCTGGAACGATGACAATTAATGTGGTGTAGGCACATTCACAATGCAGTCAGGAAGTTCCAGAATTTTATGATGGTAACATAAATGTCAAGAGGAGGATGGAGGCATTCTCTTTTTTTTGGAGATGGTAATTGTCTGGTATTCGTGTGCCACAAATATTACTTGTTACTTAATAGCTTGATAAGTTACTTTTGGCTTAATAAGGAAACTAAGCATTGCTGAATGTGGTTCTGTGGAATGTGATGGATCAAGGAGATAAAGTAGCTTTAGCAGTACATTTAGGGGACAGTGATATAACCTTTTATGTTGAATGTGTGCCTTGTCTTTGAGAAAATTCACCTTTAAGGACCTAATGGCTTGCAAACTATGTACAGAGAAACTTGTTGCCTTGTTGTAATGCTTACTTCATAACTTGTAATGGGCTTTACTGTCTTAATAAAAAGAACCCATGGAATTAATTAATCCCTGTTTACTGACTGATTATTAGATTACTTCAATTAACATGACAAAATGGACAAATGGAGAAAACATCATGCTGATCAGGCTTATCAAGCTTGAAGATTTAGCCAGCAAGTGAATATGCAGGTGGAACACATGGTAAAATGTCTTAAATTGTGCTAAATCTTAATTGTACATAAACAATTTCACATGCCTGTTGGAGAGTGTTGAAAGCACAGCATGATGACAGATAAATCCCTTTTGAAAAACCAGTTTAACTCACTTGAGCGAGGCAAGAAATCAGGATGTATGCGAGATCAATAGCAAGCAACGAAAAGTCAAAAGTATATTGCCAAGATTTCCAAAAATCACCTGAGTTTAAGATGCGACACAGCACAAGTCCTGACAGAATTTAGATATGTAAACAGTGTTCAGACACATGGTTTCTAGATTCAGGTGTGTCCAATGTATAAAAACAAGGCATTAAGATGTCCTGAGGAATAAGTGTCCTAATGGGTCAGTATTAAGATTCAAGAGCTAAAACATCCCACAAAATATTAAAAGCATTAGAAGACAAATTCACAGTCAGATCAAATTTCTCAATTCATCAAGTACAAGTCATTTCATTTAGACAGAAGTGTATAGAATCGACAAAGTCACTCAATGAGCAAACGTAAAGAAAAGGGATCATTGTGTGATTTTTCAGATGGAGAGTTAGCAAATAGAATTGTTGAGTTGCTGATTACACTCACTTCATAGAGCTTTTCAGGAACATTTTCTAGACAAACCAAAAGTTTATGCATTAAATAGGATGCACGTATGTATTAAATGATCTTCACAACCCAAAGAAGCTTACAGGTCCTAACAATAATCTCAACAGCTGACGCAATAATGAGAACTCCCAAACATAGCAAGACAGATGGAAGGCATGGCTTTCTGCAAGCATGAAGAAAATTTTTGCTACCTAAGCATAATTGACAGGAGAATGTGATAATGAGTTGCCTTCTTGAAGGAAGCTTTTAATCAATTGTTCAAGGCCGTGGTAGAGAAAGCTTTTGGCTGAGGCAATGCACTAGGGGAAAAGCTGATTGAGCTACAAAGAGTTGTGCAGTAGGTCAAATGGACTGTGCAGATTAGCTACAAAAATACGAAGTGGTATACCACCAGATGCCATAAAAAACGAAGTGTTCAACAAACCAGAATCTGATGATCAACATGATGAGCCAAAGAGTAGTGACAGACAATTCACATGTCAAGCGCATGGGGAAAAAAAAATGTCCTTCTGAAGTGCTTACAAAATTTCAAATTTTCTGTCCTTTAAAAAATATTGACTAGTTGTTATTAACTAAAATTCACAATGGGCAAATGCCAATATATTACCTTTGAAAATTCTAAAAAATAAGTGTATACCCAGACATGGGAAGTGATAATTAAACCTAAAATAAAACTTTCAGCATGCAATGATTAATTAATACTACATACGGGCTCAATAATTCTGGAGTGCAAGCACTATCAATCTGCCTGGACATTGCAGTTGTTCTACATTGTAGACATGGTTGGGTCAGCAATTACAGATATACCAGCAATTACATGTATACATGACCAGACACTAGCCACAATCCATTGAGTCAATTAAACATGTGAACCACAAAAGAATATGCAACAGACTATCCAAGAACCACTTGCAGAACTGAATATAAAAGAAGACTGAAAAACCTTACTTCCTTTGGAAGTAGTGGATCTAAAATCTTATCACTGTGGAGAGAAAGATGCAAGTTCAAAAGAAAAAAACAACTAATTCAGGATAAATCTAAACTTGAGAATACTATCTCTGAAATGAAGTCTTTAGGGAATACCTCTGCTCGATTCACAAAGATGAATGAAGAGTTGAAAGACAAAGAAAGGAGGCAGGATAAATGACAAGCTTTGTATCATCAGTCCAATGAAAATACTGTTGGCTTACAGAAAGATCTGGAGCAACTTGCATGTAAACTGATTTGGACTGTGACTGAATCATCAGGTTGAACTCAAAGCAATGCTGGAGAAAATGATAGACCTCTGAAAATAGGTTAAAGATGCACAGCAGGCTCAAGGAACTGCAAATCAACCATGAGACCGTCTTTTCAAAAATAAATACGAGGAATGATGAAATACGAACTCAAGTGGTACAAGAGAAAGTCAAATAATCACTGAAGCAGCAAATGGAAGAGATAGAAGTTCCAAAGAAAATAAGTAAAAGATTAAAGCTGAAGAAGTTGAACAGTCAATAGGATAGGTTATGAATGAAAACATATACTAAGCTATCACTAAAATTTTACTGGAATTAGAAACTCTTGAGGAAAAAAAATGGCAAATGCTGAGAAGATTTAAATCTACTGAACATTTTAAAGAACAAAATAAGTCACTGGCTATCCTGGAACAAGATTAGTTCTAGATTGTCAGGAAAAACGAGCTCTGGAACAGCATCTACTGTCCATAAAAGAAAAATTTGAATTCAGACAAAACCATGATTATAAGGTTTGGAGTTTCATAGAGACTTATAGGCTCTCTTGTTATCATAAGTACTTCAACTTCTTTTTTGGAATGGAGGGGATGTTGTATATGTACCTTAATTCTCTTATTTGCTTTTTAGAGACTTCACCTTTACAATCTCCATGGACAATGTATGCACAATATTTTGTTTCTACCTGCTATGGGTTTGAACATGATTGACTGGCAGTTCCAGAGAGTGAGTCTTCCTCCCACTGAGGGGTGAACATTCTACTAGGCAACAGTTTAGCCCAATAGCAGCAATTTACAGCTGTGGGACTAGTCAGGTTGCTGGTCACACTGTCTGTAATTTCCCATCCACCGGATAGGTTAAAAATAGTTAAAAAGAAGCCACAGAAAGGCTGGATGCATTTAAAGTTGCTAAGTCCCAAGGACTGAAGGGAAGTAAGTAAACTCTGTAAACATTGGTCATAATCTTTCAGTCTTCCTTAATCAAGGGGTGATGGCAGAGGGCTGGAGAACTGCAATGGTTACACCCTCAGTAAGTATAAAGATAAGTCCAGAAACAGGAGTTTAATCACATTAGTGAAAACATTTAGAAACAGTATTGTGAGATTAAACATGGGCTTACTGAGAGCAAATTGTGTTTAATCAAACTGATCAAGCTTTTCTGGTGAGGTAACAGTGTTGGCTGATAAGAACAATGCAGTTGATGTGCTGCACATAGATTTCCATTAGGTATTTGACAATGTGCCACATAACAGAATGTCATCAAAGTCAAAGCCTACGGAATAAAAGGGGCAATGCCACCATGTTAATAAAGCTGGTTGACAAATAACAAAGTGCAGTTGAATTCCCCGTGGATCAATATCGGAACCTCTGATTTTCTTGATCTACATTAGTGACCTAGATGTGTGTTTACAAGGAATTTTAAATTTGGAAATGTTACACAACTTTGAAGCATTGTGAACTAGGAAGAGGGTAGTGTTACTTTTGTATTTCATACGCAGGCTGGTAAAGTGAACAATGATCTGGAAATGATGCTTAATGCAGACAAGCATGAAGTGACATATATTAGTCGTAAGCTGGAGAAAAGGCAAAGAGAAAATTCAGGAATTTCAATGAGTGCTAAGCACAGCTGTAGATTCTTGGCAGTGCGAGATAGGTCAAGTACATCAGGCATTTCAGCACCTTCCAGAGCATAGCCATGAAGTCTTGTATGGGCCCAGCCATGGTTGTAAGCAGCCCCTCCAGTCTTATTGTAGCAATCACAGTTCCTGTCTGCATCGATCAATAGTTGTACCATCCAAATACAGACTGATGTGCTCAACATATGACAAGGGGCAGGTTCAATGCTGACAGATTTGACTTTTAATCAATCATCTGCAGTCACATGCTGAAGTCATGGTTGCAGTCTTTGGATTGCTCAATCAATATAAGAACAATTATAGATGGTTATTTGATGTAATTATTCACTTCTGTAGGGCAATCTACTGATTTCAGTTATCAACACTCAGTTAGGGGATCTGAGGTTTGCACTCATTTTCCTGAAAACTGGTTGAATGTCAGGGTTTGGGGCCTGGCTTTGCCATTCCCCTCCCTTGTAAAATTGCTGTTTCTCTGTATACAGCTGTAATTGTTAATTGTTCGTGTAAACTGTGAATTGTTTAATAAAATATAAAATAAAAAAAAATCAACAATCAGTTAGAACCTCTCTGAATACTCCATGGTTAAGTTTTGGCCCTTGCAATAGTCTGGGCTGGATTTATTTATTTTGGCTAAGTGTGAGTCACAATCAGGTTTTTGGAGAGTTTGTCACTAACAGATTCTCACACTCTATGTTACCAAATTTGCCTCATTAACTCCCTCCCGTACCCCTACTTTGACTGTCTCACCTGATTCTAGCCCCATTCTACCTCTTGGAGAAAGTGAGGACTGCAGATGCGGGAGTACCAGTGTTGAAAAATGTGGTGCTGTCCAGAAAATGAAATATAAATTGCCCTCAGCTCATGTTGCTATACAAAATAAATGGTGAAACTTATAAGTAATTTTTTTAATGGAATAAACAATAGCATTATCTGTTATTTATAAGGTTCATCGTTTATTTGGTATAGCAGAATGAAGGCAAGTTATGTCCTCTTTTCACCCAGAATGTTATTGCATCTGAGCAGCATGATCGATGGAAGATTTGAGGCAGAATCAGGCAAAAAGCGTGGGGAGGCCCAACTTGACTTTGAAATCATTTCATTCCATCTTTAATGCTTTTCATAAGCAGCATAGAATATTGTGAGAGGTCAATTGATCGTTATTGTTGCTTGTTAAACATGTTGTTAATGCCACAATGCAGAGAGGTGATGACCTAGTGGTGTTATTGCTAGACGACTAATCCAGAGGTAATGTTCTGAGGAGCTGCGTTCAAATCCTGCCACAGCAGATGGTAAAATTTGAATTCAATAAACGTCTGTAATTAGGATTCTAATGATGACCATAACACCATTGTCATTTGTCGAAAACAAAAATGTGGTCGCCAATGTCCTTTACAGCGGGTAATTGACAGTCTTACCTGGTCTGACCTCCATGTGACTCCAGCAACGTGGATGATACTGTCCTCTGAGTAATAAATTATGGCCTGGCTGGTTACTGGCCTGACCACATCCCATGAATGAATTACAGAAGCTCATGTCATTAATATTCAGACATCCAACTTACTGATTTTATTCCCATTTTCTATCTCATTGACCTGTTCCATCATCTAAGAATCCTCATGACACATCTGTAATTCATCTGGGCTCACTTCTGCACTTCAGGCTGCACTGGCAACTATAATTATAATAATGCAACAAGGATGCTGTGGTCTCAGGGTTACACACCTCAGCTCATGGACTGGATTGAGCTGCATTTTTGTGTTCTTCACTTGCTATCATGGCAATCACTCGTTTTGAGGAGAAAGTGAGGACTGCAGATGCTGGAGATCAGAGCTGAAAATGTGTTGCTGGAAAAGCACAGCAGGAACAGGAGATTCGACATTTCGGGCATAAGCCCTCCTGAAGAAGGGCTTATGCCCGAAACGTCGCATCTCCTGTTCCTTGGATGCTGCGTGACCTGCTGCACTTTTCCAGCAACACATTTTCAGCTCCAATCACTCGTTTTGAGCCTATCTGAATGCTCAGAACGTCCCTGCCTTGCATTGACTTGCCCCTGCATTTTGCCACCTCAGCCAGAGGTCATATTACTGCTGTCTTGCCGCTTAGCAGACACAAATCCAGGAAACTTGTTATAGTTATCAGCAGCCCTCATTAAGGGCAATAGTCTACGCTCGGAGTCTTGGCATAACATAGTAAGGGCAGCTTCTTATACCAGTCTGGGTCCGGCACATGGTGGTCAGGATGTAGAGGTGGTCAGAGTAAGGGTCGTCTCTTCATAAGGAGTGAGGTGCCAAATTCGTAAGGGGTGAGGCGCAACTCCCGTCTTGACTCTTTCTGCCATATTGTGGGCTGATTGAGAGGAAAGGAGGTATTATGGGAGGTGAAAGTGGATAGCACAGCCTTATACTTTTGGTGCGATGGATATGGAAGGATCCATTGGGGCCTTGGAGAGAGGTGAGGGGGGAGATGTGGGCGCAAGTTTTGCACTTCTTGAGGTTGCAGGGAAGGTGCCGGGAGTGGAGGTTGGGTTGGTGGAGGGTGTGGACCTGACGAGGGAGTCGCGGAGGGAGGTGTGGGTGCAAGGTTTGCACTTCTTGCGGTTGCAGGGGAAGATGCCTGGAGTGGAGGTTTTCCAGACAGACCCCACCACCAGGGATACATTTCCCTCTCCACCCCTATCAGCATTCAGGAGAGACCATTCCCTCCGCGACTCCCTCGTCAGGTCCACACCCTCCACCAACCCAACCTCCACTCCCGGCACCTTCCCCTGCAACTGCAAGAAGTGCAACACTTGCGCCCACATCTCCCCCCTCACCTCCCTCCTAGGCCCTAATGGATCCTTCCATATCCATCGCAAATTCACCTGCACCTCCACACACATCATTTACTGTATCTGCTGCACTCGATGTGGTCTTCTCTACATTGGGGAGACAGGCCGCTTACTTGCGGAACGTTTCAGGGAACACCTCTGGGACACTCGCACCAACCAACCCAACCGCCCCGTGGCTGAACACTTTAACTCTCCCTCCCACTCCTCCAAGGACATATAGGTCCTTGGCCTCCTCCATCACCAGACCCTGGCCACACGACGCCTGGAGAAATAGCGCCTCATCCACTTCGGAACCCTCCAGCCACATCATCGTCCGCTTCGGAACCCTCCAACCACACAGGATGAGTGTAGATTTCTCCAGCTTCCTTATTTCCCCTCCACCTACCTTATCTCAGTCCCAACCCTTGGATTCAGCATTGCCCTCTTGACCTGCAATCTTCTTCCCGACCTCTCCGGCCTATCACCCTCACCCTTACCTCCTTCCACCTGTCGTATTCCCAGCACCCCTCCCCCAAATTCTCTCCCCCCTCCCTTTTAGCTCAGCCCGCTTGGCACACCAGCCTCATTCCTAAAGAAGGGCTTCTGCCCGAAACGTCAATTCTCCTGCTCCTTGGATGCTGCCTGGCCTGCTGTGTTTTTCCAGCACCACATTTTCTATTCTACCTCTTGTCATATTCAGAACAATTTGCCCCTGCTGGCATCTCCCAGAATGGACTCAGCTTCGTGGCATTTTAACAAGCCATTGAGCAAGCGGAGAAGCACTGTCATTCTGGAGCTGCCCCGCATTGTTCCTGATATTTGCCCCGGACATGGTACAGAAGGGAAAATCATTATCTTGCTTTGCAAAGAGGCACCTGGATGGCTGCTGGCAAGGCATCTTCTTCCAGGGTCAGCAATGGAGGCCACAACAGCAGACCGTGCCAGCCAGGTCCAAGGTTGCTGTCCAAGTCAGTTCAATCTTGACTGTCTCATAGAATGCAATGTAAGAAAGTCAATGTCCTTCTCTAATTCACCACCATAAGGTGCCATCATCTTCTCTTCATTTCCTCTCAATCAATTTCTCTCTGTTCCTGTATCCAACTTCCAGCAAGTCTCATGTTCTAACACTCTCACTATTGCCTGCAATATCTTCTCTGCTTGATCTCATCCATGCCAACCCCCGACACTCTAACCCTACATGCCCTTGGCACTGTCTCCTCACTGACTCAGGACACCTTCCCATCTGCATCAAAAGTGTAAGGCTGTGCTATCCACTTTCACCTCCCATAATACCTCCTTTCCTCTCAATCAGCCCACAATACAGCAGAAACAGTAAGATGGGAGTGGGTGATTTGGCGCTTCACCCCTTATGAAGAGACGATCCTCAATCTGACCATCTCTACATCCTGACCACCATGTGCCAGACCCAGACTGGTATAAGAAGCTGCCCTTACTATGTTATGCCAAGACTCTGAGCGTAGACTATTGCCTTACTGAGGGCTGCTGATAACTATAACAAGTTTCCTGGATTTGTGTCTGCTAAGCGGCAAGACAGCAGTAATATGACCTCTGGCTGAGGTGGCAAAATGCAGGGGCAAGTCAATGCAAGGCAGGGATGTTCTGAGCATTCAGATAGGCTCAAAACGAGTGATTGCCATGATAGCAAGTGAAGAACATAGAAATGCAGCCCAATCCAGTCCATGAGCTGAGGTGTGTAACCCTGAGACCACAGCATCCTTGTTGCATTATTATAATTATAGTTGCCAGTGCAGCCTGAAGTGCAGAAGTGACCCATATGTGAATTACAGATGTGTCATGAGGATTCTTAGATGATGGAACAGGTCAATGAGATAGAAAATGGGAATAAATTCAGTAAGTTGGATGTTTGAATATTAATGACATGAGCTTCTGTAATTCATTCATGGGATGTGGTCAGGCCAGTAACCAGCCAGGCCATAATTTATTACTCAGAGGGCAGTATCATCCACATTGCTGGAGTCACATGGAGGTCAGACCAGGTAAGACTGTCAATTACCCGCTGTAAAGGACATTGGTGACCACATTTTTGTTTTCGACAAATGACAATGGTGTTATGGTCATCATTAGAATCCTAATTACAGACGTTTATTGAATTCAAATTTTACCATCTGCTGTGGCAGGATTTGAACGCAGCTCCTCAGAACATTACCTCTGGATTAGTCGTCTAGCAATAACACCACTAGGTCATCACCTCTCTGCATTGTGGCATTAACAACATGTTTAACAAGCAACAATAACGATCAATTGACCTCTCACAATATTCCATGCTGCTTATGAAAAGCATTAAAGATGGAATGAAATGATTTCAAATGATTTCAAGTTGGGCCTCCCCACACTTTTTGCCTGATTCTGCCACAAACCTTCCATCGATCATGCTGCTCAGATGCAATAACATTCTGGGTGAAAAGAGGACATAACTTGCCTTCATTCTGCTATACAAAATAAATGGTGAACCTTATAAATAACAGTTTATGCTATTGTTTATTTCATTAAAAAAATTACTTATAAGTTTCACCATTTATTTTGTATAGCAACATGAGCTGAGGGCAATTTATATTCCATTTTCAGGACAGAACTTTATCAAGATCAGCTCCTTAAATACGAACTATTACTATTTTTGTTCTCTGTCCTGTTACAACAAATCTATTAATATTGTGCTGGGCTACCAGAAGTATTAAGCGTTGCTAATTTTGTTATATATATGGCGCATGTTTAATGCGACTTGATTTCACCTAGAATTATTCTGAAAGCACATTATTACTTAGAAATGTAGTATTTACATCATTTTGTTGACAGTTACTGTATTTTTCATTACTAACTTCAAAAGGAAAATAGTTGATTGGAGGAAACTTGGTGATTAACTGGACTGATTGTGTATGTAGTTTAGAGACATTTTGCTACATTCACCCTGTCAATGTAAGTTTAGGTCTTATGGGTCAGGTTAAATACAGTGTCAAAGAAGCTTTGATCACCAGAAGCTTCATTATTGAATACATTAGCTCATATTTTCTAAGATTTTGAGGAATTTTCTGAGGCTACTGAAGTAGGTAAATTGAGTTGGGAAACTGGCTAACTCACCAGATTAGCATGGTAAAAAGTATCCTAAGATCATGACACTAGTGTCATATGTAGGAGCAAAGATGGGCATGCTAATCCCTGAAGCAGAGCCTAGGTGGCCTTCATTATAGGCAAATGTCAAGGCAGGCTGGTTGGAAAAACCATGGTGTCTCTCTAAAATTGCAACACAGTAATTCTTTAGATGTTGTGAGGCCTTTGAACCCTCAACAGTCCACCTCCCAGCCAAACATGCATGGCCTCTCATACCCTCCACACTAACACATTTGTCCCCTGCCAATTGATCGCAATGGTTCATCCTATCCTCCATCCAACTCACATTATCCATTTACACCCACTTCATAGCCCGTTAGACCCTTCATGTCACCTCCATAGCCATCAACTAAGTCTCCACCATGGGCAGATATTAGGAGCCATGTGAAGATGTGAAAAATTAATCTTAACTTCTAAGACTATCACTACTATTAACTGAAAACAAAAATCTCCCTCACATAAAACCCAATCATTGATTTTAATTGAATATGTCAATCCAACTGTGAACTAAGATAAATGTAGCTTTTGAAATTCAGGCATGTATTCATAATGACATAATGATAGCCATGGGGAAATGTTAACACACTATTTTTTGGAAACTGCATTCCTTTTTATCTAAATAATGCACTTCAAGCAAACAACCTTACAGACTTTTTTCTCACTCTCACAACTGTAGCCTTTCTTACATTTAAGGAGTACGGCATTTTAAAAACTTCAGAATATTATAATTATTACAGACCTTATAAAGAGATTTAACATCTATAGCCTGAAGGTGATCTGCTGAGTTCAGAATTCCGACCTGTGTGAATCACACCCTATCCGAGTAGAGGAAGTTTAAATTGGCATGCTTCAAACCAATAGTTACTGTTGACCAGGGCTGGGAGCCCACTGTTCAATATTATATGAGAACATATTACGAAAAATATCCTGGCCATTGTGCACAATGCTTCATCACATTGAAATATCTGGAACTTTCTAGAATAGTCTTTGTGACCACGAAAGCAAAATTTGTATACAAGTCTTTAGCCTCCACCCTCATGTCTTTTTGTTTTTATGGTTCCTGTGTTGCAGTGGTACCTCATCCCCTGAGTGATGCTGAATCTCTACTTGATTTGATTTGAAGTAGTGGTATGTAGATTTTGTTTGATTTGATTTGTTACTGTCACATGTACTGAGGTACAGTTAAAAGCGTTGTCTTACATGCTTTACAGACAGATCCATACTATACAAGTGCATCAGGGTTACAGAATAGGGTGCAGGATACAATATTATAGCTGCAGAGAAGGTGCAGAGAGAGATCAACAGTAACATTAAAGAGGTTCATTCAGAAGTCTGATAACAGCAGCCATAATTCTGGATTAGTGGTGCTGAAAAAGCACAGCAGTTCAGGCAGCATCCGAGGAGCAGTAAAATCGACATTTCGGGTAAAATTCCTGTATTCTTGAACTGCTGTGCTATTCCAGCACCAGTAATCAGAATCTGGTTTCCAGCATCTGCAGTCATTGTTTTTACCTAACAGTAGCCATAAGGATTACATTTAGCATTCAGAGTCATTTTCTACAGGGTTATTTATCTTTAAGAGGGAAACTTTCTAAATATATATCAGTTACATTTAGAAAGTGAAGCAAGTCTCTCTGTTTAAATCTTTTACTCTTAATTTTTAACTGTCTCTTGATTCATGAGAAATTGGGATCACCATGTCCGTATTGGAGATTTTTAAAAAATATCTGATGTAAAACAAAATGCATTGTCATTCATAACAGTTCTATTCTGTAATGAACTATAGGATTCTTCAACAAAAATTAAAATCAATAATTAGAGTCTTGGTAGTAAACACAAATATTGAGTGTCAGGTTGACAGGGTGACAAGTTGATTTAGGTCAACCTGTCACTGGGTCTGGACAAGAAGGAATTGTTGGTCTGGAATCCGGTTGTGGGTGAGGAATTTCACTTCCAAAAGGTGAAGGACAGCGTCAGTTCCTAGGAAAGATGATGGGTTCATGTCATTAGGGATGGGAGGCTGTTAGGTCAGGCAGGTTTACGGATGGAGTTAGAAATCAGGTTGAGTCAGTGGATGGGTGGCATTGACTGTGTGAGTGGTGTGTTAGAGGGTCAGTTTAATAGTTATCCAGGTGACAGAGCATGTTTTAATCTTCCAGCTTTTCCTAGGTAACTGTTTAACTTAAGTGTGTCAGGACACTCCGAATTCATAGACTTCAATGGAAATTTTCAGAGGCATTCAGATACAGGGTGTTGTCAATAGGGAAATTCAAGTCACTAGGTAATTTCCAGAGGTAGGTGCATTGGGGATTCAGAATGGTGTCAAAGCCTGACTCCAGTTTATGCTACATGAACAATTCACTTGCCACTGGAATATCTGGGCCTATATGTTTGCAGTCCAGCTAAAAACTAAAAGGTTAAGATTAGTGGATAACTGAGGTCCAGAGCCTCAAGCTCATCTTGAAAAAGCTGAGTTAATCTCATCATCATTGGTAATCAAATCTACAACGCTTAAGTCGAAAAATAACAGAAAAATATTATGCCCTTTGATCATGTTCCTCACTTTAACATTTGTTTAACAGAAAAAAAAAGTATGGAGGTATTAAAAACTTTTCAATTTACATTTTTATTGTTTATTATCTTCTAAGCACACCCATAGCAGCATTTTGGATATAAAGTGAATTCGCAGATGAACTATTTTTAGGTTTTCTGATCATCAGCAGCCTTTTGGAATAAACTAAAATTAAATTTTCTGTTTCATTATTTTTTTCTCCCTTTATTACTACTTAAATTTTCTTCTGTCTTTTACATTCATTTTGTTGCATATCCAATTGCAAAAAGTGAGCTCAAGACTAATATTAAAGATGATCTGCACAGATATAGATGCTGGCTATTGTTTGGAGTCCTTGCCAAATGATCTGACGCTTGTATCTTAACTTTTAATATCCAATGAAGATATGAAAAGATGGATGATTTCATTGTGGAGCATTTAATTAAGTGGAGAATCCCTAGAATGGGGCATGTTTTCATATGATTTTGTTTTATTCAAAGAAATGGACTACTTAGTAACAAGAACAGTAAGAATTAGGAGCAGGAGTAGACTTGACTTCTCGACCATTAATAAGTTCATGGCTGATCTGATATAGCCTTAACTCCACTTTTCTGCATGTTCCTATAAACCATTGATTCATCTCATAAAATTTTAGAGATCATTTTGCAATTTTTATATTCTTTACCTTTTTACAAGTACATTTTCTTGTATTTACATTTGTTCTTCACGACAGATTTTGTGAACAATTATTGTCTGAACAACCTTCAATTGACAGTTGGACTGTATTTCTAACTTTGGATTCTTCATAGGCAAGATATATTTTTACACATAATTAACAATGATGGCTCATCACAACACACTTTCTATCTATGTTGCACCTTTGGGTGTCATTGTGAGGTTTATATCATAAGTGGTTTCAATTAACGCTAGATTGCAGCTCAAAAATATTAGTCCAAAATTTCATAAACTGAAGATTTCAGTTCACAGCTTCATTCACCTGATTCTGCTATAAATATCCTCAAATGTGAAAGAAAACGACTTTACTTTCTTCTTCCAACTCATGTCCAGCATTCATCTTTGAATGACAAAATACTTTCTTGTAAATATTGCAGTGACCTTCATGTGAGCTGCAAAAATATCTTAATCTCAAAATCACTGTGAGTCAATACATTTTATCATAGTTGGATTTGCAATAACAATGCCATTTAGGTTGCTGACAAATCATTGACCATCATGTGGCACAGTGGCTCAATGGTTAGCAGTGCTGCCTCACAGTGCCAGGGACCTGGGTTTAATCCCAGCCTTGGGTGACTGTGGAGTTTGCACATTCTCCCCATTTTTGCATGGGTTTTCTCCAATGGACCAAAGATGTGCAGGTTAGGTGAATTGGCCAAGCTAAATTGCCCATAGTGTTCAGGGATGCATATGTTAGGTGCATTAGTCAGGTGAAATGTAGGGTAATGGGTTTAGGTGGGATGCTCTTCGGAGGGGTGGTTTGGACTTGTTGGGCCAAAGGACCTGTTTCCACACTGTAGGAATTCTAAGTCTAGTTCTAAAAATCATTAAGCTTATGCAGCAAAATGTCAATAAAATGCACTCAAATAAACTGATGATCTCAAACCCTCCAAAGAGAAGATGTGGATACACATTAGCCTTCTCTATGTATTGAGAAGCCCTAATGTTCACCAGTACTATGCCACCATGGTTTTAAAATGATCCATTACCTCATTCACCCCACTGACGATACACATAATTGATGTCTATTTCCCAGCGAACATCAAACAATTATGAGATTAGTAGTTAATGATTAATGGGATGAGAAAACTTTTATCACTCAGAGGGATGGTAAATCTTTGGAATTCTATAACCCAAAAGACTAAGGAATTTCACTCATTAAGTATGCCAAGACAGAAATCAAGAGATTTCTGGAGACTTATAACATCAAGGAAAGTGCATGTGGTATGAAAAAGTGACCTTGATATACCTGATCAACTAAGGCCTAATTGAATGATGGAGCAGGCTTGATGGAGTTGAATGGTCTACTTCTGTTCCTATGTCTAATCTCTTAAATCCTCAATATTGAATATAAAGATATGTGAAGTCACCCAGTACACCTCCATACGCACTCTTATCTTTCCCTGATCTTATAAGCTTGCAAAATAGCAACACCAATATCTCCTCTCCTAATATTTTCCTCTGATCCTGGGTAACACAATTGACCCATGAGCACTAAGTTTCCCTGCACTTACTCAAGATGGAAAATTTACCTCCTGTCAGAGATTCCTTTACAAGATAAAACAGCTGGCCATGACATTTGACAATCCCTAAGGCTGGTTCCAAACATTTTACATGGTCAGCTGGTTCAGTTGCTACCATTATCTGATCTCTGGCAATTAATATCTTGTCCTGCAACTGATTGCAATACAGGTTGTTCTCCTCTAGCATGGTTTTGTCAATGCGATTTGGCTTTAATGTGATTAATGAAATGGAGAACAATTTTTTTAAAAACGCAAATTCACATTGGCTATTAGGTGAAAGTGAGTACTGCAGAAGCTGGAGATCACAGTCAAGATTAGAGTGGTGCTGGAAAAGCACAGCAGGTCAGGCAGCATCTGAGGAGCAGGACAATTGACTTTTGGGCAAAAGCCCTTCATTAGGAATTGGCTATTATGCAATTCCATCTCTGAATACCCCAAGTCCACTCTAGGTGTTGACTTCAGGTCAAGCAAAAGAGGTTAGATGATGGGGCAAATTTTTGCTGATCTTATTGTTGATGTTTTCAAGAATAGTTTTAGAAATTATTGTAGCAGAAAGATTTTTGTCATTCTGGACAATGCACCAAGCCATCTTCTCATCACTGGTGAGCTTTCTGGAAATGTGAAAGTGCTATTTCTACCTCTGAACATAGCCTCTCTCATTTAACCCAGGGTACAATAGCAGTTTTTAAAGCTTATTATATAAGGCACTCATTAAGGAAGCTGATTGCAGCTACTGAGGGGGATAATGAGGCCAGTGTTCTTCAATTTTGGAAGAGCTTTAACATTAAGAATGCTACTGATATCATTGTGGAAGCCTATCCTGAGGCAAGTTGAGAAGCAGTTGCAGCTTTTAGAAGACAATGACTACAATGCAGAATGTAGCAGGATAGCAGTTTGTGGCATAAAGTCTCATCTCGCACCCTATGAACAGGTGAAAGAAGAAAGATGGCAAAGCAGCAAAAACTAGATACCTTTTTTAAGCCAACCCCCAAGAAACAGTCAGGGGACAAGAAGCCACAGCCATCCACTTCTGGACTAAATATTTTCTTTTGTCATAACCCTGCACCCAGAACTGCACCTGAAAGTAATGATGATACTGATGCTGACCCTCAGTCTCCAGCGTAATACGGTATTACACAGCAAACTCAGAAACCTCTTAGAGTGTTAAAGTTATTGGATTATTTCATTACATATGATTTTTAACATTTACTTCGACTGTGCTATCATTAGTGTTAGGCTAACTACTATTTTTGTTTTGATTTTTACTGATGTTTTTGGTGGTTTGCTCCTAACCTTGTTTTTCCCATAGGTGCTATGATTTCTATTGTGCGATTTTCTATAACAAAGTCGCACGAGAATGCAACTACCAGGTTATAGTAGAATAGACTGTATATATTAATGACTGTGAAGAAGGAAGCAAATGTACTTTGGCCAAATTTGCAGATGACACAAAAATAAGTGGATTGTGAGAGAGAGATACAAACAGTTTACAGAGATATTGATAGGTTAGGTAAGTGGGCAAATTTTTTAATTATAATGGGAAAATATTTTGGAAGGGAGAACAAAAAAAAAACAGTATTATTTAAATGGAGAAAAATTGCAGACAGCTGCAACACAAAGGGACTTGATTCAGGAAGTTAAGATTAGGGAAACCTTATTGCAATTTACAAAGTGATAGTGAGACCACATTGAGAGTGTTCTGAGCAGTTTTGATCCTCTTATTTAAGAAAATATATTATTTCATTGGATGTAGATCAGGGAAGTTTCACTAGGATGATTTCCAGTCTGGAGGGATTGTCTTAAGAACAAGGATTAAACAGGCTAGGACTCATTGGAATTTAGCAGAAAAAGATGTGATCTCATTGAAACATTAAAGATTTGTAAAGGATTGTACAGGATTATTGCTAAGAGGATTTTTTCCCCTGATGGAGATTCTAGGACCAGGGAGCATAGTCTCAGATTAAAGGGGTGCCAATTTAAAACTGAGATAAGCAAGAAATTGTTCTCTCAGAGGGTTAAGAGTCTTTGGAACTCATTCCCATAGAGAACTATGGGACCAGAGTCCTTGTGTATATTTAAGGTTGAGATGGTTAGATTCTTGATCAGTACAGGAATCAAAGGTTATGCGGAAAGGAAAGAAAAGTAGATGTGAGGAATGGTGGAGTAGGTTCAAGGGGCCAAACTGTCTACTCCTGTTCCTCTTTCTTATGGTGTTATGGATTGAAGTCATGGAGGGATTTGAAACAAGTATGATAATTTTTAAATCGAGGCATGACTTAACTGAAAGCCAATGTAGGTTAGTGAGAGGAGTGGGTGATAAGTGTGTTGTTAGAGATAGGCAGCACAGGTTTGGATGACTCCAAATTTGTGAAGGGGCGAATGTGAGAGATTGACCAAGATTACATTCGAATAGTCAAATCTGAAAGTAACAAATGCTTTGATAATTACCCCCTGGCAGATAAACAAGTGGGGCCTGTGCTTCGTAAGGTTTCCTCAAGAAGTCTCTTAGCAGGGAGTTTTCACAGGAGGGGCAAAATGAGTGTATTTGATGGTCAAATTAATTAAAAGCATTCAACAAATTTTACTTAACTGAGTCCTTAGAGGTCCTTGGAGATTAAGGTTTATAGAAGCCTTTTCTAGTTCCTTAATTGTTCTTGAGGGGGAAGAAAAAAGTTGCAAAGGAAATACATAAGAATACATACTGTTGGAGCTGCTGTTTATGAATATTTCAAGCTTGATCACTTTTGGATCTGATGCACTACTTAAAAACAGTTAACTCTCCATTCAAAATGTTATAGAAGCATGTCAATCTATGGGCCTTTCCACAGTTCTTGAGACTGTGCAAACCTGATGCCATGACTAACTGGGAAACACTAGGATCTTGTGAGTAACTGTTTGCAAGCAAGTTGCCTGGTGTCGACGTTCCTCAAAAATGATAAATGGGTCCTAAGTCCATTCTATATTTTACACCTTCATATGTGGTCTGATGAGGGCTTGGTATGGTATTTTCTTTACTGGAGTTGAAAAGTAACAGAAGGTCCATGACAAGAATCCCAATATTTTAGAAGCTTTGGAGGCTGCTGGTTATCATTGTACATTCCACTTTAAATTATTTTAGATGTTGATTCCGAAGTAAGGGAATTCTTTAGCGAAACTGTCCAGGCAGCCATCATCTTGCTCTCATGTCTCCAACTGTCCTGCAATTTTACATGGGATGGGCAAGGCTTAGGGCAGCCTACCAACGTTCATTACAGTTGATGGCTTAAAGTGGCTACAAGGCTACTTCCTGTCATCCTCCATCTTGAGGCTAGTGAGAGAAATTCCGAGATAGGGTGGGAAGCCCAATAGGTCATAAAGCTCAGGCCTAGGGTGGAAAGGTCGAGAGACATCTCCGTTAAGAGTGCCTTTTTCCAAATGGAAACAACAAAATCTGTCCAAATTGATGTTGCTCTCCTTTCCCCAGCTCTCTACTGTGACTCCTCCAAACCTGCTACCCTTAAACCCCACTGGCCTCACCTCCCTTTTTTAAGTGGTTGGTTGGCAGTACTCTGAGGTAGGACCACTGAAATGTGTCATGTAAGATTAATCTCCAGGAAATTAATGCTACTTGGATCTTTCAATGACTGTGGGGCTGCTATGATCAGCAGCGATGTGTTCCCATGACACTTCAGGCACAAGGATGGAAAAGCCTGGGCCAAGTGATTCCTGTGGAATAAATCAGTATTCTGCTCCCCGTTCAATCGACCATCTGGAAGCAATGTCTCCATTTACAAAAATGATATTTAAAGTGAAATTCAGTAGAGACGTTACCTAAGGTCAATTAACAATGGTAGGACATTCTGAACTCTTTGGACAAAGTCCAGCATTTTGAAAGAAAACTGTTTAAGTAATAGACTGAAAGTCAGCACATCAAGGAGTTAGAAAAGCCAAAGACCATGCTTACCTGCAATAATGCGTTCCTAGAGGTTTAAAAAGACCTTATATTACACCACCTAAAAGTCAATACTTCAAGCCATAATCTACTTACTGTTTGGAGAGCTATTCACTGTCTTCTGGAGCACTTCACAATAGTAGGTGAGAACAAGTCATCACAGATGTTGTAGGTATACGTGCATCTAATCCTTATGTTATGCCTGTAACAGTCAGTTTTTATATCTGAACATTCAGAAGTAAGAAAAACTTTGATCCAACTTGACTGACACAAATTGTAACAATATTTTATTTGCTTAGTAAGTAAATATCCTAGTACCACGAGACAGCAATTGCTTAAAGAGGAGAAGATAGGGTACAACCATGCGTTATTCAATTTTAAGAAACATTGAATGTACTTATAGAATTTGCAAAACCTAGTACTTGACTGATTTTTTGATTTTAATCATTTGCTTGCATGAAAGTGTACACATGCAACAATTGTAACTAATAGGGAATCAGGTCTTTAATGAGACATCACAAGAGCCATTGTCTTCAAACAAAATACTCAAAACACAACTCCGGAATCCACAGAACTTGCATGACAAGATACAATTAGGAGAAAGTGAGGACTGCAGATGCTGGAGATCAGAGTTGAGAGCATGGTGCTGAAAAAGCACAGCAGGTCAGGCGGCATCAGAGAAGCAGCCCTTCATCAGGCCCTCATTCCTGATGAAGGGCTTATGCTGAAACGTCGATTCTCCTGCTCCTCGGATGCTGCTTGACCTGCTATGCTTTTCCACCACCACAATCTCAATTTTGACAATATACAATGCTAAGTACTAAGGTACAAAAATTTGTACCAACTCTATCTTTGATCTCTACATTCCATACATTAAATCACATAGTAAAAATTATATCAGAATAACAGTGTGGAGACAAAATGATCCTTTCAATCACTTCTAAACATGCTACTACCATGGGTATATTATCCACTGTAGGAAATGTGAATATTTAAAATGTTTTGTATCCTTTTTATACATTGTGTACTTTGTCTTCTATGTGTACAGAGGAGCCTTGATTATCCAGATACCTTGGACTGGGAGTATTTTGTTCACATAATCGAATGTCGGATGACATGGTTTAGCCAAGCATCAGGACCTTTTAATCTTGTCTGAATAATCAAGGTTCCTCTGTATTCTGTATTTTTTTTTAAATCTCCAAATAAATGAAGGGTTAATTTCAGACATGCCTGTCTGCTTCAGTTAAATCAGAATCACACAATAAATGAGTTGCTGGTGTGAAGAGGTAACGTGAATTAAAAAAGGAAAAGGAAAATAAAAAAACAGATGCCCACACTATGTTATCAAATGAGATCAAAGAATCTGTAAAGTTTAATTTAATGATTTTGGGACTATAATTAATTGAATATAGGAGTCACCAAGACTAGTGAATGGTTGAACAAGTTAATGATGGGCTGTTTAGGTATTAAGGAAATTGTATTCAGATTCTGACCACATGTTGCCATAGAGTCATAGTGTCATACAGCATGGAAACAGACCCTTTAGTCCAATATGTCCATGCCAACCAAATTTACTAAACATTTGGCCCATGTCCCTCTATGACCTTTCCTATACATGTACTTGCCCAAATGTCTTTTAAATGTTGGAACTGTACCTGCATCTGCATCCTCTGGCAATTCATTCTACATACAAACACTCTTGATGTGAATAAGTTGCCCCTCAGGTCTCTTTTAAATCTTTTTCTCATACTTTAAAAATATGTCCTCTAGTTTTGAACTCCCCTACCCTAGGGAAAAGACCTTTGCTATTCACCTTATCTGTTACCCTCATGATTTTGTAAGCCTCTTTAAAGTCACCCCCTAAACTTCTATGCTCCAATGAGAAAAGTTCCAGCCTATCCAGTCTCTCCTTATTACTCAAACCCTCCCATCCAGGCAATATCCTGGTAAATCTCTTCTGAACCTTCTCCAATTTAATAACATCCTTCCTATAGCAGGGCAGCCTGAACTGTAAATAGTACTCCAAAAGTGGCCTCACTAATGTCCTGTACAATCTCAACATGACATCCCCACTCCTATACTCAATGGTCTGACCAGTGAAGGGAACAATGCCTTCTTAACAATCCTGTCTACCTGTGATGTAAATTTCAAACAGTTATGCAGCTGAACCCCTGGGTCTCTCTGTTGTACAACACCACCCAGGGCCCTGCCACTAACTGTTTAAATCTTGCCCTTGTTTGTCTTAGCAAAATGCAATACCTCACATTTAGATTAGATTAGATTAGATTCCCTACAGTGTGGAAACAGGCCATTTGGCCCAATAAGTCCACACTGACCCTCAGAAGAGCAACCCACCCAGACCCATTCCCCTACATTTACCCCTGACTAATGAACTTAACATTACAGGCAATTTAGCATGGCCAATTCACCTAACCTGCACATCTTTGGACTGTGGGAGGAAACCCGAGTGCGCTGAGGAAACCCATGCAGACATGGGAGAATTTGCAAACTCCACACAGACAGTCACCCAAGGCCAGAATTAAACCTGGGTCCCTGGTGCAGTGAGGCAGCAGTGCTAACCACGGAGCTACTGTGCTGCCCCATTTATCTAAATTAAACTCCAGCTGCCAATCCTCACCCAATTGGTCCATTAGATCAAAATTCTTTTGTAATCTTAGATAACCTTTTTCACTGTCCACTATACCACCAACTTCAGTGCCATCTGCAAACTTACAAATTATGCCTCTTAAACTCTCATCTAAATTGTTTATATAAATGACAAACAGTGGACCCAGCACCGATCCCTGCAGAACAGGGATCACAGGTCACAGGCCGACTGGTCACAAGCCTCCAGTCTGAAAAATAACCCTCAGCACCAATCTCTGTCCCTTACCACGTGACCATGATTGATAAGTTAATGCAAGTACTAACAGATGAAGTGACAAGATCAAAGCACAATAACACCAGTAAAGCACAGAAAAGCACAGGTAGATGGCCTTGTACATAGTGGAATGAAAAGACGAAGAAAAGAGGTACATTGCCCAGATTTGAAGATGATATCGCAAGACGAAGACAAAAGTATCACAAAACATTTATGTAGCAAGAGCCAATAGGAAGAATGGCCTTCTGAAATACAATTCAGATTGCCTTTGCTTGTTAAGTACCCTGTATAAGTTGTGCTGTTTGACAAATTGCCCTAATTACCATTACATCAAATACCATCTTGTTTGGTTTCTGAGCCTCTTACATACTTCCAATTGCTTAACTACAATGAAAACAATGATCAAATTAACGACATCCAAACTATTATGCACATAGGCCAGTCTTCTGATCTGTGGAGAAACCTTTACCTGCTTGATAATGCATGTTAGGCCAACAGGGAGCAGATTCCAACCATCATGCCCTAGGCTCTTAGGTATGCAGGAAAGTTAAGCACAGAGGACACTGAGGTACACAGATTGTGTGAACCATCACTTCTACAACTGGTAGCATTCTAATATGCAGTAAATTATCATGATTTGGGGTGTTTTTTTAAACTAACAGTGCAATAAGTATCAATAATAAATGACTTTCGCAATGTTCCTTTACACCAAGTTGATGTTTTTATCTAAATTGACAGATGAAAAATCATGAGCTGCTCACTGCAAATTTCTAGATATGATTTCAGGCCTGTCAGAGCTGAAGTACTGCTAGCAGTATGAACCAGAATATAACCTGATAAACACTAATATGTGTAAAAGATTTATAAATCTCAGGATTCAATGAATCTGCTCATACATACATCCTAGAATAATACAACAGAAGCCAAGAACGGCAAGAAAAGATCATCTGTTTACATGTACCTGTATTGTGTTGTGCCTGATGTCTATGCGGTTCCACTCTGTCAGTACCTCTTCACAAAATGGTCCTGATTAAAACTGCTCAGTTGGCTTCTCAATTAAATCAATTATATCTTCAAAGAACTTCAGTTGAGCGAGATCGACCACCTGAAAACTGATGTAGTTTATTTTTAACCACATTTCTGCTGATGCCGCATTGTCCTCTTCAACCAGGTGCTCTTTCTCAAACTTAATTTATATAATTTTGGTGTTGAGTGTTTTTTAAAAGATATTTCTCCTTTTGTTTAACATATTTGAGGGAAGGGGTGCAGGTGAGCAGGAAAATGACTAAGCAACTAAATATAGGAAAAGTGTGGATTAAAACAAAAATTGATTTCAACAAAAACTGAAATGTGTCTGAAGTGTAAGTGCTTCTGTTTTAGCAGTGGTGAGTGTGTGAGTAATCCACTTCGGAGAGAGGCTGTGGGGTGTCAGTCAATATAATATGTAAATGAGACTCTAGTCTCAGATTGTCATAGAGTCATCGAGGTCTACAGCACAGAAAAGGCTCTTCAGCTCATCTAGTCTGCACCAGTCAAAAACAAACATCTAACTATTCTAATACCATTTTACAGCACTTGGCTCATCGTGTTGCATACCTTGACATCTCAAATACACTTCTGAATACTTTCTCATTGTTATGAGGTTATCTGCCTCTGCCACCCTTACAGGCAGTGAGTTCCAGATTCCCAAATTGTTTAAATGAAGAATTTTTTCCTCACATCCCCTCTAAACCTCCTGTCCCTCACCTTCATTTATGGCCTCTGATCATTGAATTCTCTAACAAGAGGAAAAGTCTCTTCCTGTCTACCCCATTTAAGCTCCCCATAATTTTCCACATTCCAATCATACTCCCCTCCCTTAGTCTCCTCTGCTCTAAGAAAATCAAACCCAGTCTATCCAATCTCTGTTTAGATTAGATTCCCTATAGTGTGGAAATGGGCCCTTTGGCCCAACAAGTCCACACCGACTCTCCGAAGAGTCACCTACCCAGACCCATCTCCCTCTGGCTAATGCACCTAACACTATGGACAATTTAGCACGGCCAATCCAACTAACCTGCACATCTTTGGACTGTGGGAGGAAACCGGAGTACCCGGAGAAAACCCATACAGATACGGTGAGAATGTGCAAACTCCATACACTCAGTTGTCCGAGGCTAGAATTGAATCTGGGACCCTGATGCTGTGAGGCAGCAGTGCTAACCACTGAGCCACTATGCCGCCCTAAACTGAAATTCTCCAGCCCAGATAACATAGCAGTAAATCTTCCTTGAACCCTCTCTGATGCAATCAAATCCCTTCTAGAAACATAGAAACATAGAAAAAATACAGCGCAGTACAGGCCCTTCGGCCCTCGATGTTGCGCCGATCCAAGCCCACCTAACCTACACTAGCCCACTATCCTCCATATGCCTATCCAATGCCTGTTTAAATGCCCATATAGAGGGAGAGTCCACCACTGCTACTGGCAGGGCATTCCATAAACTCACGACCCGCTGAGTAAAGAATCTACCCCTAACATCTGTCCTATACCTACCAACCCTTAATTTAAAGCTATGTCCCCTCGTAATAGCTGACTCCATATGTGGAAAAAGGTTCTCATGGTCAACCCTATCTAAACCCCTAATCATCTTGTACACCTCTATCAAGTCACCCCTAAACCTTCTTTTCTTCAATGAAAACAGCCCCAAGTGCCTCAGCCTTTCCACATACGATCTTCCTACCATACCAGGCAACATCCTGGTAAACCTCCTCTGCACCTGTTCCAGTGCCTCCACATCCTTCCTATAGTATGGTGACCAAACTGCACACAATACTCCAGATGCGGACGCACCAGAGTCTTATACAACTGCAACATGACCTCAGGATTCCGGAACTCAATTCCTCTACCAATAAAAGCCAGTACGCCATATGCCTTCTTCACAGCACTATTTACCTGGTTGGCAACTTTCAGAGATCTGTGTACATGGACACCAAGATCCCTCTGCTCATCCACACTACCAAGTATCCGATCATTAGCCCAGTATCCCATCTTCTTGTTACTCTTACCAAAGTGAATCACTTCCCACTTAGCTACATTGAACTCCATTTGCCACCTTTCTGCCCAGCTCTGCAGCTTATCTATATCCCACTGTAACCTGCCACATCCTTCCTCACTGTCAACAACTCCACCGACTTTCATATCATCCTCAAACTTGCTCACCCAACCTTCTAGTCCCTCCTCCAGGTCATTTATAAAAATGACAAACAGCAATGGTCCCAAAAACAGATCCTTGCGGAACACCGCTGGTAACTGCACTCCAAGATAAACCTTTACCATCAACTACTTCCACTGTCTTCTTCCAGCCAGCCAATTCCTAATCCAAACCTCCAACTCACACTCAATGTCATACCTCCGTATTTTTTTCAGTAGCCTACCATGGGGAACCTTATCAAATACCTTACTAAAATCCATATACACCACGTCTACTGCTTTACCCTCGTCTACTTCTTTAGTCACCTTCTCAAAGAATTCAATAAGGTTTGTGAGGTACAACCTGCCCTTCACAAAACCATGCTGACTAATCTTGATCACATTATTCCTATCCAGATGTTCATAAATCCTATCCCTTACAATTCTCTCTAAGGTTTTGCCCACAACAGAAGTGAGACTCACCGGCCTATAGTTACTAGGGTTATCCCTACTTCCCTTCTTGAACAAGGGAACCACATTTGCTATCCTCCAGTCTTCTGGCACTATTCCTGTAGACAACGAGGACATAAAAATCAAGGCCAATGGCTCTGCAATCTCCTCCCTTGCTTCCCAGAGAATCCTAGGATAAATGCCATCAGGCCCAGGGGACTTATCTATTTTCACCCTTTCCAGAATTTCCAACACCTCTTCCCTACATACCTCAAAGCCATCCATTCTAATTAATTGTGACTCAATATTCACATCGGCAACAATGTCCTGTTCCTGAGTGAATACTGACGAAAAGTATTCATTCAGTGTCTCCCCAATCTCTTCAGCCTCCACACGCAACTTCCCACTACTATCCTTGACTGGACCTATTCCTACCCTGGTCATTCTTTTATTTCTGACATATCTATAGAAAGCCTTTGGGTTTTCCCTAATCCTATCAACCAAGGACTTTTCATGTCCCCTCCTTGCTGCTCTTAGCTCTCTCTTTAGATCCTTCCTGGCTACCTTATAACTCTCAATCGCCCCAATTGAACCTTCACGCCTCATCTTTACATAGGCCGCCCTCTTCCCTTTAACCAGGGATTCCAATTCCTTATTAAACCACGACTCCCTCACACAACCCTTTCCTCCCTGCCTGACAGGTACATACTTATCAAGGACACTCAATAGTTGCTCCTTGAACAAGCTCCACATATCGATTGTGCCCTTCCCTTGAAGCCTACTTTTCCAAACCACGCATCCTAAGTCATGCCTCACCGCATCATAATTTCCCTGCCCCCAGCTATAACTCTTGCTCTGCAGTGCACACTTATCCCTCTCCATCACTAGAGTAAAAGTCACCGAATTGTGGTCACTGTCCCCAAAGTGCTCACCTACCTCCAATTCTAACACCTGGCCTGGTTCATTACCCAGAACCAAATCCAGTATGGCCTCACCTCGTATTTGCCTGTCCACATATTGTGTCAGGAAATCCTCCTGCACACATTGGACAAACACCGACCCATCTAACATACTCGAGCTATAGCTTTCCCAGTCAATATCTGGAAAGTTAAAGACCCCATAACAACCACCCTATTACTTTCACTCTTCTCCTGAATCATCCTCGCAATCCTTTCTTCTATGTCTCTGGAACTATTAGGAGGCCTGTAGAAAACTCCTAACAGGGTGACCTCACCTTTCCTATTTCTAACCTCAGCCCAAACTACCTCAGATGGCGAGTCTTCATCCATCGTCCTTTCCACCGCTGTAATACTATCTTTGACAAGCAATGCCACACCTCCCCCTCTTTTACCCCCACCTCTGACCCTACTAACATTTAAACCCTGGAACTTGCAACAGCCAATCCTGTCCCTGTTCTACCCATGTCTCCGTAACAGCCACATAATCGAAATCCCAGGTACCAACCCACGCTGCAAGTTCACCTACCTTATTTCGTATACTCCTCACATTGAAGTATACACACTTCAAGCCACCTTCCTGTTTACAGGCACCCTCCTTCGAGATTGATGCTATGTTCCTAACCTCCCTACACTCCAGGTCCTGCACCCTAAAGCTACAGTCTAGGTTCCCATGCCCCTGCAGAGTTAGTTTAAACCCCCCAAAGAGCACTAGCAAACCTCCCCCCAAGGATACTGGTGCCCCTCAGGTGTAGACCATCCTGTTTATAGAGATCCCATCTTCCCCAGAAAGAACCCCAGTTATCCAGATACCGGAATTCCTCCCTCCTGCACCATCCCTGTAGCCACGCATTTAACTGCTCTCTCTCCCTATTCCTCGACTCTCTATCATGTGGCACGGGTAACAAACCAGAGTCAACAATCTGTTTGTTCTAACTCTGAGCTTCCAACCTAGCTCCCTCAAAGCCTGCCTAACATCCTCATCCCTCTTCCTACCTATGTCGTTGGTGCCAATGTGGACCACGACTTCGGGCTGCTCCCCCTCCTCCTTAAGGACCCGGAAAACACGATCAGAGACGTCACGTACCCTTGCACCTGGGAGGCAACATACCAAACGTGAGTCTTCTCGCCCCCACAAAACTG
The DNA here is from genome assembly GCF_020745735.1 of Hemiscyllium ocellatum. Taxonomy (NCBI): domain Eukaryota; kingdom Metazoa; phylum Chordata; class Chondrichthyes; order Orectolobiformes; family Hemiscylliidae; genus Hemiscyllium; species Hemiscyllium ocellatum. Next base: position 117,720,255 of record NC_083403.1, read on the forward strand.
CCTATCTGTGCCCCAAACTATCGAGTCCCCAATAACTATTGCTCTGCTCTTCTCCACCCTTCCCTTCTGAGCAACGGGGACAGGCTTAATGCCAGAGGCCTGAACCCACATTGCTTACCCCTGGTAAGTCGTCCCCCCCACAAGTATCCAAAATGGTATACTTGTTCTTGAGGGGAACGACCGCAGGGGGTCCCTGCACTGGCTGTTTCCTTCCAATCCCCCTCACTGTCACCCATCTATAATGTGAATTCCACAACTGCACTAGTTGTGGCCTAACAAACACTTTATATAGCTCCAGCATAACCTCCCTGCTCTTCAATCCTATGCCTTGACTAATAAAGACAAGTATCCCATATGCCTTCTTAACCGCTTGTTCTATTTGTCTCAGTACCATAGGGCTTAAGTGAACACATACACTAAGGTCCTCTGATCCTCCCCAAAGTCTAAATGTTCATCATATATTCCCTTGCCTTGTTTGTCCTTCACAAGTGCATCACAACACTCTTATGTGAATTGAATTCCGTTTGCCTTTGAGCAGACCATCTGGCCAGTGTGTCTCTATCCTTTTCACATTCACCATCCCACCAATTTTCGTACTTGTGATGGCATTGTAGCAGCCATTTGTCTGTGGGCTGTTTTTCTCAAGGCTCAGGAAATACATCAACTGAAAAGGATGGAATTTGCTAATAGCAGCAATGCAGTGACTCTTCGAATATTACTCATGGAACAATTGAATTGAATGTATTGTCACGTGTACTGAGGCACAGTGAAAATCTTTGTCTTGCGAGCAATTCAGGCAGATCACATAGCTGAGTAGCATAGATAAGTAAATAATATGTAAACAGCATATTTGGGCGGCATGGTGGCACAGTGGTTAGCACTACTGTCTCACAGCACCAGAGAGCCGGGTTCAATTCCCGGCTCAGGCGACTGACTGTGTGGAGTTTGCATGTTCTCCCTGTGTCTGCGTGGGTTTCCTCCGGGTGCTCCGGTTTCCACCCACTGTCCAAAGATGTGCGGGTCAGGTGAATTGGCCATGCTAAATTGCCCGTAGTGTTAGGTAAGGGGTAAATGTAGGGGCATGGGTGGGTTGCGCTTCGGCGGGTCGGTGTGGACTTGTTGGGCCGAAGGGCCTGTTTCCACACTGTAAGTCTAATCTAATCTAAAGCAGCAAAAACAAAAACATCGGTGGTGTTCTGTCAGAGTTGCTCCCCACTGGCCACACAAACAAATCTGCCAACTCAGTGCTGCAATCAGCCAATGCCCCCACAACACTGCAATCCCAGGTATTTTTCGTCATGATTAATCCGTAGACACCTGCCACCCTGAAGACATCCTCCCATTTTTTGCCTGCCATCCCTGCTTATTGCCAGTTCAGCTTCTCTAATCACAGACTTGTGATGCTTTCCAGGTCTTCTTTCCTGCTGATTGCTGGTTCGACTTTTGAGGGATCATTCCCTGAAGTTCCCAGGTGAGCCTGTCACTCATGTTCAGTAAGGTGCCACATTAAAGATTATTACACAACTCGGCTCATGGAGTTGGAGGCAATAAATCCATACGAACTGAAGACTGGTTAATAGGCAGGAGCAACATACATAGGATGTTATTAAGTTGGCACATTGTAAACATTTAAGCTTTGCTATTTTCAATCTACATTAATGATTTACAAAAAGAGCACAAGAGTTATGCATCTATGTTTGTTGACATTACAAAGGTAGGTGGGAATGAAAGCTGGAAAGAGGATGCAAAAAAGGTTCCATAGACATATAGACAGGTTAAGTGACTGGGCACCACAATGGCAGATGGAGTATAATGTGGGAAAAATTCAAGTTATTTATTCATTGTAAAAAATAAAATAACATAATATTTTTAAAAGGCATAAAATTTGCTACATGTGAAATGGAGAAATGTTGATGTTCAAAGGAATGTAGGGTTGCTTATACCGAGAACACAAAGGTAACATGAAGGCACAGCAAACAATTAAGAAAGCAAATAGAATGTTAGTCTTTATTGCAAAGTGAATAGGGCACAAGTATAGAGAAATTATGCTGCAAGTGTAGAGGGATTTGGTGACCACATGAGGAATACTGCATTCAGTTTTAGTCTCCATATTTATGGGTATATTTGCAGTGGAGGGAGACTAGTGATGGTTCATTACATTGATCGAGACAGCATTGCCTAATGATAAAAGGCTGAGTAAACAAAATCTGCATTCTCTGGAATTTAGAAGAATAAAAGAAGGTCTCAGTGAAATATTCAAGATTATGAATGATCTGGACAAGGTGAACGCTGAGAAATTGATTCCCCTTGCTGGGGAATTGAGAACGTGGGGACACAACCTCAGGATAAAGGGATGATTACTTTCGGCTGATATAGAGTCATATATTTTTTCATCTGAAAGCTGAGAAACCTTGGAAGTCTATGTCTCACATGCTCCATCACTGAATGTACTCGAGCCTGAGATGGGCAGATTTTGAACTCATGGGAATCAAGGGACATAGCTAAATGGTGGGAAAGTGGCACTGTTGCCAAAGATCAGCCATGATCATAATGAAGGCTGAAGCAGTCTGACAGGTCCCATGGTCCAGCCTTGCTACTCTCTCTTACATTCTTCTACATTCTAACTGGCAGTCAGCCAGCTTGTAAATTTAGCCATCCTCTAGGCAAGAAATACAGGACAACAATGAGAATGAAGTGCAAACTTAAATTCAGCATTCCAGGTTCCTGTGATTTCTGGGTTTTCATTTTCATCTATCTGCATAAACATGTTCCTTTGTCCCTCATGGTAAATATCAGGCTATTGTCTTTCCTAAACTATATTAACTTTCTGGTCTCCCAGTCTTACTTTATCTGATCAACTCCCCCCCCCCCCCCCCAACCTTCATGCAGAGCTCAAAATTATAATATGGCTTTATGTTCAAGCCATATTATTAGAATTGAATAGTAATTTATTGTCACTTGTATTTTTTTTTTACAAAATATACATTGAAAAGTGGTTAAGTCATCATACTTTGGCACCTATATTAATAATAGAAATCATGTATCAAAAAAATTAAGACAATGTCCATGTTTGTTCTATGCACAGCTCAAGGTTGAGTTCCCAAGGTTGAGGAAAAGGCATGAATCACATTCTCCACTGCTGCAGAAAGCTGACATCAAAGTCACTGAATTTCAGGCTGTTGGAACCCTGGGCTAGACCACCATTTCACTGAAAACGATGCAGAAGCCTCCTCCAGGATCCAGCTTATCACTGAAGTTGCCACTGAAGCTGCCACTGAAGCAGACCGCCATGCTGGACCATATTGAACATAAATAGCTGAAATTTCTTTTAAAAAAAGGATGTGACAGGCCTCGGGATCAGAAGCAGATGGGTCTGAAACCCAAACACCCCACGTCATTTACTCTACCATTCTCTGCCAATGAACAACACAATACGAGATCTGCTAATACCAGGTGAATTTTGCATCAAGTTTAAAACTGATAACACATCTTGGTCTTAAAATTGGTTAACCCTAATTTTTGGGAGCACATATTGCAATGCACAACATGCCTGTGCCTAATCAGGTCGAGATGTGCAAATGCAAATTTCTGTCCCTTCTCATTTGAATGATTGATGTCCAGGTATCTCCCATGCGGTCAAGTCCTAAATGCTGCCTATTGGTTTTGCACACTATTGGAGGCAGCAGAGTTTAATTATTGTGTGGTATAGCCAGGCTTTTTTTAAAATGGCAGGTAGTAGCTTCAAGAGAAATTGTACAAATACTTGCTGCCATGTAATTACAGCAAAGAGAACACCAGGATAAACAGAAAGATCCATAATGACAAAGGTGGCACTAGTAGTAGAGGTAGAGAGATGCCACAAGTCTGTAGAGGAACTAAGAGAACCTCAATGAGTACAAATAATACATCACACCCTCATCTATCAACATTCCCTGGTACTCAGGACTCATAGGTAGCTTCCATATACTCCATCTCATCATGTTCACACACTTACTACTCAGTGCTTCCAGCTATTGAATGACACATCATTCAAATACAATGTTACATTCTTACTACATTTTGTCCTCTCTCCTACTGGTCAAGGTGAGGTATTCTAAGTAGCACAGCAGAATTGGTGATTGCATCTCTGACCCTGAAAGAAATGGTTATCAACATAATTGTTCTGGCTACAACAGAGCCTGTGTCCCTAAAAATATTGAGAATGATGCTATATTCCTTGCTTCAGCATTTTCACAACTTTCAGATTACTATCATCTTGCTCTGTAGCTGGATACAAGGATGAGAGAGATTACAATGGTTTGACAGTGGGACTCCAATTTTAAACCTAACTTCCCTTTTCCACCGCAACATTTTCCTTTCTGGGTGCACAGGAGTCCTAATAGGAAAGGGACTTACAACACATTACAGCTGAGGAGGCACTATCACTTGATCTGATATTCACAGTCACCAGCTCAGATACTGACTCGGTACATACACTGGAGGCTGATATCGAGTTAGCATCAGCACATGGGGAGTTATCTGGCCATGTATGGGCTGCAGCCAGGCCAGGGTTTAAAAGTGCTTTGTTTGCCAGTTCACCAAAGGAGATAGGAGATGAGTCCTGCTGCAAAGAACTCAAATTACTCCCTTAATGGAGCATTATAGGGATGGCTATGGATGCTATATATATTGGGTAAAAACAATGACTGCAGATGCTGGAAACCAGTTTCTGGAGTAGAGTGGTGCTGGAAAAGCACAGCAGTTCAGGCTGCATCCGAGGAAAATCAACGTTTTGGGCAAAAGCCCTTCATCAGGAATACAGGCACTATCACTTGATCTGATATTCAGTCATCAGCTCAGATACTGGCTCGGTACATACTCTGGAGGCTGATATTTGAGTTAGCATCAGCACATGGGGAGTTATCTGGCCATGTGTGGGCTGCAGCCATATTGGTTGTGCTGCCAGAACCATTTGTAACTGTAATGAGGTGTGGAAGAGCCAGCCTCCAAATTGGCAGAACACATGACACTGAGCTCCCCTTCTCTACACTTTCTGCTTTATGTCTCTGTTGTACTACAGACCCAGAGATTTACTGAAACTGATGTCCCTCATATCAGCTGCAGCTTTTGTGGGGGCAAGCCACTATTCCACTAGTTCATCAATAGCAACATTAACTTTTAAAAAAAGGATCTTTGGGGGGCTCATCCCAAACTTTAACACCACAGAATTCACTTGCACAGTCTGTCATCCATAAGCTAAGTATAGTTTAAGAGTGAAGGACCCATGCACCTCTGGAAAGGATAAGCTGTTGAGGTATATGTCACTTCTGTATTGAACTATCTATTATGGCTGTTGAGGCTGACAGACAAATGGTGATCCCTTCCACAGTTAGCATCTCTGAATAGTATTGGTCCAATTTGACTTATGTTTTGCCTTCAATTGGGGTCTCTGTCTGCTATCTGTTCATTTCTTTTGCTCTCTGCTTTTTCTGTGTCCTTTGTGAGGCACTCCAATCAGCAAAGAGGAATTCCAAACATGCAGTCCAAACATGCATCACCTTCAATCCCAGTCAACCTGAGGTGCTGCCTACAGACATGGGATGGCCTGATGGCTCAGTGGTTAGCACTGCTACCTCACAATGTCAGGGACCCAGATTCGATTCCAGCCTCAGGTGACTGTCAAGTGTGGAGTTTGCACATTCTCCTAGTGTCTGTGGTGGTTTCCTCCGGGTGCTCCAGTTTTCTCCCACAATACAAAAATGTGCGGGCTAGGTGCATTGTCCATGCTAAATTGCCCGTTGGGTTTCGGGATGTGTAGGTTGGGTGCATTAGTCAGGGGTAAATGCAAGGTAGGGGAATGGATCTGGGTCAGCTACTCTTCGGAGGATGGGGTGGACTTGTTGGACCAAATGGCCTGTTTAAATTTCAGAGATTCTATCCTTGCTGTGGACAAATGGTCAACTTGTTAGTCACATACCAATATCAAGCGCCCTCTAGAGTTTGCCTCCACAGATGCAGCTGTCAGCGATCCAGCTCAAACAACCTAGCCAAAAGTGTCACCACTGTTTCAAGACGGCAATTACTGTATACTGTGGACCCCTGTATGCTGGTGAACTTTTCTATTCAGCATTCTTTTGCCAGGAGATGCTGAATATTTATCTAAGGCTGGGGAATTGAAAGCTATTCAATCACTTTTCTTGGCTTACATAAGTTGTCCATTTCTCACCATTGAAAAGAAAGGTGCTGAGAGCACAAACTGAGTACGCAAAATTTGTTATTTTCAACTTCAACTTTAAGAAAACAGGTGAGGCCTCAACAATCTTGATGTCGATTTACCAAAGGACATGTTGCTGGTAATTGTTAATCCAAAGAACATGAAACTGTCATTGACCGCCAGAGTGTGATTGTTGATGGTAATGGGAGGTGGCCCACAACTTTAGTCTTCCTGACACTGACTGTCAGTCCAAACACCTTGCAAGCTCAGGAGAAATGTTCCACAAGCTGTTTAAAATGAACTGCCGTATGGGATGTGAACAGGGAGAAATAATTCAATTCAGGAAAGTCATCCAGTGGACTCAGAATGGGTGTTGTTGATACCACTTAGTGTGGAATTTATCCCTTTCTCCTTGTGAGACAGTGAAGCATAGTTTAAAACAGACCTTCTGTGGGCAGCTTTGCAGCACATTTAAAAGAAAAGTCAAAAGTGGAGAGTTTCCAAGAATCCACTTTGAACAAAGTTTGCTCCTTAAAAGATAGGATTTTGTATACTTATTGGGCACAACAAATGTAATTCAAGTAAAAGTACCTTAAAACAAGGTTTGAACAGTTCTAATTTCCAAAAGTAACATCAGCATAAATATTTGTGGCAAATCTGTTGGAAATCACTAGCAGCGCTGTGTTAACATAGTTATATTCCTATGGTCTTTAAATGGATGAAGTAGTTCCATTTTGTTTTGGCTACTAAGGCAAAATAGTTAATTAATTAGATAAATAAATTGAAGACTTAGCAAATTTGTAGACTCTTGTGTCAAATTTTCTAACAACCTAAACAGTTTCCATTAGGTAAATGCAATATGATTAAATGATGCCTGATTAAAAGAAGTATAAGAGCTTCCAGAATGAAAAGCCCTGGAAATAACTGAATTGCAGAAAAGTGCTCACTTTATTTCGAGGAGATCAAGGATCTCCAATATGTGAATCACAATTAATGGACTTTCTCACTCACTGGGTAACAGACAAATTAAGACCATATCAGCAAGTCAGCTGCATGTAAAATCTGTCTCAATTGCAGAGTTAAAGTTGGGGCTGAATTTAGTGCAGACAGCAATTCCCTAGATAACATCTGGACAGCTGAGAATAATCCTCCCTCAGTGGTTCCCAGGACCCCCGACTTGCATCTATGGCATTAGGTAGTTAATTGCTTCCCTGGGAGCAATGGCTAACTGCTCATACTTCATCTGGCCAGCCACTGAAACTTCATCAGGCAGAACCAGGAATTACATCTGTCCAGCAGCCATAATAATGGACCAAACTATGGAACCACTTGCTTGGTATTGGGCTCCCTGGGGGCCAGTCAGATAAGCTCCAACAAAGCTCTGGGGAGTGGTTAGAGAGGCCAGAGTGCGGTGTTTCTACAGGGAACTTGCTAGCAGAGGGGTCATGATCAGGGAAAAAACCTTTGGTACTCCTGTAAATATTAAATTCAACAGTGTCATTAGATATAACTCTCTTAGATTTAGTAAGTAGTGTCTAACCTGAGGTGACTGAAGGGGATGGAGGAAGAGGGATGAAAACAATATCTTGAAAAGAAAGATAACTGCTTTTACTGTACTTCTCAACTTTCCTGTAACAGCCCAACATGAAAGCACTATAGTTTCTACTTGTTGGGCCAAATGGCCTGTTTCCACATTGTAGGGATTCTGTGATAAAGAATCATACAAAGCATACTCTGTTCTGAGGAAGGGTCACCAGACCTGAAATACTAACTTCCTATTTCTCTTCACAGATGCTGCCTGACCTGCTGAATTTTTCCAGTAATTTCTGTTTTTGTTATACATTGTGCGTAGATTCATTTGGATGCTGAATCAAATAGACACTGCAAGAGAAAAGCTGCAACAATAACTTTAAATAATGTAACAAAACACCTCAGGTTGATCCTTAGGAGATTTAGAAAGCAGAATTTAGTATCAAGGCATAAAGTCATAGAGATTTGCAGCACAGACCTTTGGACACACTGATAAAAAAAACCCACCTAACTATTCAACCCCATTTTCCATCACTTGGCCAACAGACCTATATGCCTTAGCATCAAAAGTACACATCTAAATACTTCTTAAATGTTATGAGGGTTTCTGTCTTTATCACCCTTACAGGTAGTGAATTTCAGATGCCCATTACCATCTGGGTGAAAAGCATTGCCCCATGGTGGCTTAGTGGCTATCACTGCTGCCTCATAGTGCCAGGGACTGGGGTTTGATTCCACCTTCGAGCGAATGTCTGTGTGGAGTTTGCACATTCTCCCAGTGTCTGTGTGGGTTTCCCACGGGTGTTCAAGTTTTCTCCCAAAACACAAAAATGTGCAGATTAGGTGCATTGGCCATGTTAAATTGCCCATTGTGTCCAGAGATATGCATGTTAGGGGGATTAGCCATGGGAAATGCAGGATTACAGGGATAGGGTAGGGGGATGAGTCTGGGTGGGATGCACTTCGAAGGGTATGTAGTGGGCCAAATGACTTTCTTCTGTATTGCAGGGATTCGATGACTCAATGTAACCTCCTGTCTGCTACCTTAAATCTATGCCTTCTGGTCACTGATACCTCCTTCAAGGGGAAAAAAAAGTTTCTCCCTGTTTATCCTATCTATGCCTCTCATAATTTTGTACATTTCGTTAATACATGAAAATTGGTGGAGTCATGAATAGCGAGGAAGGTTATCAAAGGATGCAGCAAGATTTAGATCAATTGGAAAGTTGGGCAGATGGCGTTTAATCCAGGCAAGTGTGAGGTGATTCATTTGGGAGGTCAAATGCAAAAGGAAGGTATACAGTAAATGGCCGGACCTATTTTGAGCATTGATATATCGGAGATCTTGGGGTGCAAGTCCATTCCTTCTTTAAAGTGGAAACAAAAGTGGATAAGGTAGTAAAGAAGGTGTATGGCATGCTTATGTTTATCAGTCTGAGCATTGAGTATAAAATGGCAAGACATGTTGCAGCTGTATAAATCTTTAGATTAGATTAGATTAGATTAGATTACCTACAGTGTGGAAACAGGCCCTTCGGCCCAACAAGTCCACATCGACCCGCCGAAGCGCAACCCACCCATACCCCTACATTTACCCCTTACCTAACACCGCATAGCCAATTCACCTGACCCGCACATCTTTGGACTGTGGGAGGAAACCGGAGCACCCGGAGGAAACCCACGCAGACACGGGGAGAACGTGCAAACTCCACACAGTCAGTCGCCTGAGCCGTCCTTTAGTTAGGACGAATTTGAAATAATGTGTGCAGTCTGGTCAACACACTGTAGAAAGGATGTAGAGGCTTTGGAAAAGTTGCATAAGAGGTTTAGCAGGATGTTACCTGGATTAGAGTATATTAGCTATAAGGAGAAGTTGGATAAACTTGTATTGTTATCAGTGTCAGAAGCTGAGGGACAATGTGATGGAAGTTTATAAAAATATGAGAGGCATGGATAGGACAGATGTTCAGAGTATCTTTTACCCCAGGGTTAACTAGGTGTGATTGAGGTTCACAAGGAAAAGGTATTAGAAATCCTGCAAAGTGTGAAAATAGATATGTCCCCTGGGCTGGATGGGATTTATCCTAGGATCCTCTGGGAAGCCAGGGAGGAGATTGCCAAGCCTTTGGCATTGATCTTTAAATCATCGTTGTCTACAGGAATAATGCCAGAAGACTGGAGGATAGAAAATGTGGTTCCCCGGTTCAAGAAGGGGAGTAGAGACAACCCTGGTCATTATAGACCAGTAAGCCTTACTTCAGTTGTTGGTAAAGTGTTGAAAAAGGTTATAAGAGATAGGATTTATAATCATCTAGAAAATAATAATTTGATTAGGGATAGTCAGCATCATTTTGGGAAGGGTAGATCGTACCTCACAAACCTTATTGAGTTCTTTGAGAAGGTGACCAAACAGGTAGATGAGAGTAAACAGGTTGATGTGGTGTACATGGATTTCAGCAAGGCTTTCAATAAGGTTCCCCATAGTAGGCTATTGTACAATATGCGGAAGAATGGTATTGTGGGAGATATAGTAGTTTGAATCAGTAATTGGTTTGCTGAAAGGAAACAGAGAGGGATGGTTGATGGGTAATGTTCATCCTGGAGTCCAGTTACCAGTGGTGTACCGCAACGGTCGGTGTTGAGTCCACTGCTGTTCATCATTTTTATAAACGACCTGGATGAGGGCATAGAAGGGTGGGTTAGTAAATTTGCAGATGACACTAAGATCGGTGGAGTTGTGGATAGTGACGAAGGATGTTGTAGGTTACAGAGAGACATAGATAAGCTGCAGAGCTGGGCTGAAAGGTGGCAAATGGAGTTTAATGCAGACAAGTGTGAGATGATTCACTTTGGTCGGAGTAACCGGAGTGTAAAGTACTGGGCTAATGGTAAGAGTCTTGGTAGTGTAGATGAGCAGAGAGATCTCGATGTCCAGGGTTGTTAAGAAGGCTTACAGTGTTTTAGCTTTTATTAATAGAGGAATGGAGTTCCGGAACCATGAGGTTATGCTACAGCTGTACAAAACTCTGGTGCAGCCGCACTTGGAGTATTGTGTACAGTTCTGGCCACCGCATTATAAGAAGGATATGGAAGCTTTGGAAAGGGTGCAGAGGAGATTTACTAGGATGTTGCCTGGTATGGAGGGAAGGTCTTACGAGGAAAGGCTGAGGGACTTAAGGCTGTTTTCGTTGGAGGGAAGAAGGTTGAGATGTGACTTAATAGAGACATATAAGATAATCAGAGGGTTAGATAGGGTGGACAGGGAGAGTCTTTTTCCAAGTATGGTAACGGCGAGCATGAGGGGGCATAGCTTTAAATTGAGCGATGATAGATCTAGGGCAGATGTCAGAGGTAGTTTCTTTACTCAGAGAGTAGTAACAGTATGGAATGCTTTGCCTGCAATGATAGTAGATTCACCAACTTTAAGTACATTTAAGTCATCATTGGACAAGCATATGGATGAAAATAGAATAGTGTAGGTTAGATGGGCTTCAGATTGGTATGACAGGTCAGCGCAACATCGAGGACCAAAGGGCCGGTACTGCACTGTAATGTTCTATGCTCTATACCAAATATTAAGAGCGTAGGTTTAAAGTGAAAGGAGGAAAGTTGAAAGGAGATGTGTGCAGCAAGTTTTTTTTAGGCAGAATGTTATAGTGCCTGGAATGTAATGCCAAGGGAGGTGGTAGAAGTGTATACAATAGCAACAGTTAAGAAGCATTTACTAAGGCACATGATCAGGCAAGGAATAGAGGGATATGAACCATGTGCAAGCACATGGGATTAGTTTAGAATGGCATCATTTTTGGCACAGATATGGTGGGCTGAAGGGCCTGTTCCTGTGCTGTACTGTTCTTTGTTCTACCTTGATCATATCTCTTCCCAATCTCCTCTGCTCTAAGGAAAACAATGCCAGTTTGCCTAACCTCTCTTCATAATTGAAACTCTGCAGCCCAGCCAACACTCTGGTATATTTCTTCTACACCATTGCAATCATATCTCTCCTACAATAAGGAAACATTAGAGCAGAAGGCCAAATGTTTGGTCAAAGAGATTGGTTTTAAGGAATGGAGGAAAGTGAGATAGTGACTTGGAGATATTTAGGAGGAATTCCAAAGCTTAGCACATTAACACCTGAAGACATAGCCAACAACAATGGAATGATTGAAATCAGAGATGCTGAAGAGATCAATAGTAAAGAAATCCAGATATCTCAGAAAACTAGCAAAATGAGAGATCATTGAGGAACTTGAAAATAAACATAAAACATTTTAAAACCAAAACTTCGTGTAACCTGGAGCAAACATAGGTCAGCAAGCAATAAGAGTTGATGGCCCAAGAATCTATTACACCCTAAATATTTCTTATGCTCTTTTGCAATTGTGTTATATACAATTTAAAAAAAGGTAATGGCAACAATAATAAATTCATACCTCACAATTTAAAACAATGTCTGTTGCCTTTCGTATTGTTTTCTCACAATTACATCTGAAATCTAATGAATGATCTGGATCTTCAATAATATTTATAAAGAGAAACATTTGCCATCAGCCTTCCCTTGTAAGTAATTTTAAGGGAATATTTGCAGTTATTATTTTGATAAGGTAATTAATAAGTATTTATACAAATCCATTTAGTGCTTATTCAACAATCTATGACTATCTGCATTTAGGAAAAGAGCATACAATGTTGAAATCATTGACGAGCATTTTGTGTTCAATAATTTCAAAGTTAGAAGTATATGACAAACTGATTTGTTCTGCTACAGATAATGTTGACTCTCACTGGAAGACGGGAGATTGATCTTTGGAAACTAACTCTGTTAAACATTAGTCAGCTATTTGCAATGGATGTTTAATCTTCTAGAACAATTACCTCACTGCAGGATATTGTTGACAAGCTTCCATCAGTTTAAACAGGTATCAACACCAAGTCAAAAAAGACATATTTTGACGAATGCTGATCACACATCACAAGACTTAAACTATGCACTCCATCATCATTGATTGAACCACCTACAGACTGGAAGGCAATGTGGTGTTTAATAGTGAATTCCATATAAAGTGTTATTGATCATCTTTCTGTCATTGTTAGCTACAAATCATAGTTATTAATTTTTCATTAGAACATTTAGTAAAATTGAAGCTGCACAATTATTAACCACAGTCCATATAACTGACAAATTCTATTATAAAATCTCTTTTGGGAAAACAAGTTTCATAATGTTTCATAATGTTAACACTAGAGATCTGAAACTGATTCTGGATTCAGAATTAACCTTTCATTTATTGTCTAATGCTATCAGAACAATTTGAAGAATAATTTATTGGTTGATCTTTTAGCAAACTCTGACCCTATTTAATCAGCAGCAATGTTTTTTTCTTGATAATTTCTTTATACTCATTTTAATATGGGTGCAAGACTCGATATCATGGTAATAATGGATTAATCATCTAGTATTGTATTTTGCTGGTCTTCTCCAGCATTTCTATGAGCATACATTTTGGTTCATATGGCGCACTCTTCTGTTGCTTTTTTGTTAAATGAATATTTTCGTACTTCAACTAAATTTCGATGATTGCTGAGCTGCTCATTTTACTGGAGTTTTTATCCAGTCGCTTGAAGTCAGGTTCTCTAAGTCACAAGTCACAACACCATCTAGATGGATATTTGTATATGTAGGAGTTAGATCATTCCTTTCAGCCACTCACTCAGTGTACCAGTTCAGAAGTCTTCATTTAGGTTAAACCATTAGTCTGTTCTAAATGCATGAAAATCTCATGATGACTCTCTGATACAATCAGAAATCAAATATTGTCTGATTGAAATTAAAATATTTGCTTCATTATTTCACAGCTTCTGTTTTGAAGTATAAGACATATAATCAACACATTTGTAAAAGCAATTACAAATCCAAGCACTTAATAGCAATGAATAATATAACTTGACGTATTTTCCTCATGTGAAGTTCACCATATGAACAAATTGTTCTGAATGACAATCATTACAAATGGTGAAAATGCATATCAAATGCCCTTGACAGAGTAATCTTTGTGCAATGAAAATTAACAGGTATTGACAATCTGCCTGGAGTCAGCTGTAAAGAAAAAAAGATATTTTATGATACAGTAAATCCTCTATGTTTTTACATGTTGATAGTGCTTTTTTGCATTACAACAATAAATAAATCAATAAATAATTTTGAGACAGCCTCTGTCTCACAAAAATGTAAACAAAAGAACAGTTATACTAAATATAAATATTTAGATGTGTGACTTCTTGTAAACACAGTTTTTTACTCTATCAGAGAACCCTACTGCTTTTTTTGGATCTCCATAAATGGGATTAATGTAGACTTTGTATGATTGCTTAAAACAAGTGAAAACAAATTGACTGCTTTTTTTTACAATTCTCTGACATTTAAATCCATTGAGGTTCATTAAAATAAAATTAGGGAGCAATTCACTATTGTAAAATATCAAAGTGTTTGTCAACAGATTAATAATATAGATAGTCCAAAACAAGGAAGAGCCTTTCCAAATACAATAAATAAGATGGTTTCTACTGTACCTCATTGCTTTTAAATTTCGGTTTGTTTTAGAAATGTTTCTGCTTTACTGTCGCCAGACTGATGAAATATTTAGGGAATGACGATAAAACATTCAAATTCTGCTCAAACGTTAATGATCCATTGGAAACAGGAACACAAGATTCTGAATGTAACCAATTCTGAAAGACACACTTAGGTATCCTTAAATCCTGCATTTTAAAAATTTCCTCAACTTTCAGGCTGAGTCGAACCTGTACTGCTTCATTGACTTCAAGTTTGAATCACTCTGACCATAAAGGTGGGATCAATTTTTACAGTTAGCTAATGATTTTTCTCCTTATGCTGTAATGTGTAAAGTATGTAGAGTTTGACAATAAGTTGTGGACTGATGTTAACATAAAATACAAAAAAAAATTCAAATCTTAAGTACCAAATATACCCCTTCAACCTAATCAAGGTGATCCCTGTGAGAAAGTTAAGCAGTAAAATCCTGTGTCTAAAGTTTACAAATATATAAGAACTTAAGAAGTAAAGCTTTTCCCATAAGGTCCCTCAAACCTACTCTACCATTCAATATGATCATGGCTGATCTTTTGCCTTCATTCCACTTTTTGCCCTCTTTACATTTCAACAAAAATGATCTTAACATCAGTCTTAAATATAGCCAATAACAGAAGATTCACAATCTGCCTCTGTGGACACTTGCAAAGATTCACATTCCCCTAAATGAAGAAGATTCCTCAAATTTCAATCCTAACTCAGTGACCCCTAATTCTGAGAATGTGTCTCCAAGTTCTCAAGGAAACAGCCTCTCAGTTTTTACTCTGTCAGGTCACACAGCTTGTCAACATTCTCATTCTAAAGAATTAATCTAGTAGTCAATGCAAATTATAGGTTGTTTTGGGAACCTATACATTGCTGGAATGGATTGTAGCTGTACATTTACATTATAGAAAGGAGAACTGACACAAAAATAAAATACATTATTAAAATGAGACACAGTGTACTAATTTGAGTTCTTTCTTGCAAAAGGTGTAACCTAAACTGTGTACTAAGGAAATAACCTCCATTGATCTATGAATATATTTTTACATAATTACATATATTTCACATTCCCTGTAAAGTACTGAAACGAAGGCAGAAATAGTTATTGCCATCACAAAGTCTGCCTAGGTTAGTGGCATCAAGTTATCTACAATTATATTAGGTATCATAAACTGTTAGGATGTAAGGTTGTCTGTTGCATGGTGTTGTAAAAAGATTTATTAAACAAAAAAATTAACCATTTTGTTAAAAATAATAGATTTAAGCTTAAAAATGGAGATACTTCAAAAGTTAATCATTGGTTGTGAAGAGCTTTCAGATGGTCTGAGAAAGTGAAAGGACTTCATAAATTCATTTTCCAACTTTTCCCTTCTCCTTCAATGTTTCAATCACTGAACAACAGTGATGTCTGTCAGAATGACTGTAGGAACTACATAAGGAAAGTAGTTAATATGGAAAAGGCTGTTTAAAATATATTTTACTTCTACTAATAATTAATAAATACTGAATGGAATAAATTGCTCAAAATCACGCTTCAGAAATAATAGATGTGTTTGAAATTCTCAGTGAATTTGACAATTGTTTTCAAAGTGAAATACAGGATATGTTGGAAATTTGAAAATAAGGACATATTAAAAAACTGGAAAAATTCAGCAGGTTAGGAAGCTGCGGAGAGAAACACGGTAAATATTTACAGTCAATGACTTCCCAAGAGAATTGATGAAACATCAAATGTTAACACTGTTTCTCTCCACAGAAAGTTCCTCTTACCTGTCTGGCCACAGCCACAGTATCACAGCAACAGCTCATTTTCTTCCCTGCACCATTAACTTCAGAATTCTCCCAAGTCTATTTTGGTTTCCTCCTCCTCTTCATTACACACATACTTTTTTTTTGGCAAAATCAAAAGCAGATTCTACATATATCCTGACAATACCTAACGACATCCTTCCAATAGTCTTGACCCCTCCAATTTCTCTGTGCTATCAGTTTAATTACATAAGAACAGGTCTTGCATGAATCACAATTTACCGCAGCCAAACATTGGGAAGAATGAAGCCACAAACCCTGTACTGTTGCTGATTACATTCCAATCTCCAACCACTGTCTCAGGCTGACCATTTATAATCTCAAAATCCTATCAGGTCTCAAACTGAGCTTCTGACCTCACATAACCTCCATCAGAAAGAATACCAACTTGCAATTCTAACATCACTTTCCCTATTCCTGACTTAACCTATCTTCTGTTAAAACCCTTATTTTGTCATCATTAAGTGCAATTATTCTATTGTTTACTGGGTCAACCAGCCCTCCATGAAATTCCTTCCTGACTTTGCCCTTTTAAATCTTGATAACTTCCTTCATCCCAAAGGCCACACAAATACTCCCTTGGATCTCCAAATTCTCTACCCCTCCAATATCCCTTTCTCTACTCAGGTAGTCCGCTATCTGAACTTTCCACTTAACTCACTCCGCTTCCTTCTCCACCTTAAAGAGTTTTCTTAAAACCACACTCTGATCAGGTTTTTAGTCACCAAGCTAATATCTCTAAATGCAAACAGAATGTTCAGTAATAATGATATTAATACGATAACAGATAGAAGAAATGAACAGTCCATTTGTTGAGGACATGAACTCAACGTAGTGAATCTGAGAGAATGCCAAATGCAGAACTGAAATTTATAACTGTATGTTAACTTACGCAATAGCTTGCTGGGTTCTTGTGATGGTATTGGTTATATCCCTACCTCTGTGCCAGAAGGTCCAGGTTCAAGTCTCGCCAACTTTAGATGTATTTATAACATGGCTGAATAGGTTAATTAAAAATATCTACAAAATGGCTTGTGACCCTTGAGTCTAGTTGGTCATTCAGATGACGACCTACTTCACCAAAGAGATATCAAGCTTTTATAAAGAGTAAGTATTGGATTCTGCTTTGTATGTGACCATCTGGTAAAATTACTTGTGGACTCTGGCTATGTCATAACGGTTGCTCACTTTCAAGCTAAAATAGACAATAGAACCTTTGGCTTGATTTCCACAATGAATGTTTCAAGATCTTGGAGTGAAGAAACATTAGAAAGTATGTCACAATAAAACTCTTCATTTTAGAAAGCAAGTATTGAAATCCAAGAAATACACAAATGTGAAAAATTAATGAATAATTCATGTATTTTGAATAAGATGTTAACTTGAGACCCTGTTTGCCCTCTCAAGTTTACATTCTGGATCCCAACACACTCCAGAAGAAGAGCTGAGGAGATTTCTTTCCTCTGTTCTGACCAATACTTATTCCCACAACCAACATCACTATAAAAAATGACGTTATCAAATATTCCATTTCTGTTTATGAGGCCTTGTACACAATTTGGCTGCAGTGTTTCGTACACCAAATCAGTGATTGCACTTCAAAAGAATTTCATTGGCTGGAACACACTTTGGCATGTGTTGAAATCTTGAAAGGTGTTATATAACTGGAAGCTTTCCCCTTTCCATGAAGTAAAAATATTCTAGGTGATAACATCTCTACATCTACAATTCCAAAAGAAAACAACATTTGAATGCTCTGAAATTATTTGAGTTTATTCCTTGTACATTCTTTATTATTCAGAATGGAATGGGACAAATATGAGAAAGGGAAATATGAATGACAATCAAAAAAGCGCAGGGGAGTGGGACTAATTGAGTAGGCCTTTTAAAGAAGTACAAACGTACAATGGGTAGAATGGCATTCTTCACTGTTGTTTCTTTCCATGATTTAGTGAAAAAGGTGTTGAGAAATAGAGCTTTGTTTGAGACAATCTGCATAAAGCATAGAAGGTGGCATCTCTCTCCTAATCTAAGGCTCGACAATATGCATGTCGCTGCGCACGGAGCAGTAACATATAATTTGTTTTAAAATACAAGTCAGTATTTTTGCACCCTAGCTGTGAGTTAGAGATAAAGTGTCAGATACAATTCTTGATCATTACTACCTAGATAAATCAGATATCATTTTTTTTGAGATTCAAAATCCGTCTCTTGATGAACCAAAGAAACTAAGACTATTATACCATCCAGCTCAACTGCTGAGTGTGAACAAGCATCACCATCTTGCCTATTGTTTAACCTTGTTTATATTTTCTAACTAGCAGATTTCTAAAGTGGCTGTGAAGTGCAAAGTTCAAGACCAAGTCGGAAAAAAACAAGTCAAAACAACAAGAATCACAACAAATCTAACCAATATAAATCACCAGGTCAGTTTGAAACAGGAATTAAACGAACTTAAGTTAAAGTCAGTTACCATATTAGCTGGCAGTAACTCATAATTAAACAGTGGTCATTTTGCTCGAAAGGGATACATCTGAATGATGGACTAGACATAAAATGCAAAATAGAAACAGAAGCAATAAGCTTCCAGACATAGATGACAGAGAAAGGTGATGAACAGAAATGAAACAGAATGAATAAAGGTGATGAATAGAAGCTGAAAATCACCATCAGTGAAACACAGTCCCATTTCCCAGTTCCTTAAATAATTAGACTTTAAATCAGTCACTCAAGGGAATTAATACAATGATCTATTTAATTCCTGCTGACTGGTAATAAATTAAGACTTTTACAACAACAACAACCTGCATTAATATTGAGCATTTAACAAAGATAAAGCATTTCTAACATATTTGTAAAATATCTAGTGGATCTTAACCAAAGAAGAAGATGTAAGATACAAGCAGAAAATGCTGGAATCTTTCAGCAGTTCTGGCAATAACTGTGGAGACAGAAACAATTAACATATCAGATCAATTTTTTTTTGTTGTGAAGGCATTAGATCTGAAGTCACAAAATGCAGCAAAGGTAAAGGGAATGGACCTTGCAGGGCCCTGTTGCTGTCTTGATAACAAAACTGAAAACTTGTGCTTCAAAACTAGCCCATAGCCAAACATGTCCCATACAGGAGCAGAAGAAAGTATCTACCCGTTAATGTGAAAGTTGTCCTGAAATGTCCTACAAAATCAGACTAACCCCAATCTGGCCAATTGCACCTCATCAGTCTATTCTCAGTAATCAACATTTGATGGATTGTATCAATAACGTGTACATTGATGTTTAATTTGGGTACTGACAGGGCTACTCAACTCCAAACCTCACTGTAGCCTTAGTCCAAACATGGAAAAAGCAGTTGAACTTAAGAGGTGAGGTCAGAGTCACTTCTGTTGACAACACAGCACTATTTAGCAATCATTTAACAAAACTGAATTCAATGGAAATCAATGGGACAAATCTCCACTGACTGGAGTCATACCTTGCTCAAAGGAAGATTGGTTGCAGACCATCATCTCAAAGTGAGGATATCACTGGAGGAGTTCCTCAAGAATAGTGTCCTAGGCTCAACTATCTTCTTCTGCTTCATTACTGACACTCCCTCCAATTTTTGACTTGGCAGAACTGAGGATATTTGCTGATGAGTTCACTGTATTTATTGATATACAAAACTTTTTCAATAGTGAGATAATTTATATCTACACTCAGCAAGACCTGGACAATATTTAGGCTGGGACTGATAAGTGGCAATCAACATGTGCATCACAAAATTAACAACAATGATAATCTTGAACATGAGAAAATCTAATCATCTCCTTCTGGCACTCAACAATATTACCATTGCTGAATCACTCACTATAAACATCCTGAGGCTTAAGATTGACCGGAAACCTAACTGGATCAACCATATAAATGCTGCAGCGAAAAGACCAGGTCAGAATCTGGGAATATTGCAGGGAGTAACTCATTTCCTGAACCAACAAAATGCTTTCACCTAAGGCACAAGTCAGGAGTATGATCAAATATTCTTTATGTGCTTGCTGGCTTGAGTACAACTTCAGCAATACTCAGCAAACTTGGACACCATCCAGGACAAAGTAGCCCTTCACCCAATGTTTTAAACATTCACTCCCTCCACAGATGACGCACAATGACATTAGTGTGCCTATTGTCTAAAGATACATGACAGTAACTTAAAAAGCCTTCTTTAACAAGACCTTTTGAAGCAGCACCTCTACCACCTAGAAAGACATAGGCAGCAGATGCATGTGAACAGCACCACCTACAAGCTCCCCACCAAGCTACACATCATCCTGACTTGGAAATATATCAGTTTTCCTTCAACATTGCTATGCAAAAATTCTGGAATTTCCTTTTTAACAGCATAATTCATGTCCTGCAGCAGTTGAAGAAAATGGCTTGCTAAAATTTTACCAGGCCAATTAAAAATTAGCAACAACCGCTGGCCTTGTCCACCATGTTCACATCCCATGAAATCAGGAACAAAGGAAGCAGCTTTCTGAAAACTGCATCAACATTCCTCAAGCAGTTGGTCAACTTTGGTTCAAAGCCAGGTTGTCACAGCTATGATGGCAGATAGGTAGACCGAGCAATCTCTTTGTTGCTGTTCCTAATTTGCTTTATTATTGATATTGCTTTCGATCAAACCCTCAGAACTTGCAGTTGCAAGTGACTACCAATAGCAGGTGGCAAGATTCACACAGTATTTAATTCTAGCAGGTTTATTGAATTCCGCAACATTATGCTAATGAGCAGCATAAACCAAAGGAGCACATAAACTTGTTGACAGAAACTATTTGACGCAATCATATGTAGGACTATGTTGATCAGAAACTCAGCATCAGTATTACAAAATGCCAGAA
The DNA here is from genome assembly GCF_020745735.1 of Hemiscyllium ocellatum. NCBI lineage: Eukaryota > Metazoa > Chordata > Chondrichthyes > Orectolobiformes > Hemiscylliidae > Hemiscyllium > Hemiscyllium ocellatum. The sequence continues at coordinate 117,741,259 of NC_083403.1, forward strand.
TTGAGAGCCACAAAAGATAAAACTGAATGCTCCAAAGGCTTACCTTGATATATAATTTTAGCATCAATATTTTCCATCTACAAAACATTCTCCTATCGAAAACAAGAGACCTGATGTCCCAGTTTGCAAAATGAATTACCCAGCAAGAAGCTAAACTGTAGTAATTATGCTAGTCACAGGTTTGATCCTTACAATGTGTTATGTTAGTTGACAATAACCTGGGAAGTAGTGGTAGCAATCGGGGAAAAATATCTTTGGTTTCCGCTACTAATTGTTACCTGCCAACACCACCCCCTTGTCCTCTCCTTCTCCTTAACCCTAATGAAAAGATAGATTGTGGACATTAGTTAGGATTTTGCTTGGCTCTTAAAGTGTTCTACACACCAATAAGCTGCTTATACTTCTGTGTATACTCACTGACAAATGACAAACATTTGGGGAAGCTACTCAGGAAAGCTCAGCACCATTGATTCCATATACCGTTATGCACTCCCAGGAGCGAGAGAGCAGTTTGCTGACAAATTTGCACACACAGGCTCCTACATACAGCAGCTTGCCTTTAAAATGACAAAAGATAAAAGGAATAAAAATAACTCATTACATTGACAATATATCTTGGCATGTGACCCACTGTTTCGCGACATTTTTTAAAGCTAAAAACATTCTCATGTGTACGTCATAAGCTTCATTTATGAGACACTGACAAAAATGATATAAAATTCCAAAGGTATAATAGCCATAACACCTATTAATCATAAAATCTGAAAAGGCCAAACAATAAATTCATTCAAAAGAAATATATTAAGAACAAGAACAGCATGCAGTTGAACAGCATAAACCATCTACATTATGATCCAACTAATAACACCACAAAAGAGGCTTACACTGAGTTGAAATCTTAATCTGACATCAGATTTATGAACATTAGGTTTTCAGATTGTCTGCATATGCAACAGAAGGAAAAAATACATCAAATTGGATATTTCAAGCCGTACTTTTGATTCCTCAGTCAGGTTAACATGTGACAGGATATAAGTAATGCCATGCTCTGTACAAGTATGGAGCATGACTCATGAAATCAATGCTCAAGCAAAGTGAAAATGAAAAATGTTAAAGGTCTGTGATTATTTTAAAACTGGCAGCTTTGACAGCACTCTGACATCAGGCATTAACTCCTTCATTAGATGTCACTTAAAAGCTGAAGGACGTTAAAGAGCTGCTATGGTCATTTTCTGACTGCCTATCAACGTTTCTGTGCATAAAACATGTTTACATTCAATGGATAATTGAAAACTTAGTAAATTGAAACATATTGAACCTGATTCGTGAAAAATCCTTTGGAATATTCACAAAATTTAAACAACATATAAAGTTCTCAGTGGCAACATACGGTCAGAAATGTGATATTCACTAATAATTGCAGTTTTATTACCATTCAAAATGCCTCAGATATTAAAGCAGTTTATGCCTGCATGCAGCAAGACACCGACAATAATCAAGCTTTGACTGATAAGTTCCAAGTAACATTCATGCCTCACAAATGCCAATCAATGGTCATCTCCAAAAATACCATCACCCATTGATGTTTGATTGAATAACTATTGCTGAGCTACTCTCATTCAGCATTGTGGAAGCTACAATTGGCCAAACACTTAACCAAAAACATGTTGAAGCCACGAGAACAGAACAGAGACTGGGAATTTGGTGGCCAGTAATTCACCAGCTGACTGCTTTATGATGACTTCCACATTCTACAAAATACCAGTCAGCAATGTGAGCAAATACTCTGCACATACCTAGTCAAGTGCACTTCCAATAAAGTTCAAGAAGTTCAATGACATAGAGGTCAATGCAGCCTGCTTTACTCATGCCACATATTCTTTCTTCTTTTGGCTTCTTCTATTTTAAATGGGGTCACCAGAACACTGGAGATCACCCTTCTCCCAATCACCCATTCCTCTTCTAATTCGACTGTGGTTAAGTCTCTCACCATCACCATCTTTCCACTTTAACACGTCCTCCATTTCTTCATATTTCTTACAGTCCCAACCGCACCACTCACCTCACCATATTTTTTCTGACTTTCTGCTACAGATGATGATATCATTTTAATTTTTTTTTGTTACTTGCTTTGATGTTCCCATAATCTTTACTGAACCCTTATGTGCTGGTTCCTCACATCATCCATTGTCATCACTCTGGACCTTTCATTTTTGCATTCCCCTACCTCCCAGCATTTTTATTGAGTTTTTCAAATACCCAATCATGTTCTCTTCCTTACAGCTTACCATCAAATGCAAAGGTCACTGACCATGGCACTTCTAGTCTCACTTGCACAGTTAGTGACAATCAGGAGGAGAATGGGATTCAACACTGGTATAATCCAACTTTGACTTTGAAACTCTCACTGACCCCAACTAGCTTTTTACTCATCTGTCACTCCTGATCAGGAAGCTAACCACCAGATTAAACATTCACTCCCTTTACAATTGGCACACAGCAGCAGCAAACTGTACCGTCTGCAAGACAGACTGCAAACACTCTCCAAGGTTTGCTTGAGAGCACCACCAAGGAGTGACTGCTATTGACAAGAAACAGAAATGTGGGAACACCACCAGCTAATTTCTCTTCCACATTACACATTATTTTTACTTGGAACAATGCTGCTGTTCCTACATGGTTACTGGATAAAAATCCATGAACTCCCTCTAACAGCACTGTGGTGTAACTGTAAAAAAATGACCTCCAGCAGCTCACCACCACCTTTACAAGAACAATTCAGGATGAGCAAGGAGTGCTGACCTTGTCAACAATGCTCACATCCCAAAATCAAACAAAAAAAATCCAAATTGTTGGTCATCTTAGAAAATCTTCAAATACCTCTTGTATATTCAGCTATACTATGGAGCTTAACTATGGAACTGAAGAGAACAGGTGGTATCAGATTAGCTTTCAGTTTCTTCCCTGCACTTTTATCTCTGGTGACCACCAAGAATCGATCCTTGGCCCCTTCTGATTTCTCATCGGCATGCTGCCCCTTTGCAACACATCAGTTTCCATATGTACACTGAAGACACCCAGCTATCTCACAAGCACCATTCTTGACAACCTACTTGTTGCAGAACTGAATGTTACACTTGGAAATAATTTTACACCAGGTTATAGGTTTATTTGGAGACACCAGCTTTCCAAACGCTGCTTCTTCATCAGGTGAAGCAGCTTCGAAAGATAGTGCTTCCAAATAAACCTGTTGGATGATAATCTGGTGTTGGGTGCTTTTTAATTTTGTCCACCCCAGTTCAACATCGGCTCCTCACATCATGACTTGGAGAAAAGTAAGACAATGGAGAAACATGATTCTTGATTTAAGATGGTGTGAAATTTGCATTATGTTTTGGTTATCATACATGCTGTAAAATTAGGGAACACAAGCACACAATAAGTAATCATCGATTGCAAGTCAAACCCATTAGTATTACCCTGTCATACATTTATATATCCAAAACAAAGACCTCTACTGCTGAGAAGAAGTAGATTAATATTTATACCACTAAAAATGGGTGATTAAGTCACATCCAATGTATGGCAGCAAATAAACTTCGTGCTGCCAGATAATTATGATATCTGTCTACAGCTTATGTTGTAAGAGCTTATGTTGGTGACAAGCTATCTGCACCTCTTACATGGGAGCTGCACTATGGCTGAGATATATCCTGGCTGTCATTGTACATGTAAATCTGACTTGGAAAGTCTGTGTGGGACCATGGGAAAAATGGGCAAACATAGGTTTTTGAACAATGTGACTATAAGATGTAGGAGCGGAAGTAGGCCATTCAACCCTTTAAGTCTGCTCCACCAATCAATGAGATCATGGTTCAACTGATAATTCTCAGTACTATTTTCCTACCTTTCCTCCATAACTGCTTGATTCTCAGTTGTGTATCTGAGATTACGGCCGCTGGTCCCAGAGTCTCCCATAAGGAAAAACAATGTCTCTGCATTTACCCTGACAAATCCCTTGAGAATCTTCAATGTACACTGTATTTCAAGAAGGTCATCTCTCATTTTTCTAAACTCCAATGAGAATAAGCCCAACCCACTCAACCTCTTCTCATACAACAGTCCCTTCATAGCCAGAATCAGCCTTATGGACAGTAAAAGCCTCAGAATGTTGTCCCAGTGACCTGAAAGGAACTTTGAAAGACATTTGATGACCTCACTTAAGTGATCAAAATCAGATAACCTAAGCAACATCCCCAGGAGCCTTGACTATTACTCAATTCACTACACAAAACCAGTCACCCATCAAATCGCTATCAATTCTCTCTTGCAGGTCAAAGCGGTGAAGAATGAGTGCAGTAGGAATTTAGAGTGGATTGGAGAAGCACATCTGCTTATTCTGACCACCTAGTGAAGATGATGTAACCATTAAAGGGAGATGTATTGCCAAAGCTGTGGTCACATGCAGGGCTAAAACTATTGAAGGTGATGGCATTCTCATAATTAATCCACCTTGTTACATCTCACTTGCCATTGATTCTACAATCTCTTTTGATTTAAAGGCTGCAGATGGTTCTTATGTTCTCTTCTCACAAACCTTGCACCTGTTTCATTTCAAATTATTAAAATCCGTAATCATTCCAAGCATGGAGGAAGAGCAGGAAAGATAAGAAACAATGTCACTTGTTTTTCAGACTTGCAGCCACTGCAAGAGGTGCAGATAGTGATATATCTTGCATAAACTAGGGCTGAAAAAAAGTACAGCACATAAGGCAGCTACTGTTGGTAGGAAAGCCACACAATAACTCATTCAGATGAGGGTTTGGCAGGCTGAATTATAGAGGATGATGGACGTGCACATAACTATGCTGCGTGTATTTGGAAGCCTGCCAGAAAGCCTGCCTAAACTGTAAATGAATATGGAGGAATCCAGCACCAAATTGACAAAAGCCTTTCCACAGAGGCTGTATGAAGGATGGAAAAGATGGTCACCTGCACTGACACAGCTTCCATGACAGAACAAACTACAGACACCATGGAAGCTTAGGTTACTCAGCATTCTACTGTTGATGCTGTTGACATGTTTACCAGCAGATTGCCAAGGCGCTGCTCTGAGAGAATTGCAGTGGCTCCATGGAGAAGGAACCTGCTACCTTCTCTCGGGAATGCAACACAGCTCCAAACCATGTCTTTTTGCTGTGCTCTTGCTCTTTCCTGTCAGCCAGCCAAGAGTGACACCATCCATGCCAAGTTGCACAATCTAAAGTCAAGACTTAAAGGACAGTCATCTGATCAGGAATATCCTGCAATGCCAGCTGCACTCTCTTGAACTGAAAGTTAGCAGCCTTCCACTAAGCCATGCTCTAATCATTAGGGCCATAACTCAAAAGAGCACTTGGACAGGCATGGACTGACTGAACATTAAGTTGATGCACTAATTTATTTATTTTTACATGCAATGTGACATGATTGGGTGTGGAACTTGCATTTTGTGAGGGGTCGCATTTTAATTTTCAAATGTGAAAAAATACTAATGTAATAACCAGTGACAGAGAAAAGGTAAAAAGTGTAGGAGTGTTGGTGAATTAGGAATTGGGCATTCATATTTAGAAATAATCCTCTGTGACTGTGACGGATGCCTTCTCCACCTTTCATAGTCAGGTCTACAGTATTTGGCATGCCTGACCACATCCTCCTCCTGCAGTGTCTCTCCATTGCCATCTAGCTGGCTGGGTCTACTTTCATCTAATTCTAATCTTGTCTACCTAACCATATCCAGCATATCATTGTAATTGTTTTGATTCAATGTTCCTGCAATGATACCTCTGGTATCCACAAGAATCAATCTTTGCTCCTCTCTGATTTCTCATTGATATGCTGACCCTTGGCAACACACTACTTCACACTTGTACTCTGACGACACCCAGCTTTATCTCACAACTATCAATCTTGATGCTCCTACTTGTTGCTGAGTTATCAAGCTGCTTCTCCAACATCCAGTGATTATACCTACATTGCAAGGTCTGTAACTGTTTAAGAAGTGAGCTCATTACTACCTTCTCCATGGCAGTAAAGCTGGTCTAGCCATTGGTGCCCAAATCCAGTAACTGAAAAATACGGGAGCAGAGATTTCCGACATTTAAATACATAGAAAGCAGAAATTGCTGTTTGCAGTTCCAGCTTCAAATTCTGTTCCCTACTACTGACTCAGTCCTTTTCCCTGGAAACAGCCTGAGATTAAACTAACCTGTTCACGACCTTATCGTACTTAATCCTAAAATAAACTACTGAACATGTACTTATACCATCACGGAGACGATCTATGTACACCTTCTTAAAATCAGCCAACTCTACTCTTGTCTTAGCTCATGTGCTGCTGAAATCGTCATTCTTGCCTTTGTTACATCCAAACATGAATTATTCAAAGTACACCAGGCTGATTTGCCACATTCCACCCTCCATAACCTTAAGGCCATCCAAAATTCAGCTGCTGTATCTCAAATCACACTTGATGCTGTCCATTTGTCACCATTGTGCTTGACAACTGATATTGGCTTGATTTTGAAATTCTCATCCATGTTATCAAATCTCTTCATGGCTTAGCCTGATGTTGTCTCTACAGTCTTCCCTCACAACTGAATCATCTCCTTAAAGTTTTCTGCCTGCCTATCTCATTTTCTTCTTTCAAGGGACTGCTGGAAAATCTCTCTTAGTGACCAAAGTTTTGGGTTATCTGATCTAATACCTCCTTATTTGGCACAGTTGTCCTGTTTGATTATGCTTGTGTGAAGTACCTTGGGGCACTTGATTACATTTAAAGGTGCTATGCAAATATAAATGGTGCTGTTGCCATTTCTGGTCACACTCTCAAATTATTTCTTTATGCTGTGCCCAGATAAAAAGGGTCTGGCTAGGTTGCAGCCAATTTTCCTCTCTTTCCATATTTTTCTTCTGGCAGATTGTCTTTCTCTGCATTGCCCTTGCCCTTTCTGCCAGTAAGGCTCAATGTCAGCAGGAAGCCCAGTTAATCGCCTATCTGTGGTAACATCTAGTTTGTACAAAAGCCTAGAAGTCAACAGAAAAGTACCTCATCACCTCTGAGATACAACCTGCAAACTTAAAACTTTAGCTGTCTATAGAAAGCATTCAAAACATAGAAAGATTTGCAGAAACAGCCAAAAAAAAAACCATAAACCAGGAGTGGTTTGTAAGTGGTTGACAGTCCTTCATTCTGGGTCCTTACTGCTGCTTAATGTCAGGTCCAGCTGTGCAAGGTTAAAAGGTGCCACCATAAAATCAGCATTGCATACTGAATAACGTTTAGATTTGCCTCCTCTGAATGCTGCCTTCAAATGTCTGCAGCATATCCATGACACCTTCAACAATGTGGAATAAGCATCCTTCCCAGCAGAATCAGGCATCTGTTACACAGATACTGTTTTGGACTTTTATTGGATCTCATTGTGTCCAGAAAATGGGTACCACTGAACCCAATTCCATCCCCATTGTACTTTCGTACATTCTTTCATAAGAATGTCTGTCATTCATGTTTAACTGAATACGAACAATAGCAAATCAAGGACACATCAGCAATGTATCAAATTGAAAACAAGGAAAAACAGTAAATCTACTTCAATTACCTTGGTCTTTTAAAGTAAGCTTTCTTACAATGATTTCCAATATTTATTTCTAGACTGATTCACTCATTCAGCCCTATAAATTGTATTACTTAAAGATGTTTCTCAATTTTGGCAGGAAATGCAAAAATACTCTGTTGCAGTGTCACTAACAATTCTATTGTGTATGGCACTTGCACACTTCATTTACAAAAATGCTTGCCATTTTCTAAAATAATTTCCCAGGTCTGCCTAGGCATTGCATATCAATATAATAGGAATCCTTGAAAGGTTTACTTAAGGTTGAAGAAGCAAGGATCAGACAGGATTCTAGAGGGTTATAAGGTAGCCAGGAAGGAACTGAGGAATGGACTTAGGAGAGCTAGAAGGGGGCATGAAAAAGTTTTAGCAGGTGGGATTAAGGAAAACCCTAAGGCATTGTATACTTATGTGAGGAACAAGAGAATGGCCAGAATGAGAGTAGGGCCGATTCGGGATAGTGGAGAGAACTTGCACCTGGAGTTAGAAGAGGTAGGGGAGGAACATAAGTGATACTTTGCTTCAATATTCACGACTGAGAGGAACCTGGATGTTTCTGAGGACAAGGTGAAACTGACTGATATGCTTTAATATGTTGATGTTAAGAAGGAGGATGTGCTGAAAATTTTGAAAATCATGAAGATAGATATATCCCCTGGGCCACTTGGGATACACCCTAGGTTGCTACAAGAAACAAGGGAAGATATTGCTGAGCCTTTGGTGATGATCTTTGCATCCTCACTATCCACTGGAGTAGTGCGAGATGATTGGAGGATGGCAAATGTTATTCCCTTGTTCAAGAAAGGGAATAGAAATAATCCTGGGAATTAGAAACCAGTGAACATCATGTCTGTGGTAGGTAAAGTATTGGACAGGATTCTGAGATACAGGATTTATGATTAATTGGAAAACCTTGTTAAAAATCACACAACACCAAGTTATAGTCCAACAGGTTTATTTGGAGGCATTAGTTTTCAAAGCACTGCTTCTTCATCAAGTGGTTGTGGAACAGAATCATACAACACAGAATTTATAATAACAGGATTACAGTGTCATGGAATGTAAAATTAAACAAATTTCATTCTGTGACACTGCAATCCTGTTGCTATAAATTCTGTGTCGTATGATTCTGCTCCCTAACCACCTGATGAAGAAGCAGCACTTCAAAAGCTCGTGCCTCCAAATAAACCTGTTAGACTATAACCCCTGCTGTTGTTTAATTTTTAACTTTGTCCACCCCAATCCAACACTGGCACCTCCAAATCTTGGAAAACCATTGTTTGATTAAAGACAGTCAGCATGGCTTTGTGAAGGGCAGGTCATGCCTCACAAATTTTATTGAATTCTTTGAAGATGTGACAAAACACATTGATGAATGTGGAGTAGCAGACGTGGTTTACATGGATTTTAGCAAAGTGTTTAATAAGGATCTCCATAGCAGGCTCATTCAGAAAGTAAGTAGGCATGGGACATGGGGCAATCTGGCTATCAGGATATAGACTTGGTTGGCCCATAGAAGACAGAGGATGGTGGTAGATAGGAAGCATTTAGCTTGGAGCATAGTGATCAGTGATGTTCTGCAGGGATCAGTTCTGGGACCTCTTCCCTTTGTGACTTTTATAAACGACTTGGATGAGGATATGGAAGGGTGGGTTTGTTGATGACACGAAGTTTGGAGGAGTGGTAATAATGTGGAGGCCTGTTGTAGTCTGCAATGGGACATTGACAGGATGCAGAACTGGGCTGATAAGTGGCAGATGGAGTTCAACTTGGAAAAATGTGAAGTGATTCACACTGGAAGATCAAATTTGAATGTAGAATACAGGATTAAAGGCAGGAATCTTGGCAGTATGGCGGAACAGTGGGATCTTGGGGTCCATGTCCATACATCCCTCAAAGTTGCCACCCACATTGATAAGGTTGTTAAGAAGGTGCATGGTGCTATGGCTTTCATTAACAAGGGGATTGAGTTTAAGAGCCGTGAGATTATGCTGTAGTTCTCTCGAGCTTTGGTTAGACCACACTTGGAATACTGTGTTCAGTTCTGTCACCTCGTCATAGGCAAGATGTGGAAGCTTTAGAGACAGTGTAGAGGAGATTTACCAGGATTCTGCCTGGACTGGAGGGCATGTCTTATGAAGGCAGGTTGTGGGAGCTAGGGCTTTAGATGATGAGAGGAATAGATAGAATGGATGGCCAGAGACTTATTCCCAGAGTAGAATTGGCTATCACGAGGGGTCATGATTTTAAGGTGACTGGAGGAAGGGTTAGGGGAGATGTCAGAGATCGGTTCTTTACACAGAGAGTGGTGGGTGCATACAATGCACTGCCAGCAGTGGTAGTAGAGTCAGATACCTGAGGGACATTTAAACGACTCTTGGATAAGCACATGGAAGATAGCACAATGAAGGGTATGTAGGTGACTCTGATCTTGGAGTAGGATAAAAGGTCAGCACAACAGCGAGGACTGAAGGGTCTGCATTGTGCTGTGCTGTTCTATGTTCTATGTTTAAAATAAAGAGGAAATTATGGAATATGGACATTTCCTGTGCCTGAAAGTTTAAACTTCAATACTGCCATGGCAAAAATCCAGAGTCAAATCAATTTATGGCATTGTTTTCAGAACTTAAATAACCAATATTTGTTTTCCTAACTTTGTAAAATTCAACATTTGCGCACCAATCATTTTTGTTTCAATCAGTTATGGGCACATTGACACACATGCACTACAATATCCATGAGAAAACAGAAAAATAACCTGCAGCAAATGAACAGTGGTAGGAATGCCAAGAATTGTTGTGAAATTCAGAGCGTATGTTGCCAACCTAGCTACCAATCTAGAATATTAGTTTAAATATTGGTTGTACAGTACAGTCAAACTAGAATTCCAACTCTCCATATTTACTTCACTGCAAACAAACTGGTCTGAGGAGAACTGGGACAGATAATTATATTGTTATATAACAGTCATTTATTATTGTCAGCAACCTGAAGCTGAATTGATGGTAGAAAAAAAGTGTACTGAATTCAGATATATCATATACGCATTCAATCTTTCCATCTCAATGATACATTAACTTATCTTCAACTGGTACATTATATCATTATTTTACAAAGGTAAAATTATTTTTACAGGGGTGTAATTTATTGAAGAGAGACAAATTGCTTGTGCAGTACAAAAGAAATGCAAGTGAAGCAATGTGATAAAGATCAGTGGGATAAAATCAGAGTTTCATGCCTCTTTGTAAATGTGATCACTGAGTCCCATCAATATCCATTTTGTATATTTACATATTTACTGGAATGTACTGTATCTGCAATTCAGAGACAGGCATTCAGAATAAGTAAAATCTGGGATTCCGTAGAAAATGTTTCAGAAGTAAAAGCACCCAATGATGTTGGAATTAGCAACGCATAGATGATCACTGTGATTACTACAAAGTACATCTGGAACAAATTGCTTTGGTTAAAACTGTAGCACTGAAAGAGAATAACATGACAGGAGTGGATATCCTGAGCTCTTACACCAAACCAGACAGCAGAACAACATTCCATCTGAACGTGATTTGTTTTATTTTCTAATATTTTTCAGCAATTAATAGCTTCTTCATTTTACACAAAAATGCATTTTTGCTTTCATTTACATGAGAAAGAATATAGGATATCAGACGGCTGGGAGCCATTGATTCATTGCCATAAAATATATTTTTTAAAAGTCTAAGATCTAAAATGTTAAGGTGCATTGATTGATGACAGTAACTTGCTTTGCAAATTGACATTTTGCATTTCCACATATTAAGTGAGAAGGGTCTTAGCTAAAGCAGTCACTTATTGTTTTCATGCTTATCTTTAATTTTCCAAGACAAAAGCCTCAATAACTAATTAGAATCGCAAAGAGGACAGAGAGAGGATTTCTGAACTGCAAATTCAAAAATACAGGATCCCATGACCTTGTGAAATGCACTGCAGAATGTCCTTTATGTTTTCTCAGCAGGTTACCTGCCAGATAGAGCTTGATTGACAGTCTAGCTGCCTGTCTATCAGGCAGGGACGCAATGGGAAAGCAGTCACCAATTAAGTGTTAAGTATCAGAACTAGCAGGAAGAGTTGTAGATTGGAGGGGGATTGGCGTTCAAAGTCACAGATAAGAGGAGGACAGAATAAGCAATAAGGAATTGAATGGGGGATGATCAATCCAGAGATCCAGGGTGAACTGCTTATTCAACTTGGGAAAAATATTACTGCTCCTTTTGGCTTACAAGCTCATCCTTCTATCTCCCTGAGTACTAGGAAATCTGGCAATTGTGATTTGAGAGCACTAAGTAAGGGAGCTCAACAGTTGTGTGGGATATCCACCCACATCCAGTGATGGTAAGTGATGAGAACTGGAGCAGTCAAGTGGACCCTCACTGAAAAAAAACAGCATCTTTGATGGAAAGAGGGCTGATAGGTAGGGAGGGCAGAAAAACAAATGAATTCCTCAACCCAATGTATCCATATGGTATTTCCATCTAAAAAGAACATATAGTTCTTGTTTATGCTGTTTCCCTTCCTGCTTATACTGACTTAATGTCAATGGAATACAGAATTCCTGCTTGATGACCTTTGGGCCATTTGTCTGCTCAAATCTTGTATTACACTGACCAAGAAAATAGATTAAAATCAAAGTTTTGGAACAATGGAGGTACCAAAGCCTTGTTAAAATTTGTAGTGACAGACTTGCCTCCTGGAAATGGATTTGTTATTTGCACCTGACCCACCCGTTTAAAAGTCAGTGGGTTTGAGTCAGGATGAATGTTTTTAAAATGTTTACTTCACTTGTCCCAAACCCCACATCTTGGCAGTTAACATTCCCAACACCCTGTCCTTTTGTAAAATTATCCCTTAAACAAAAATTATTCAAGGTGGATGATCACAGAGCTAACATCTTCAGTATTAAAAAACTGAATTTCTGAGCTACTTTGTGGTCATTTATTGGATATGCCTGTACTTTTATAAGTAACCATAGTGGAGAAAATTCAAAGAACAAGATCATGAAACAAAGCATTTTTTGGCAGATGGACAGATATAAACACTCCTCTTCATTTTCAGTCATGCTTCTTGAAGAATCAGGGGCAGATATAACTTCAGCTGCAGGAGTGTAGGAATCTTACTGCGTTTACTTTCTGTCACCAGTCTGATAACATGAGGTAGATCTTTCAAAGAAATGGGCAAAACATTTATATTATTAGGCGGATATGTTTACCATGGGGTACAAATGAATAGCTGACAATATTGCAATGAGATTCCAAATTTATCTGGGAAAATTTCTGCTTTCACTGCCAGATAATTTTCACCAGGTGTTTCTCTCAAATTTTTAAATCTACTTTTAATAAATTAATTTACGTGCTGAATTACATATTGAACTTCTTGTTCTATAATCATCATTTGCACCCCTGAAGTTTATTTAAATTTGCCACAAAAGGGGGCAAGAATAATGGAAAGTGTGATGGCAAATGTAAGTGTGGGCCATACAAATGATGTCTGTTTCAATACCTCACAAGAGGTCAAAAATATTTGGAAATCAAAAAGACAGAAATTAGAGCGTCCATTTTTCAGCACTTGATGTAGGTAAGTGGTGCAACCAAATTTAGCATAATTTTGTCATGAAATATTAGGAATATGGAGGAAAACAATTTATTTAATTCTAAGAAGTGATAGATGCTTGAATACTATGGGCTGAATCTTACATTTATTTGGCTAAGTATGAGTTGCAATTAACTAGGAGAAAGTGAGGACAGCAGATTCTGGAGATCAGAGTCAAGAGCATGGTGCTGGTAAAGCACAGCAGGTCAGGCAGCATCCAAGGAGCAGGAGAATCGACATTTCAGGCATAAGCCCTTCATCAGGACTTTTGTATTTTAAAATTCCACAAATCGTTCTCTTTATTGCAGAGTCCATTGTAATCATCATAATTTATCATAATCAATCTGTTCTAGCATGTTAAGGCACACATTCAGGTACTTGAAACTGGATCTTCTAGATCACCAGTTCTATGTAGTGGACTGCAACTGCACTACAAGACCCTATTTGTGCTATACGTTAAGAGTTTGAGTATTGTGTGTCTGAATTATGAACTGATTTTGGCAACAGCAATTCATAACACAGGTAATTTCCCCTGCTCCCTGGAAGCTGCCTGACTGCTGTGCTTTTCCAACACCACACTCTCAACTAAGTATGAGTTGCATTGAATATTTTGAAGAGTATGTTGCCATGAAGTCTAGCATATTCTCTCACTGCATCTCATGAGGTCCATCTTTGCAATTACCTGTGATGTCCTGATTTCTGCTCCAATTCACCATGTTCCCATTATAACTTACAGATATTCTGGAGCAAATTTTAAAATAAAGCTTTAATGATGGGGACATGTTAGAACTAAAATTTGTTTTACCAAGCGAATATTCTAGACTTGTTAAACAATGTTCCTTTTGAATTATTAAGTCCAGCTTAATTGATATAATCATTTCCCAGCATTGTAAGGCTCCCTAGAATCAATCCTTCAAGCTGTCAGAATATTCCATGATTACTTTTTCTAAAAACAACTACTCCATGGGTCTTTGCTTCTTTATTCAGGGATAAATCAAAAGATAGTTTGGACATACAATCTTGTGCTTATATAACCTTCTTCAACTCTGTGTAGGGGCAAAAGGAATGAATATTTGCAACCTAATCACATGAATCACTCTTCAGGTAGTTCAGATACTCTGCCACACTTCTTTATGACAGATCTAGGATCAATTTCATTAGCACTTTAAGGGATGTATAACGAGGAATTTTGAAAACATCAAAGTGCACTGGATCCAATGGAGCTTAATGATGATTCATGTACTTCAAATCAATGAGCAGCCTAATCAGAAACGTCATTTAGAAAATCCAAACATGCATGTGAGAAGCAAATAAAAAATTACCTGTGTTATGAATTGCTGTTGCCAAAATCAGTTCATAATTCAGACACACAATACTCAAACTCTTAACGTATAGCACAAATAGGGTCTTGTAGTGCAGTTGCAGTCCACTACATAGAACTGGTGATCTAGAAGGTCCAGTTTCAAGTACCTGAATGTACGCCTTAACATGCTAGAACAGATTGATTATGATAAATTATGATGATTACAATGGACTCTGCAATAAAGAGAACGATTTGTGGAATTTTAAAATACAAAAATGATGCATTGGCAAGATTTGTCCAGGTTTTGCATTAAATAATAGGTTAAATGGTCAATCATGTTTTTTCAGAGCTTCTTGAACTGACTGAGCCTGAGCAGCTTGTAGTTCCTTTTTATTTAAAAAAAACATAAGCTAGATATTATCAGCTTGGTTCAGTGGGTATTTTAAGGATATTAGTTGAAAACCTCTAATAAGAATTTGTTCACTTATAGCTGCTATGGTAATAAAAGTACGAGTCACCACATTTAAAAATGAAATCTTTCTGCTGTAATTGAAGGATTCTGTTGAAGGGGAACACTTATTTCGGTTATAATCAAGATTATTAAGTAGGTGATGATCCTTGATAACTTAGAAAATCACAATAAATGAAAGCACAAAATGAGCAAGTGCGAGCACAATCGGCCCTAATTTCAACCCTGGCTACACCCCTCACCTTTTCCTCCGCTACATCGATGACTGTATTGGCGCTACCTCGTGCTCCCACGAGGAGGTTGAACAGTTCATCCACTTTACTAACACCTTCCACCTCGACATCAAATTTACCTGGACCATCTCAGATTCCTCCCTCCCCTTCCTAGACCTTTCCATTTCTATCTCGGGTGACCGACTCAACACGGACATTTACTATAAAGCGACCGACTCCCACAGCTACCTAGATTACACTTCCTCCCACCCTGCCCCCTGTAAAAATGCCATCCCATATTCCCAATTTCTTCGCCTCCGCCGCATCTGTTCCCAGGAGGACCAATTCCAATACCAAACAACCCAGATGGCCTCCTTCTTCAAAGACCGCAATTTCCCCTCAGACGTGGTTGATGATGCTCTCCACCACATCGCCTCCACTTCCCGCTCCTCTGCCCTTGAACCCCGCCCCTCCAAATCGCCACCAGGATAGAACCCCACTGGTCCTCACCTACTACCCCACCAACCTCCACATACATCGTATCATCCTTCATCATTTATGCCACCTCAAAACAGACCCCACACAAGGATATATTTCCATTTCCTCCTCTATCAGCGTTCTGGAAAGACCACTCCCTCTGCGACTCCCTCGTCAGGTCCACACCCCCCACCAACCCAACCTCCACTCACGGCACCTTTCCCTGCAACCTCAAGAAATGCAAAACCTGCGCCCACACATCACCCCTCACTTCCCTCCAAGGCCCCAAGGGATCCTTCCATTTCCATCACAAATTCACCTGCACCTCCACACACATCATTTACTGCATCCACTACACCTGATGTGGCCTCCTCTACATTGGGGAGACAGGCCACCTACTTGCGGAACGTTTCAGAGAACACCTCTCGGACACCCGCACCAATTAACCCAAGCGACCCGTGGCTGGACACTTTAACACTCCCTCCCACTCCGTCAAGGACATGCAGGTCCTTGGCCTCCTCCATCGCCAAACCATGGTAACATGATGCCTGGAGGAAGAGTGCCTCATCTTCCGCCTAGGAACCCTCCAACCACAAGGGCTGAATGCAGATTTCTCCAGCTTCCTCATTTCCCCTCCCCCCACCTTATCTCAGTCCCAACCCTCGGACTCAGCACTGCCTTCTTAGACCTACAATCTTCTTCCCGACCTCTCAGCCCCACCTCCTCTCCGGACTATCACCCTCACCTTAACCTCCTTCCACCTAACGTATTCCCAATGCCCCTCCCCCAAGTCCCTCCTCCCTACCTTTTATCTTAGCCTGCTTGGCACACCTTCCTCATTCCTGAAGAAGGGCTTATGCCCGAAACGTCGATTCTCCTGCTTCTTGGATGCTGTCTGACCTGCTGCGCTTTTCCAGCAACACATTTTTCAACCCTTGAGAAATAGCTCTGCAAAGTTTCTCTTTGTAGTAAAATTCCCAAATAGCTGGTGAATTTTCCAGCATGTCAGTATTCCTTGACCAGCTGCTTTCATCAGTGCATTTTTTCTTAATTGCAATTCACCAGCCATTGGTCCCATGCTATTTTCAATTAGTTCTTTCTGCAAAAATCTTTAGAATCCCAATCACATTCCTAACCACAAATCATTCAGCTTCCGTTTGATGTTTTCATTATAGCAGCATTAAGGGACATACTTCCCAACTGGCAAAGTTTAAATCATAAATATGTGTCTGTGCACTTGGCAGGTATTAAAACCAAATGCAATACAGCACACAGGGGTATGCAAAAGTAGTCAGTGTTTGCTTTGAATTTTGCAAATTGAAAGAAATGCCCTGAATATCTGAGATGTCAAATAATTTTCATTTGCTGAACTTTTTTTTTCCCAATTCCATTTCTATGCCTTTTTAGTTAAACCTTTCATCACATCATTGATATTTATCAGTTAACAACAGAAGCTACATTGTGGAAATATTGTTACCCCTCAATGAACTAGGTTTCTGGAAATGAAACCCCATTATTCCCAGAGTTGTCACTAAAGTTAAATATTTCATCAAAGTACACAAATTCCACAATTTACCTGTTTTTAGACCTTGCTTGACAAAAAAAAGTGTAGCGGCTAATTCTAAACTTAAGGTTATGCCACTCATTCTGCATAAGGAAATAGATCATTTTTATTCTATCCTATTAAGTGACCTCTTCATCTGCTGTATTCAAGGAAAAACAAGCATAGTCCCCTCACTGGGTCTTCATTATTCCACTATTTTAGTCTTGGTAACATTATAATGAGTCTGCAAGATACCGTCTTCAAAGCATACATATCCTACTAGAACTGAACACAGCACTTCAGGTAGGATTTTACCAGATCTCTGTACAACCTTAACACAACTCCAACTCCTTTATATATATATATATATATATATATATATCTGTTCCCTTGGGATAAGCATCAGCTTTCTACCAAATTCTGACATTTTAGTTTTGTGCCTGCCCCTGACCTTTTAATAATTTCCACTTGGATCGTATATCTCTACTTTGTGTTTGTGGTCTGAAATTCCCCATCTAAAAGATTAGTGGAAGCAGATTCAATTGTATTTTTCAATGGGCAATGGATAAACGGTTGTAAAGAAATAATTGGCAATAAAAGGGGAAAGAGCGGGTCAGTGGAATCTCTTTCAAAAAGCACAAGCATAATGGACTGAAGGGCCTCTGTTTGAGGTGTTCTTGAGAAGATGCTAATGAGCACACAGATGCTACTGAATGCACATTTTGACAAACAAGCCTTGTGCATTTTGGCAAAAGATAACATAGCAGTGATGGAGTCTTGTGGATTTGATATTCACCTGAAGTATTTCAAAGTTCCAGAAAATGTTTCAAGAATTAACCATTGAAACAGATATCATGCCACAAGTAACTGCATTTCTTGAGAGAAGAGACTAAGATACGGTGAGAAGGAAGGGATGATGAAGGTGTGGTTTAAGAAATTATCATTAAAGCATATTTGTTACAACTACTAAACTTGCCTTGATCTAAAATTCTAATTTTTTTGTTTTGTGCATCACAATCAATGTCTTTGCGATGGATCTGAACCCTGAAGTACTAGGATTTTTAATTCCAAAACATCTTTTTAGAAGAGGCCTGCTTCTGTCAAAGAAAAGACAAAGATTTAAATTCAGTACCACTTGACAAAGATCTGAGTGGGGACCCGTGGAATGTCATGCCTGTAGAATGTCAGCAAGATTTCAAACAGGGAGATGTAACAGGAAGAGATAATGAATGGGTTGACCTACCTCTTTCCTTTTAAGAGAAAGTTCATCTTTTGCAAACATTCTTGAGTTTTGGCTTTTCAGGAATATACAAAAAGAGGTTTAAAAACTGGCTGCAATTCTTGTCTGTGTTTGTTAATGGAGGAAGTTATGTGCTAGTGAAAGAAGCTTTGTGTTAGTGGAAGAAGTGTGCTACTGGATGAAGTTACCTGCCTGGATTCAAGTGGTAGTGTTACATTAAAAAGAAGGCACAATGAAGGATGCTTAAGTTTAGAGATAATATTAGGTAACATTAGGTTACAAAGAACCACCCACTAGTCACTCTTGCATTGCAGTAAAAGGATTTTATTAGTCTGCATATCAGAAGTTAACTCATAATCAAAAGGAAACAGGACAATAGAAGGACTCTTGCTTTGAGTTTTGCAAATTAGTTCCTATCAAAAGGAAATGGGACAAATGATTTCAACTAATTACAAAGACAAAAATCCTGAAATCGACAGTTTAACTATCAATATTCCACCATCTACTCTTCAAGAACAACCTAGAGAGACTGACTTTTACATCTTTCTATTTTGGACACTCTTTATTCCTAATTTAAGTGTAATTATGTGGTGTTAGGAATTTTTTTCCAGGAAGGAACATGTAACATTAGAGCTTAAAATCACAAGTGACCAGTTCTGGCTAACCATTTACATTTGAAATCTGTTCTCTGATGACACTATCACCATTAAAGGGTCAAATTTTTTCTCTGTTTCAATACCTTCATTAACTCAATTTTATTTTGTGGATGATCTCACCTTCACCATAGTGCCTTTTAATACTTAAATTACAACTGATTTGATTTTCCTGGATTCACTGCAAGCGTCTCATCGTACAGTGAAATAAGGATTAGAAATATTACAACATGGATTGCTGCATTGCAACTTGATAAATTCTAAATTTGTGGGCAGCACGGTGGCACAGTGGTTAGCACTGCTGTCTCACAGCGCCTGAGACCCGGGTTCAATTCCCGACTCAGGCGACTGACTGTGTGGAGTTTGCACATTCTCCCCGTGTCTGCGTGGGTTTCCTCCGGGTGCTCTGGTTTCCTCCCACAGTCCAAAGATGTGCAGACTAGGTGAATTGGCCATGCTAAATTTCCCGTAGTGTCAGGTAAGGGGTAAATGTAGGGGAATGGGTCTGGGTGGGTTGCGCTTCGGCGGGTCGGTGTGGACTTGTTGGGCCGAAGGGCCTGTTTCCACACTGTAAGTAATCTAATCTAAATAAGGTGGTTGTAGAATGCTGGTATCTCTTCTCTGAAACCCAACCTTTCATTGCCCACAAGTTCATTTAACTTCAGGAGATTGCTATTATAATCAGTCACTTTTTACACAACTATCAGATTACACTGAAAATGTTACCAAATATCAGCTATAGATTTAACCACCTTTCATTGTGCCTTCTTTTTAATGCAATGGCTGGAATTGCACAATTTACCACAGGTAGGGCAGCACCAGCCCTTCATCCAACTTAATGTTTTGGATCCTTCTGCTCCTCCATTTCCATGGTTTTGTGTAGCCCCAATTTTATTTGAAGCACAATTTGTGATTTTTCTTTCAGATGTCTTGGTCCTAAGCCTTGGAATTCTTTTGAGAATTTCTGCCTGTCTCTTTGTTTAAGGTGCTCATTAAAACTCCACTCTTTAACCAAGCTTTTGGGCAGATAACCCCATCTTCAGTTCAGGATATGTTTTTGATTGATAATTCTCTTGTTGTGCACCTTGACAAATTTTGCTATGAAAAAGGCACTAAAGTACAATTTATTGCTGTTTTTCTGTTCTTCTAGTTTTTCAGCCCAAAATCTTATTTTTGCCTGTACTAATGCTGTGTATTGTTACAAACAGCTTCAGTAATCTAGTCACCATTAATATCAGATACATTTCCTTGGTCAAGCCTGTATAATGATATAATTTATCATATTTCATTACTGTTCAATACCCTGTCACAATCTCATGATTTAATATCATCCCACATCTGCTACTTATATAATAAAAGTAAAACATTGTGGATGCTAATGATCCGAAACATAAACAGAAAATGCTTGAGAAACTCAGCAGGTCTGAAAACATGTGCCGAGAGTGAAATAGAGTTCATGTTTCAAGTCAGATGCAACTTCTTCAGAACTGAGATCTGCTATTTGTCAGCCACACTTCCTCAACCCCCAACTTGATCAGCAGGCATCCCATTATTCAAAGTCTTGTCCAGTTCTGAAATTTCAAATGACTTTATTCTGGTGGCACTAGCATTTTTCTTCAGTTAACAGAGACTCTTCCAATACAAAGGCCGTCAAACTCTTTACCAAGAATTAGACAACCCCAAAAAATGTGAATATCTGGGCAAAATATGTTAGTGAAAGGACCAATAGAACACAAATGAGCACAGCACAGTAACATGTCCTTCAGCCCAATATGTCTGCGCTGAACATGACACCATTCTAAATTAATCCTTTCTGCACGCACATGGTCAGTATCCCTCTATTCAATCTCTGTTCATGTGTCTCTTTAAATGCCTCTTTACAGTTACTATCACAACCGTTTCTAACACCTCCCCTGCAATAATGCCCCGAGGGACAGTGTGCCTGTCACAAAGACTAAGATTGATTGTTGGCAGCACCATGCAAGTTGGGAAAACAGCAAATGCTGTTGATCACAGTGGGTCAGACAGAATCCATGGAGAGAGATCATGCTAATGTTTCGAGCCCATATGACTCTTCATCAGAGCTGAAGTGTTGTGGAAGGGGCAGCATTTATGCTATACTTTGGGGGAGGGGGTCTTGGGGTAGTGGTGTAGGGTGTTGTGGAATAAAGGTGTTGACAGTTCTTATTCTCAGTCTCCTCTGTTATTTGTAGCAATGTTACATCTGTGAATCTAAGGAACTCACTTACTATTCTACTGCTGCAAATAGCACCATATACAAATAACAACGATAGGATATCTCTTCCCTCTCTCACAACCCTCTAGTAATATCTTGTGCAGAGCGAGAGATACAAACATATTATAAATGTTTAAAAATATTATAATGTTAAGCATTCTACATGGAGCTTTGCTTAGTTCTCAGCAGGACAGCCTCCCTTTTCTTTGCAGTACCACTCAAACGGTCTTTTCAGCTTTTGTCAATTCTCAACATTCTTGTTCCTTTTCACTTTCTGCCAGTTTCATGGCTCTATCGGTTTCTCCACAGGGGTTTGTTTCACTGGGAAGATTATTTGTTATTATTGCCAATAGCAACTTCTAGTCTATTTCAGCCTTTTGACCCAGTTAAAAGGGTTTATTTTCTTGCACTGGAAAGTATCATCATACATCTCAACCATTAAAAAGTAAAGTTCACTACCAACTGCTTTGTAGACATATGAACAAAAAAAGGGTGCAATAATTGAATCAAGATACTGGTGCTTTGTACTTTTATTAATTTCCCACCAACAGGTACAATATCCTCAAACATGGATGGTGTACACGTCCTCTCTGGCTAATGCAAGACAATATAACCAAAAAATGCGAAGCCAATTTATATCAGTTTTCAACATTCTGGAACAACAGTAGGAAGGAAATGGACCAAATGTATGTGTTCTTTTATCATTCATAATCTGTATGCATTGCATTCAAAGAGATGGGTTTTTTCATACCCTTAGAGTGTGCATTCCAATTAAATAATTCAGCAGCAAGCTTTTGTGTGTTTAAAACTGATAATATATTATTTATTCTCATTCACTTACCCTAAGTTAATACAATGTCAATGTTTGGTTTCATACACACATGCATAAACAATACAAAACACACAGTACAGATAAAGATAGTGTCCTTCTACAGTTTATGTTAACTTTGAGTCTGTTTATGAACTCCATTCTCACATAGGTCTGACCTGTAGTTTCCAGAATGAATTTGATGCTTTTTAAGGTTGAAGTTACGGTATTGTAAATCAAAGGTACTCAGCAGGTTGTGAAATTTCTTGTAGCTGGTTATTTAAGAAGTTGGTTCACAAGTGAACGTTGAACCTGAAATAAGTTATATACTTTGTCTAGGAGAAAGTAAGGACTGCAGACGCTGGAGATCAGAGCTGAGAGTGTGATGCTGGAAAAGCACAGGTCAGGCAGCATCCAAGGAGCAGGTGAATTGACGTTTCAGGCATAAGCCTTTCGTCAGGAATGAGGCTTGTAGGCCAGAGGGATGAGAGATAAATTGGAGGAGTATGGGGCTAGGGGGAATGTAGCTGAGAATGCAATAGGCAAATGAAGCTGGGGGGAAGGTGATAGGTTGGAGAGAAGGGTGGAGCAGATAGATGGAAAAGACAATGAACAGTTCAAGAGGGCAGTATCAAATTGGAGGCTTGAGACTAGGATAAGATGGGGGGAGGGGATATGACGAATCTGGTGAAATCCTGGGAGGTGGCCCAGGGCTTGCATGTCCTTGTTGGAGTGGGAAGGGGAGTTGAAGTGCTCAGCCATAGGGCGGTGGGGTTGATTGGAGCAGGTGTCCCAGAGATGTTCTCTGAAATGATCCGCAAGTTGGCGTCCTTTCTCCACAATGTAGAGGAGACCACATTGGGTGCAACAGATACGGTCGATGACATTAGTGGAGGTACAAGTAAATATCTGTCAGATTTGGAAGGATCCTTTGGGGGTGACAGGAGGATGTGTGGGCACAGGTTTTGCTCCTTGGATACTGCCTGACCTGCTGTGCCTTTCCGCACTACATACTCAACTATATATTTTGGCTGCTTGATGATTTGCAATTAGTTTTAGAGTCATGTATTTGGAGGTTGGTGGGATGGAAGGTGAGGAGTGGGATGTTCTCCCCCTGATGCATTGGGAGGGGTGGGGTTCAAGAGCAGAGGTGTGGAAAGTGGAGGAGATGCATTGTAGGGCTTTGTCAACCAAGCGTGAGGGGAAATCCCAAGTGGGATTTTCAATGGTAGAATTGGTCATCCTGGCAGCAGATGCAGCAGAGGAGGAGGAATTGGGAATAAAGAATGATCAATTCCACCATTGAAAATCCCAGATGGCCTCCTTCTTCAATGACTGTAATTTCCCCTTCCTCCTGGTCAGCAATGCTCTTCAGTGCATCTCTTCCACTTGCCACACTGCCACCCTTGAACCTAATCCCTCCCAATGCAACAGGACCTTCCACCCCACCAATATCCATATACATGGCATCATCCTCCACCAATTCCCCACCACCTACAAACAGACACAATCACTAGGGATATATCTCCTCCCCACCCCATCAGCTTTTCAGAGAGATGATTCCCTCCTTAGTCAGATCCAAGCCCCCCACCAGCCCTCACCCCAATCCCGACGCCTGGAAGAAGAATGCCTCATCGCCCGCTTTTGGAGCCTGCAACCACATGGGATTAATGTGGATTTCACCAGATTCCTCATTTCCCCTCCCCCCATCTTATCACAGTCACAAGCCTCCAACTCAGCACTGCCCTCTTGACCTGTCCATTGTCTTTCTCTTCTATCTGTTCTACCATCCTCTTTGACCTATTACCTTCCTAAACAGTTTAATCTGCCTATTGCATTCTCAGCTACTTTCCCCTTGCCCCATCCCCTCCCATTTAACTTTCAGCCCGTAGGCCCACTAGCCTCGTTCCTGATGAAGGCCTCATGCCTGAAACATCAGTTCTCCTGCTCCTTGGATATTGCCTGACCTGTTGTGCTTTTCCAGAACTACACACTTGACTATATACTCTGGCTGCATGATGATTTACAATTAGTTTTAGAGTCAGGTTCTCAGACTGGCTGATGAATGGTTGGTCTGCTGGGACTTTGAGTAATTATGTTGCAGTCACTGAAATGGTTTTGACCACATGACCACAAGGTTAACACTTCTGAGGCCCAACTGACGTAGATTGGATGGGAGGTGCTATTGTGACACAACAAGTAGTTAAGAGTGGCCATCGAGTTTTGATGACCCTCTTTGTCCAATATAAACCATAGAGACAGGCAGGCTGGAAATACTATAAGGCGGTATCTTCTGATTTTCAGACTAAGCCGAAAGGAGGAGATCCTGTCAAGATGCGAAAGTAGACCTCCCAGCAAACAGACACATAATAGCCTGCCAATGGGCTTTTAACCAAGGCCACAACCAGGGAGGAGAAAGTTTCGGATGCCTACAGCTGTCGGTCAATCAGAGACAGTCTGTTCCAGAACTTGCAGTGACAGATATGCAGCTGTTGCTTCTGCCAGTGCAATATTTTCTGATTCCCAAAATGCAGGATCACCCACAGATTACATAAATGTTGCTTGGCTGGGATTGTTGTAATTGTGAGGAGAGGGGTGCATGAGCTAAGAAGAAAAAGAAAAGGATAAGTGTGTTGGCTGTCAGTGGCCACTGACCCCCATCCTATGTTTACTCCCTTGATGGCGCAAAGGTCATTGCACATTGAAAGTTCATCATATAAATGGCAACACTGAGCATGATAAATTTCATGCATTAGTAGCCTACTGGCCCATATTTCACACTGCAGTACTGTATCACAGAAGGATCCTAAATAAGGAATGTCCAATGCAAATTTCTAAACCAGCATTATGACTTCAATTCAATTGCAAACCCTCTTGATTCTACAAGTGATGTAAATGGAAAGCTTATGGTGCAACACAAGTGTGTGTCAGACATTATCCTCCCATCTCTAAAGAACTGACAGCAAATTGTAATAAGGAAAGTAGAACTTCATGAAAAATACTACTGAGTTGTGCTCCACAAATATTATGCATTCTGGACTTTTTTTGGGAGATAAATATCTGCATCCCAACAGTTTAGCAACATTATTAAGACTAATTATCTGATCATCATTACTTTGTTGTTTATGGAAACTTGAATGCAAATTGCTTGCTACTTTCCTACATTATTTATTACATTCAAGAAATACTTCATTGTCTCCAAAGCATTTTGGGATGATCCACGGTCATAAAAGTCACTACAGGAAAGCACGTGCGAAATATAATTCTGAGCTGAGGTCAATTTAAAGTCTTAACTACATAGCTTTATGCTACATAGATTGAAAGCTTAGTCTACTTCTTAGCAATAATTGTTTAATTTTTTTAAAAAAACCAATAGCTTTCTAGTCAACTGAAGAAGAGGAAATTAGTGATCGATAAATGTCCATTGACCTGGAGATGGTGATAGGAAGAAAAGCAATTAGAATTAGAATTAGAATCCCTACACTGTAGAAGCAGGCTCTTTGGCCCAACAAGTCCACACTGACCTTTTGAAGGGTAACCCAGACCCATTCCTCTACCCTATGATTGCCCCTGAATAATGGACCTAACCTACATCCATGAACACAATGGGCAATTTAGCATGGTCAATTCATCAAACCTGCACATCTTTGCATTGTGGAAGGAAACCAGCGCACCCGGAACAAACAGACACGGAGAGAATGTACAAATTCCACACAGACAGTCGTCTGAGGCTGGAATTGAACCCGGGTTCTTGTCGCTGTGAGGCAACACCGTTAACCAATGAGTCACCGTGCTGCCCTCGGTGGCTGTGTTGCAATTCGGAATATAAGTGGCAGTTTCACTAGTAGAATTAATGCAAAATAACAAATCCATCCTAATTTGCTTTAAAAAGGTGATAGCAAAACGGGAGATAGTACAATCATCAGGGTTATTTTCTATGGAGCTGTAAAACTGTAATGTAAGGCTCAAAGGAATACTCCTTAATATAAGCTGATTATTTCTGAACTTTGTACAGAACAGTGCATCCCTTTCACTTTTTATCTGATGTCATACTGTAGCAATTGCATGCATGGCCATGGACCCCAGCTGGGAATATTCATTTGGAAACTGTAGTAATCATTGGGCGTAAGCAAGTTATTAGCCTTTGACACAAAGTCCAGAACCCTGCAGTGCAGTATTCACAAGTAAGCATTAGAGTTCATAGAAAAGATATTCAGGCTTTTCATGACTGTTATTTATAAAAAAGATAAAAGATTAAGTGATAGCTCATCAATAAATGTTTCAATATAACTTCAAGTAACATTAGCTGATACACTGATTAATACTAATAGCATTTTTATCAAATATATTACATCTGGACTGGTATAATCTCTTATAATTTTCATATTTTCCACTGCTGTATATTCATGATAACCCACACAACCATGAGAGGGAGGAGTTGCAGGTTCCCAGCGTGTTCAGTGCTGGTTGACATGGACACCTTCAAGCCGCATGATAAACTCTGCTGCTCTCAAAGTCCTCTCTGCTACTTGGCATTATCAGCTGTATACAGCTATATTACAATATCCAAGAGTATCATCTGACACACTCTTCCTCCCACCTGTATTATGCTGAATCAAGAATCATTGGAATCACTACTCTAAATCATTATTTACTAGGATCTCAAAACTCCCATTCGCTCTCAATTTTCTCTTACAGATTGAAGGTATTTTAAAGCCGAAGTTTAGAGAAGTTAGTTGCTACTTGATTTTAAGTCTCCTTTTTTTGAACCCATGTCACACAATATAATATTTATTAACCCGCGTGGCACATTTGGTGCTGATTCAATTTATTAATCACTAGTTCACTAATGACTATTTTTCAGGATTGAATTATGCACATAACTGGCTGGAAATTTCACAGAAACATCTGTTGACATTTACCTCACCCCATACATATGGTATTATTGTCTGCCTCACACCCAAAAATACCAGTTCACATACATTGGCAGAAATTTAATAAAGATAGTTATATTACTCTAACTCAATGAAGTTCATTTATCAGGAATGGCTTCTTTTTTGAAGGAGAAAATACAGCATAGAAACAGGCACAAATTTATTGAGAGAGAGAAAACTGATGGTGGTCTAACCTGAGGGTCACCATGCCTCTGGTGAGCGGGGAGGTTCAGAAGGCGAGTCCATCATGGTAACCTCAGCTGGTGCGCAAATTGAACCCACACTGTTGGCTTCATGGGTTCAATGAAGGACATTTTTTTTTAACCTCTCCCATAGCCTGAGGTATGGTGACCTCAGGTTGAAGTATAAAACAACAGCCCTATTGTCCACCAGGACTATGGCAATTTTACCTACACATTACAATAAACCAGAATATAACTATAGTTATAATAGTCTTCTGTTAGTTTCTTCAATAGCATATTATCCAGACCTAATTTCTTATAATATGAAGGATAACATAAGTATTATTGTATCAGATAAAATATGCTACAAGAAGCAAAGGCCAGTCAGTTAATACCTGAAATAATTAATTGATATCATAAAATAAGATCTGCTTATCAGCATACATTGGATGTTTTCTGGGAGAGCTAACCGGTGTCTTATCCAATTCTATAATCTCAACTATAGTTCCTTGTTTTGTTTTGTTAACTCTGTTTCTTTCTTTGCAGATGTTGCCAGAATGGCTGAGTTTCTCTAGCATTCTCAGTGTTTGTATCAACCTAGTTCCACATGTATCCACCAACGTGTGTATACTGGTTGAGTGGTTGTTCTTTGTGTTAACAAGGAGCATGTAGTCAAAGTAGTAATGTTATACTTACTGTCAAAATGAGTCTTATATTACAACAGTCAACTATGTAATAAGCACTAACTAATCCATTTTTACAATTCACAGAATTGAACTTATCTTTTCCCATACATGCTGGGTGGGCACCTCTTCACACTTGGTATCAGAAGCTCAATAAATACAAATATTAAATGGTAATAGTCTGGCAATCAACATTATAAAAATACCTAGTGCACTTCCCTTTGTTAACAGTGCTTCTGCATCCTTGAAGTCATTTTTGTTGCTTAACAAACTTCATAGCAACCATAAAATAGACTCCATAGAGCCAAAACTCCATCCCAAACAACTGCAACCAGGAGCAAAGTAGATATCCTCATCTAAAGAGGTGAAATTGGCTTTGCTTTTCAAATATCTCCCAAGTGCTTGTTATATAGAAACAAAGGGACATGCTCCTTCAAACTTGCTCAGTTTAACAACAGTCCACATTAAAATGAAATCAAAAATGCTGAAAAAAACAATATAACATTTTTAACACAATTCAGAGCATACATTAAGCTCTTATACAATTACCTCATGAGTAATTTAAAAATGAATATTTCAGAGATCATACAAGCTGAAGCCTACCTTAATATGTCAAGCAATGTAAAAGATGACTACCAATAGTCATATCAATAACGAATGAGATAGAATGTAGCATTTCTCAGTGATCTAAAACATTGATAGTCATTGATGCCTTAGGGCACTTGTAATTTTAAAGGAATGTGCAGCCTTTAAATAAAGTACAAAAATGCTAATATTTTACCAACCTTACCCAGTCTATTTGATAATCCAACCATGATGTGCAAACAATGTCATTACTTAGGTCACAGTTAGAAAGCCATGTCCACTTTCAGGTAGCCTTTTGTTTCAGAAGTATGACAAAGCAATAGAGAGTGAAGAAAATATTATGAATGAGAAAATTTAGGTTAAGGAAGAAAGACTAGAGCAACTGGATTTCCTTTTATTCGGATAAAAAAGGATAGATGATACGTTTAAAAAAACTGCGAAAATTATGGGAGATATTGATAAGGTAAATAAAGAAAAATAATCTCTACCAGCAAATGACTGAAGAAAATTAAGTTATATTTTGAAGAATGAAAGAAGAAATTTTTTTTTATACAAAGCTATGAAATGCATTATTTGAAATTAGTGGCTGGATATTTTTTAAAAGTGATTAAAGGAACATTGATAAATATTTCAAGTAGAAAACATTAAAAAGATTAAGAATTTTAAAAAGACAATGGATTTAGATGCTTAGCTCTTTTAGAAAACCAGAACAAATGAAATGAGTCAAAAGGTCTCATTTTCTGATGTGAAATAATACCTGACTCTCCAGTCTGCTGGTGGTTTGATACTATACTCTTGATAAGTTACTGCCTTATCAATCTTGAATGCTGCTCAGCAAAAAGCTAATGCTATTTTTTCAAAAACAATTACTTTCAAGTAAACAGAAGCAAGCAAAATATAAAAGAGTAGATGAAGATTAAAGATACTTATTAATAACAAGATATCTTCTCTCAAGCTTCTTTAGTACTCATTCTTCAGATCACTGTTAAGATAGAATAAAGATCCAACTGAAAAATACCATTTCAGATCATCTTCAGGTAAAGGCATTTCATATAAAACGACGTCTGAGTCGGATTGAATTCAGACATAAAATCTGTAAATTGTATTCAGCATATACATTACATCTCTTAAACTAATGTAGAGAAAGAATAAAGAGTGGAATAAATCACTCTTTATTTCTGACCACAGACTATACACTGGGACTTTTCAATTAGCCAATTGAGTGGAATTAATGTTCAAAATGATCATAAATTAGCATTTCTTTGAGAGATACAATGGCCCAAATTACATCATTAACATGCAAAGCAAACAGCACCTATATTCAGTTCTTGCTCTGAAATCTTCTTTACTGAGTTCTGTTTACCAGAAAAGTCCATTCCAAGTATACAGTGATGGTTAAATTGTCTACTGACCAAATGTGCTACTAGTATAGCATTGAATTTGAGAAGGTCCCAGATAGGATTCTGTACCTAGCTAAGTTGGGTACCATTAGTGATTACAGCCACTTACCTACTGTTGACCAAATCACAGAGGGAGGAAGTAATCGGGATTTCTCAATGCTATCCTTGACATATACATGTACAGAAATTGATAATGCACAAAATCATACATAACTGGATGTTTTCAAAATTCAATAGCAAGTGGTTCTATCCCACAGACTCAGTGATGAGGAATGACCAAGAGATGATTCATGGAACCAGAAGTCAGGGAGAAAGAACAGGAAAGTTTGAAATGCAGAGGCTACAATTGCATAGGTTTGTTTTTTCAGTACATTTCACCACTTACATTCCAAATGAAACAAACTCAGTTGTACAATAAAGCATTTGCTGCACCAATGCTCTAATAATAACCGCTGGACATATACATATGAAGATGTGTCATATTGATGTCAAATCGCATAGAATTGATCTCTGATAGAAGAATACACAAGCAAAGCCTTGATCCACCATGCTTATGTATTTTTTTAATAGGCAGTAAACATTAACAGTTTGCACTGGCCTTGTGTTCAATCCTGGTGTGTCTCAAGTTCCTAACAACATTCCACCAGTCACTTATGTAGGATGAATATTACAAGGCAAGTACTTTCAGGAATGTCTGTTGTAAGCTGGCTATGGTTACACAAGGTGAACTACACTGATTTAAATTCTACAGGTCCTGCTTTCATTTGGTACTTCATTTTCCTTACAGTGTTTCTCTTGTTTCGACTTCTTGCATTCCAGAAAATTGATTGCTGGTCCTCTCAATGTAGTTTCCACTAATCAAGTGTGAATGGCTGGGAGAAATTCACCAAAATCTTAAAAGCTGTCTTATCTAACTGCAGTGATTACTGGGATATGAATTAATTGCATCCAAATGGGGCAGCATACTGGTTCAGTGGTTAGCACGGCTGCCTCACAGTGCCATGACATTGGATTTGATTCCAGCCTTGGGCAAACATCTGTGTGTACTTTCCAAATACTCTGCGCTCGAATGGGTTTCTGCTAGGTGCTCAGGTTTCCTCGCATTGTCCAAAGATGTGCAGAATAGGTGGATTAGCCATGCTAAATTCCCCTGTAATGTCCAGGGATGTGCAGGCTAGGTGGATTAGCCATGGTAAATGTGGAGTTACGAGGATGGGGTGGGAGACTAGGACGTTTGGGATGCTCTTCGGAGGATCGGTGCAGACATAGAGTCATAGAGTCATAGAGATGTGCAGCATGGAAACAGACCCTTCGGTCCAACCCATCCATGCTGACCAGATATCCCAACCCAATCTAGTCCCACCTGCCAGCACCTGGCCCACATCCCTCCAAACTCTTCCTATTCATATACCCATCTAAATGCCTCTTAAATGTTGCAATTGTACCAGCCTCCACCACATCCTCTGGCAGCTCATTCCAACATGGTGGGCCAAATGGCCTCATTCTGCGCAGCAGAGATTCTATAAGTCATTGATCAAATTATACAATACAAGATGAGAAAATGAATAAATTGAGATAATCGGAAACTCTAGCAAAAACCGAGGTTGAAAGGATTGATTGGATTATGTTTTTCTTCGTAGGCTATCCAACAAAAGCATTCACACCTCAACAAAAGAAACAATCATTACTACTTCATTCTTTTGTCACACTTGATTTCAGTTGAGAGTTGATTAACTTGAAAAAATTGAGGGGAGATTGGTGCAGAGGAGCAACAAGCCATGGAAAAGCAACAGATGCACTAGGAAAAGATTAAAATTGTGTACAGTACCATTTTTTGAATGGTGATTTAAGAACTTCTTAATGATAATTTATTTTTAATCTAGTGATCCAATGCTGAAACAGAATGTTTTGTTTGCAGCAAATAGGTTTTCTTTTAATCCACAATTAACACTTAATTCCAAGAAAAACTTTCGAATATTCTTTATTACCTTCAAATCCTTTTTTTGTAGAAATTCATGTCATTGACAGCGTTACAAACTTGTTGAATGTACAGATATGACAAAATCTATTCATTACCGACAAAGTGGTTACTTCGCAATCATACAATTTTATATACATAATATAGTTTGCACAATGCAAGTAGATTAATTATGAAAGCAAATTATTGTTCTTACAACACTTATTAACAATGAGACAGACTTTGCACAATTATGACCACCCTCTGAGATATTGGTGTTGATGATCAGGGAGAAGCATATATTCTTGGAGACAAAGATACCCGGGGCAGAAGTTTGGAAGCTTGTTGGAGAAAAGACCAAGAAGACAACAGATTTGAATTCCTTGCCAAAAACTGCTATGCTAACTTGCTGCATGTTCCCACCTCTAGACCATTTTCTTTTCATCGAACTCATTTTTCTAATCAACCTGTTCAGCGATGTTGTTATCTGAAGCAGGTCGGACTTGAACGCAGGCCTCTTGGTCCAAGGTAGGGAATTAAAGGAATGCCATGCGTCGACTCGGAATCAAACCCGGAATTCCCACATGGCAGGTGACAATTCTAACACTGAACCACCAATACAACCATCACTTCAGGCCTGCTTTGAATATGTGCTGGAACAACCTGCAGGTGATCAGTTGGTGGTTAATTGAAACTATTAAGGAGTGTATTAAGATCCCTTTTGCATGCTCCTTGTTATTTTCCAGCGGATTGTCAACAGTATTATTTTGTTCCAGAAAAACTCAACTGCTTCACTATTGTGTTTTCAGAAGGGCTGCCCAAGAGTTTGGCTGTTTGGGATGTAATTGATTTTTAACCTTTGAAGTCAAACTATCAAGCCATTCAATTGTAAAACAACATAACTTCATTTTCTAGGTCAGGTCAGGTGTGTGATGCAATACTCAGCATGAGCCAGGACTCGTGCAACAGTAATACCCTGCCCAGAATAAAATGATCCACGTGATTAATATCCCATCATCATACTCAATGTCTACTTTTTTAATTATATTGTGACTGCAACACGTCCAAGCCAGAACAGCATCAATTTCCTTTAACTAGTGCCTTTAATATTGAAAAACAACATTTCAAGACATTTCACAAAATTGATTACCAACTAAGTGTTAACCCTGCATGGTGAGGATTGGAAATTTTGGACAGAAACTTTCCAGCATTATCAAACATGTTTTTATATGCAATGATGCCTTCCTTCAGTGATATGAAGCTAGGAGCTCCAAGTGTTGGCACTCATGAAGTCATTACAATCATTACAATCTCTCACTGTCTCTTTGTGACATAATTGATGCTGCATTTATTGGAATAAGGTACAATGTCAAAATACCACACAGAGGCAACGCATGGCCCTCCTTGTTAGAATGCTCTATGTCCCACGGTCTGGAGGAGTATGTTAAGTTGTTAGTTGTAAGTCTTTTAAAATTCACTCACGTGATATGGTAGCCACTGGCTGGGCCAGTATTTATTGAACATCTCAAGTTGTGGTAAGCTGTAGTCATGTGCTAGGAGTAGACCTACAATGCTGTTAGGGAGGGAGTTCCGGATATTAACTCAGAGATAATGAAGTTAATATATTTCCAAGTCTGGATGGTGAGTAGTTGGAAGAGAAGTTGCAGATGGTGGTGTTCCCATGTATCTGCTGCCCTTGTTCTTTGAGACGGGAGTGATCTTGGATATGGTAGGCACTGTCTAAGGAGCCTTGGTGAATTTCTGCAGTGTATCTTGTACATGGTATACAATGCTGCTACTGAATAATAGTGGTGAAGGCAATGGACATTTGTGGATGCAGTGCCATTTAAGCAAGCTGCTTTGACCTAGATGGTGTCAAGCTTCTCAAGTATTGGAGCTGCGCTCATCCAGACAAGTAGCGTGTATTCTAACACACTTCTCATCTGTGCCTTTTATATGGTGAACAGGGCTTGGAGAGTCAGGAGGTGAGTTATTTACTGCAGAATTCTTAGTCTCTGACCAGCTCTTGAAGTCATTTTATTTATATGGCTAGTTTGGTTCACCTTCTGGTCAATAGTAATCCCAGGAAACCCACGCAGGCACGGGGAGAATGTGCAAACTCCATACAGCCAGTCGCCTGAGGCGGGAATTGAACCCGGGTCTCTGGCGCTGTGAGGCAACAGTGTTAACCACTGTGCCACTGTGCCGCCCACTATCTCCTTCTTCAATCTATTGAGTGTCCTAGCATCCACCACACTCTGGGATAGGGAATTCAATTGATTCACAACCCTTTGAGAGAAGTAATTCCGCCTCAGCTCTGTTTTAAATGCGACACCTCTTGGTCTAAAACTATGACTGCTGTTCTATATTGCCCACAAAGGGAAACATTTATTTTGTCAGTACCCTTTAGCGTCTTATACATTGCAATTAGATCGCCTCTCATTTTTCTTAACTTTATCAAGTAGAACTGCTCAATCTCTCCTCCACCTCTGGAATTAATCTAATTAACCTCTGTCATAATGCTAAGTGGCAGAGTGTAAATACGATGTTGCCTATTTTTTGACAAGAGCCATTGTGGAGCACACAATAGGCCTCCTGAACAGAGGTTCTGCTGCTTGGATCAGTAAGGGGATGGCCTGGAAAATGAGGCAGCCTGAGCACATCTGGCTCACCTTGTCCATCAGAGCAATGTTCTTGGATCCTAATCTTTTACTACTCTTAGTGAAGACTAGAAATGCCATGTTTTCTAAATGCTAATTGATCATAAGTGCAGAGAGTTAGCTACTTATTAGATTTTCACAATTAAAGGTAGGGTGGCTTACACGTATGACTGGTAGCCTTTACTTGCCTTGTCCAGGAGAAATTTGGCTTGTGCAGAAACCTGCTGAAGCTCATTCCTTCCCTTATAGGTTTTTGAAGGTGATCCCCAGGAAAGGCAAATGGTGTTGAATGAGACATAGATCCACAAGCACCTCTACAGAAGTATCATGGTATGATATTTTGCATCTTAACATTTATTCCATTCATCATGCTTTTGAAATTGGACAGGCTTTTCCCTCTATAAGAGATATGGGGAATGAATAGCTGCAGAACTTAATGGCGATCATTAATGGAAATTTATTGACCTGTTAATGTTCTGAAATCTGTTTGAAAGCGCAGTGGAAGCAAGTTTAACAATAAGTTTGAAAAAGGGAAAAAGGGAATTAAATACAATCTTGAAAAGGGAAAAATGCACAGAAGGGGAGTGGAACTAATTGAATATATTTTTCTTCCAGTGAGCCAGCACAGGTACAATGGGCTGAATGGCAATACAATAAATTATGATGTAATTGAAAGAGTCCCAGGTGTTTTTATTGACATGATACTTGGTATGTGCAACTAGTTCAGAGCAGTAATAGGCAAAGCTGTGACAATGCTGAACTACGTAAACATTATTTATGAAGCATTGAATACAATAACCAAGCTCTACAGTCCCTGGTCAAATTCTGCACTGAGTAATATATTTGCTTTTGTTGTCAAGAAGACAAGAGTAAAGTATTGGAAGCAGCGCTGAGAAGGCTGAGTGACCGCTTCACAGAGCACCTATATTTTGACTGCAAAAAAGACTCTGAGTTTCCAGCTGCCTGTCACTTCAACATACCACCTTGTTCCCTGTCCAACATCTCTGTCTCAGGCTTGCTTCAGTTCTACAGTGAAGCTAGTGCAAGCTGGAAGAACAGCACCGCACTTTCCATTTGGGATCTCTACAGCCTTCTGATGTCAATATCGAATTCAATATTTTAGAACTTGAAGCTCCATCACCCATATCCTCACCCCAACCTCCACACTCTAGGCCTTATTATGAAATGGTCTGCTATTACATACACCCCATTGTTAGCCAATAATAGCCCCCATTTGTAGCTATTCATTCTCCAAGGCTATCCAATTGTTCTCTTCCTTTGAGCTCTATGTCCACCTATAGTTTACTTCTTATCCCCTCTCCCTAGCCCTAGCTATGATCAGTTCTGAAGAAGATCACTGGAAATGAAATGTTAACTTTGATTTCTCTCCATCGATGTTGCCAGACCTACTGAGCTTTTCCAGCAATTTCTGTTTGGATAGGGAATTCCATGAATTTGAACTGGCAATAATGAAGAAACAGCAGAATAATTTTAAGTCATGATAATGTAAGACTTGGATGAGAATTTTGAAGTGATCATGTTGCAGTAGATTTGGTGAATTGATACAGTGCAGACTGTAGTTTCTGACTTCTTGCATATCTATAATTTAATCTCTGTGCCAGCAGTGGCTCTGCCTTTAGTTGATTGGGCTATAAGGTATGAAATTCCATCCAGAACTTATTTGCTTCATTATCTTTTTCCTTTATGATCCGTCATAGAATAGTCCTTTCTAAACAAAGTTTTTAAGCTGCATTTTACCAGAAATCAGCCAAGTATCATTTTGGTGAGCTTCATGGGTTTC
This sequence comes from Hemiscyllium ocellatum, assembly GCF_020745735.1. NCBI lineage: Eukaryota > Metazoa > Chordata > Chondrichthyes > Orectolobiformes > Hemiscylliidae > Hemiscyllium > Hemiscyllium ocellatum. Next base: position 117,777,682 of record NC_083403.1, read on the forward strand.
TCTATGTGTGATCGAGAGAGGTTTCTTGCATTATCGTCCAAAACTCACCCTACATTCATGCACCACACCCCTGTGGTGCCCCACGCATCATACTTGCCCATGGTGAATGTCCTTGCTGATTCCAGGTATCCCATGATCACGCAACTGGTGCCATCCTTGAACCCCAGCCATATACCCAGTTAAGGTTTGGCAGTCTGTGGTTGCCCTTCTTCATGCACATGGTCAGACAGCAGCTATAAATTATCAGGTCTCAAGTATGGGGTAATATGGTTGTCAATTCCTTGCACATTCCTGATGACAGGTTTATGCCCAAAACATCAACTCTCCTGCTCCTCAGATGCCGTCCGGCCTACTGGGCTTTTCCAGCATCTCACTTCTTGACTCCAACTTCCTTGCACATACAACTGTACATTCCTACACTTAGCGTTGCTTAATCACCAACTCACACAGTTCACCTATCCTTAGCCATGCCTCATTTCACTGCTACTTTTTCACCACCACTCTCCCAACTCATCAGGCTCCATCACATCCCCTCTTTCCCTGCTTCAGTTGTCCATAGCATTTTTATGCAGAGTACTGTTGAGGCTGAGAAATGCTTTCAAATGCTTATATTGATGACTGACCCTCCTACATGCAAAATTCACACTCTCCTACACTAAACTTCTCTTGGTCCACATCTGTTGAGCAACGCTGAAAATGTGTTGCTGGTTAAAGCACAGCAGGTTAGGCAGCATCCAAGGAATAGGAAATTCGACGTTTCGGGCCAGAGCCCTTCATCAGGAAACTATCTGTTGAGCAACTGCAAGTTTGACTTTTAGCCAGCTTAGTTTTCATCTGATGGTTGCCATGGACAGGGAGTTGAGAATGGGCAACATACTTTATTCAAAGCAGATTTCAAAACACAGGGAAAGAAGAGAGTTACTATGTTTGCAGGGTGTGTTTTTTCCATGAGCATATACGGTAATACAGGTTTGAATGGATAGAATGGTAATATCCATTCCTTTCTCCTTGACTGTGTCGAAGAGCTTATTTGGCAACTGTATTACAGGATGGGCAGAGTGCTACTGAGGTTAATTGAATTCAATGACGAGGAGGCTGCTGATTTTGGCACGTGGCTATTTTCCATATTATGGGAATGAGCTCAGGAAAGGGTTGAAATATGGTGTGCAAAGCACCCAGCTTATTTTACACTCCCCCACAAGCAAAATACTCCCAGTAGAATCATGTTACATCTAGCCCCCATCTGTGTTTTAACATTGGGTCCATGTGTTTACTGAATCTCTTGAAACTTGCCAGTGAAAGCAAGGATAGTACACAATGGTAGCTGAAAATGTGTTGCTGGTTAAAGCACAGCAGGTCAGGCAGCATCCAAGGAACAGGAAATTCGACGTTTCGGGCCAGAGTCCTTCATCAGGAATGAGGCGCGGAGATGAGTTCGGTGGGGCAGGAGCAGGCTGAGACAATGGGTCGGCCGGGGCAGTCAGGTTTGTGGATTTTCGGCAGGAGGTAAAAACGGGCGGTGCGGGGTTGTGGGACTATGAGGTTGGAGGCAGTGGATGGGAGATCCCCTGAGGTGATGAGGTTATGGATGGTCTGGGAGATGATGGTTTGGTGGTGGGATGTGGGGTCATGGTCAAGAGGGGCAATAGGAGGAGGCGTCCGCGAGCTGGCGTTTGGCCTCAGCCTCATTCCTGATGAAGGGCTCTGGCCCGAAACGTCAAATTTCCTGTTCCTTGGATGCTGCCTGACCTGCTGTGCTTTAACCAGCAACACATTTTCAGCTCTGATCTCCAGCATCTGCAGACCTCACCTTTTACTAATACACAATGGTAATTGAGTGGCCTGAAGTATACTGTAAAGCTGAAGTACCATGATAGGGAACAATCACTATCGAGTGTAAACAAGAGGAAGGTCTTGTCTTAATAATGTATAGTTACGTGACAGCAGAAAGTACAACTTACAATAGCTAGATGAGCATTATGTAGACCATTAGAAGATCTGTGGATATAGATCTTCACTCCACAAGATCCTAAGATGTTCTGTTGCACCCACACCCAGGCCTGTATGATGTCACCAAATTGGATGGAGTTTAATGCAGTTTTCAATATTAACCTATTTAGAACCATTGCCTTATACAATAGATAACAGTTCCCACCTTTTCTTCCTATTCACCTGTTTATAAAAGTACATTCCCCATGTTCCTCATTTCCCTCCCTAATTTCGAACTATGTTCTATGCCAGATACACCAGAATTACTTCACTCCAAAGTTCATTAGACCATTGATCCCACTGCTGACCTCATGGTGCTGCCAGCGAAGTTATCTTCCTTCTCATTCAGGGGTAGAAATCTAACTCTACAGCACTTCAGCCTGCCAGTTTGTTACGGCTGAGATACAGTCTTCTTTCTGCTGCTAACTTTCCATCCAATGCCTGGATGTATGATCAAATTTACTGGTTTTAATGCCCCCCATCCTTACCCCACATTAAATTTTGCCCTCTATGCAAATATTACTTACCAACAAATTAATGGTATTTTCCAAAGACAAATGAAGAGGATTGATGCTACTTATCCTCAAGACATTTCTTTGACCTTTGTATTAATTTTTAACAAGCAGTTGTATTACACTTCTTGATGAAACAGCTTAATTGTGGCATAGATTTTGCCATCCACATCATGCATTAAACATTTGAGGATAAAATCAAGTAGGAATATACTGGAAATAATTTGATTAGATTCTCTCCCCCTACAAGGATTGGGAGAAGAAGATGAATGTGACCACACTAAAGCCTTTCACTTAAGTAGGTCAATCAATTTGGAATATTAACAGCACTTTATGCTACAGTAATAAAATGCTAATCCCGGAAGACTTTTGTGTGTCATATTATCTGAATCCATTTTGGGCGGTAACCTATCACAGCACTAAAAGAAATGAAACATTAAGGTCGTATTTTCAGTCCTTTACAAATATTTTTAGGTTTTGTACAATTCATACACATACATTGAGTGCAACTGAAAATTTTAAAATACTTTCACTTGTAGTTAATAAGTCAAGGTGCTACAATAGAAAAACTCAGTGCAGAGAAAACACAGCAAACAAGAAGAATATTGGCTTAACTTTGAGGTTATGTTTATCTTTTTGACAAGACACAAGCTGAAATATGAAAAAGTAAATGGCTTTCCATTAAAACTAAAAATGACATGCGAGACATTGTAGAACAGTTTATGCGTGGTCCAAGATCAGTTTCTACTAACTTCGATGCTGATACTGAGGATAAATCATGCTGTCTGATGAATTTTGACATTTACTGATCCATTCTTCCATTGGTATAAGCTTGAAGGCAAATAAAAACATTGTTCACATAAATGTCAAACCTCCACTTTGATACTTCTGGTGGAATTTCAAAGACTTGGTTCTCAGATTCCTCAGCAATGGCTGAGGTGATAGGAATGTCGAGTGAAACTCTGGCAAAAATAAATCTGCAAAACAGTGTTACTAATACTTGACTTTAGCAGGAGTTCCATGGCTGTCCAAAAGAGAGTTTTACTTGTACTGAATCTATTGTTTCTGAGCTGAGAGTAATTATAGTTCCTGTTCCCCTTAATTTCAAGTCCTACTTGGAACAGCAGCAAATAACATATCTGTCAGTGGAAACTAGTTATGGATCAAAAGACCATTGCTTAATTTCATGCCTTGTTATTGAACAATAACTGAATAATCAAATACTTCTTGTTCTACTACAGTACTGCAAATCTAATGTCAAAATATTGCAGGAATTGCTTAGAGATGAATAGTGTCTTCAACATATTAGACAGCTGTTTGCACCGGTGGCATTTTTCATTAAATGTGATTAGTTGAAACAATTCATCAGAAGTTAATTACACATTCTTTTGTCCAGTCACTGTATATACTATTTCTGCTGTTTTCTTTCTCTCTGTGAAGCATATGATGTGCCAAGATTCTTCCTGTCTAATCATGAAGCATTTTACTTGTAGTACAAGAAAATCTAATTTACCTCAATGCCCTGGCAAAACTGTGTCAGAAGCATAAATGGACAACTTCCAGCTGAAATTATCATGAAGCTTTAAACGCCACCTTCCCTGACTCTCTTTACAGAAAAAAAGTGAGCTGGTGGTCAGTCATGGATTTCACAGAATCACAAAATTGTTACAGCGCAGGAGGAAGCCATTCAGTCCATTGTGCCTGTACCAGCTCTTCAAATGAGCATCATTACCTCAGCGTCAATCTCTTGCTTTCTTCCCCATAGCTTTGTGAACTATTTATATTTAGTGCCCTCTTGAATGCCTCAATTGAACCTGCCTCCACCACACTTAGTGCATTCCATACACTAAATACTCGCTGTGTGATTTAATGAAAATCTTGAGAACATGCATTGTCTCCTCCATCCGCATGAGGTTGGAAACTGCAATTGATAATTTGCTAAGTCACTGTTTTTGGGAAGAATAAACATTTTGTTCCCCATAATCATAATGCGTCCAACTGCTTTCTACTAAATTGCCTCAATTTTACTAGCTCTGGTTCTTCATCATGTTTGATTAATTAGTATCTCGGTGCTGGCCCTTTAGAGTCTTTGATTCTCTTTAAGTCTTGATTTACTTAGCTAATATTTACTTCTTGCTGTCTTTTTTGTCTCTGCAGATTTCTTCAGCTGTTTAATCCTGCATGGCGACAACCTAAGGGCAACTTTATCACATTGTTATTAACAGATGACATTAACTGTCACTGCATGCTGTGAATGTGAATTTGGTTAAAGTATTCAAATGTATAGATACATGATTTCACTTAGGGAGATATAAGCAGGTCATTGCAAAAGGAGGGAGATGTCAATGGTTTTTGCAGAACAGGAACAAAAATGATGGGGAAATTGGTTGGGTTTGTTTTTCTAGTTCATTATATTTTCTGCCTCTACCTAATTTCAACAGGAAGTAGACTGATGATATTAACTTGCACTGATCAAATCTTTGGTTGTGCTTTATTTAATTTTCATTTTTATTACAATCACACACATGTCATAATATCTGTAGAAAGGAAGATGTAACATTTATATCCAATTACTTTTGCATACACACATCAGAAAATATAACAAGTTCAGCCCCAAAATCTAATCTGGAAATAATTCTGGATGTCCTCTCATTTCCGATGGAACTCAGTGGGGAGTCCTTCTACAGCTGGTATTGTGATGACGTAACTAGCTTGCAGCAACCATCTTTGAGTCAGCAAATATGCTGGATCTCTCTCAACAGTAACACTATTTCAGAGAATAGTTATTTTGAAAAAGCAATTTATGGAGAAGTTCAAATTTAGGATTAGACTACAAGATCAGAGAATAACAGAAGCCTTATACACCGAAAAGAGGCCATTTGACCCATTGTGCCTGCACTGACTCTTTCTTTTCATTCACTTATGGGACCTGTGTGTTGCCAGCATTTATTGCTTAACCCGAGTTGCCCTTAAGAAGGTGGTGCTGAGCTGCCTTCTTGAACTACTGCAGTCAATGTAGGTTGACCCAAAATGCCAGTATGTAGGGAATTCCAGGATTTTAACCCTGTGACTGGCTTAGAAGGGGACGTGCAAGTGGTTGTGTGTTTGGAAGGTGTTGTCTAAGGATCTGCGAGGAATTCCTGCGGTCCAAGTTATAGATAATACACATTGCTTCTAGTGAATGTGGGTAGTGGAGGGATTGGATGCTTGTGGATGTGGTACCAATCAAGAAGGCTGCTTCGTCTTGAATGATATCAAGCTTCTGACTTGTGCCTTGTAGATGATGGAGTCTTTGGGAATCTGGAGGTGAGTTACTCACTACCATATTCCTAGTCTCTAATCTGCTCTTGTAGACACTGTGTGTACGTAGTAAGTCCAGTTGAGCTTATGGCCAATGTTAACACCCAGGATGTTCACAGTGGAGGATTCAGTGATGGTAACACCATTGAATATCAAGGGGCATAGGTTAGATTGTCTCTTATTGGAGATAGTCATTCCCTGGCATTTGTGTGATGCAAATATTGATTGTCATTTGTCAGCTTAAGCATGGATATTGTCCAGAACCTGTTACGTTTGAACATGGAATGCTTCAGTATCTGAGGAGTCATGAATTATTCCCACTTCTGATCTTATGATGGAAGGAAAGTCATTGATGAAATATTTGAAGATGGGCTAGGACACCACCCTGAGGAACTCCTGTAGACAGGTCCTGGAACTGAGATGACTAACCTACAATAACCATAACCATCTCCATATGAGCCGGATATGACTCCAACCAGCAGAGAATCTGCCCTCTGGTGCCTGTTTATTCCAGGTTTGCTTGGGCTCCTTGATGCCACATTCAGTCAAAAACAGTTTTGATATCAAGGGCTGTCACTGTCACCTCACCTCTGGAACTCAGCTCTTTTGCCACATTTCCGCCAAGGCTGTAATGAGGTCAGCAACTGAGTGGCCCTGGCAGACCCAATCCAAAATGGGCATCAGTGAGCAGATTATTGCTGAGTAGGTGATGCTTGATAGCACTCTTGATCATACCTTCCATCACTTTACAATGATTGAGGGTAAACTGATGGGGCAGTTGGATTTGTCCTGCCTCTTGTGGACATGACATGCCTGGACAATTTTCCACATTGTCGGGTAGATTCCAATATAGTTGCAACACTGATAAAGTTTGGCTAGGGGTATAGAAAGTTCTGGAGTACAAGTCTCTAGCACTATCATCGGAATGTTGTCAGGGCCCATAGTCTTTGCAGTAATCAGTGCCTCCAAATTAAAAGCATATGGAGTGAATTGAATTGGCTGAAGCCTTATATATGTGATGTTGGGGCCAATGTAGGATGCCAAGATGGCTGATTCACTCTGTACTTCTGGCTGAATTTTCTGTGAATGCTTCAGCTTTATCTTTTGCATTGATGCATTGGACTCTTCTGTCATTTAGGATGGAAGTATTTTAGATTAGATTAGATCTCCTACTGTGTGGAAACAGGCCCTTCGGCCCAACAAGCCCACACCGACCCTCCGAAGAGTAATCCACCCTCCCCCCGCCCGACTAATGCACCTAACAACTATGGTCAGTTTAGCATGACCAATTCACCAGACCTGCACATCTTTGGAAGATGGAGGAAACTGGAGTACCTGGGGGAAACCCTCGCAGACATAAGGAGAATGTGCAAACTCCACACAGACAGTCGCTCCAGACTGGAATCAAACATGGGACCCTGGCACTGTGAGCCACCATGCTATGTGGAGCCTCTTCCTCTTCCAGTGAGTTGATTAATTGTTCAGCAGCGTTCACAACAGAATGTGGCAGGACTGCAGAGTCTAGATCTGATCCGTCAGTGTTGGATTGCTTATCTTTGTCTATCACTTGCTGCTTATGCTGTTTGTCATGCAAGTGGTCCTGTTTGATAGCTTCACCAGGTTGATACCTCATTTTCATGTATCCCGGTGCTGCTCCTGGCATGCCCTCCTGCACTCTCCAATGAACCAGGGTTGATTTCTTAACTTGACAGTAATGGTTGAGTGGGGGTTATGCTAGGCCATGAAGTAGTAGATTATGCTGCAGTACAAGTCTGCTGTGGTTGGAAGCTCACAGCACTTCATGGATGCCCAATCTTGAGTAGATAGATCTGTTTGAAGTCTGTTCACACAACATGATGGAGGATATTCTCAATGTGAAGGTGGGATTTTATCTCCACAAGGAATGTGCAGTGCTCACTCTTAGCAATATTGTCATGGACAGACACATCTGTAATCAGCAGATCCGTAAGTATGTTTTTCCCTTGTTGGCTCACTCACCACTTGCTTCAGACCCAGTCTAGCAGGTATTTCCTTTAGGACCTGGCCAATTTGATCAGAAGTGCTGTTGCTGAGTCATGCTTGGTAGTGGTCATTGAAATCCCCCAACATATTTTGCATCCTTGCCACCCTCAGTGCTTCCTCCAAATGTTATTCAACTTAGAGCAACACTGATTTAATCAGCTGAGGATGGACAAGTATGTGTTAATCAGCTGGAGGTTTCCTTGTCCATGTTTATCCTGAAGCCATGAGACTTCATAGAGCCCAGAGTCAATGTTGAGGACTCCCAGTGAAACTCCCTCCCAACTGTATACAGCTGTGTCACTACTTCTGGGGACACTGGCAGGACTGGACATATCCAGGGATGGTGACAATTGTGTCTGGGATAATGTCTGTAAGGATTGATTCCAAGAATATGACTATGGCAGGCTGCTATTTGACTAGCCCGTGAGACAGTTCCCCCAGTTTTTGCACTAGTTTAGTAAGGAGGAATTTGTCGGGTGAATTGGACTGTTTCTGCCATTGTCTTTTCCAGTGCCTAGGTCGATGCTAGGCGGTCATCCAGTTTTATTTCTTTGCTGAGACTTTGATTCATACAACTGAGTGGCTTACCCAACCATTTCAGAGGGCATTTGAGAGTCAACTATATTATTGTGGGTATGGAGTCACAGGAAGACCAGAACAAATGAGGATGGAAGAATTTCTTCCCTGAAGCACATTAGTGAGCCAGATGGGTTTTTTTTTCCAACAATCGATATTGGTTTAATGATCATCACTGGACTTTTAATTCCAGATTCTTAAAAATTGAAATTCCACCATCTGTCATGATGGGTTTCAAACCAAAGTCCCCAGAACGTTAACTGTGTTTCTGGATTAATAGTCTAGCGATCATACTACTAGGCCATTGCCTCCTATTCAAAAGAAAATGATTACTTAGTGCCAATCTCCTGCTTTTTCCCCACACCTTTGTATATTATTTTTATCGACAAATGATCATCTAATACATTTTTGAATGGCTCAATTGAACCTGCCTTCTCCAAACTTTCAGGCACGCATCCCCTACCACAACTAATTGCTGAGTGAAAAAAATATTTTCTCACATCACTCTTGCTTCTTTTGCAAATCACTTTTAACTCTATGCCTTTTCATTCTTGCTCCTTTTATGAGTGGGAATAGTTTCTTCTTGTCTACTGTTCAGACCCCTCATTATTTTGAAAACCTCTATCAGATCTCCTGCCAGCCTCCTCCTCTCCAAGAATAGTTCCAACTTTTTCATAACTTATGTTATTCGACCATGAGAGTTTATGATAACTATTCGCATCCCTGGAATAATTCTTATAAATTGATCCTGCATTTTCTCCAATTTATTCACATTAATCCTACACTGTGGTGCCTAGAACTGTACAGATTACAAATTAAGTCTCATCACTAGCTCCGTCATACACTCAGTTGCACAAAACAATGAATAGTCAAGCTATCCGGACCAAGAAAGTTCCAGTTTCAATTCTTCTCTGCCCTGATATAACTTTGGTCATCCAGAATGATGATATGATAGCAGCATGGGCTAGGCTTGCTTCCTGATTACAGAATTACTGCTAAAAAACATCTGTCAGTGAATTTTTGATGATAGCATTTGCATAAGGCATTGGTTCTGAAATGACTAATTTCAGAATTAGCTTACATTAAACTCCATACAATATACTCATGTCATATATTCTTGGGTAGAGAAAAGAGGATTCTAGCTTGTAATCCCAACAGGGGCACATGTGTGATCACTGTCCTCTGATAGTCTTAAGTAGTGTGTTCAAATAGTCAATGTAACTTGTGCCGATTTCTACTATGTAGTAAACTACATTCTGCTTTTTTTCATTAAAATTCATGAGTGGTTCATACTCTACCACTTTTACCCAAAGCCAAATAAGAATCAAAAGGCTCTTGTGGCACACTGGTAGTGTCCCTATCACTGAGCTAGAAGGCTTAGGTTAAGGAATCACCTGCTCCATAGGTGTGTAATAGGTAAATCCTCTCAAAAGGGGGATTGGTATCAAAATTCTACTCCAGCCACTAGCTGGTAAGTTGTTGGCTCTGAACAACATACAGCAAGATTAAGGATAAGACTGTGAAGCCCACATAGTTAGGGTTCACATTAACATTGAGGAAAATGGACTCTGCTGGAACTGTACTATCGGAAAGAGAAACAAGCTTCTGAACCAGAGAGAGATAAAGAAATTATAACAAAAGCCTATTAGAAATTTAACAATCTTGTCTTGTATTCATAACACCTTTAAATAAACTCTAACTCTATCAGCACATTATTAGGAATACAGTTCCTAGGAGGCAGTTTCCTGCCAAGTTTCCCTCCTTTGGAACTATATCCTTACAAATTAGAATATATCAGGAGGACTAACTAAAAGCTTGATCAAAGAGAGATTTGAAAAGGTCTTGAAAAGGAATATAGAGTGTGATTTTGGGAGTGAATTTCAGAGCTTAGAGCTTAGGAGGCACAGGAATGAATTTCATACCTGAAGAAGTGGCAGATAGAGAAAAAGGTAAAGTTGGATGGATGCATAACTCCCAAAAGACAGCAGGACTGCAGAATCAGTGGCAGAGTTTAATATTTGCTGCAGTTGAAATATTGTCTCCAGAGCAATACTGGAAAAGTATCTCTTGAGTTTGGATTCCAAGAGACATATTTCCAGAGCACATCCAAGAATTTCTAGCTCAACCCATTCTAACACCACACTGCATACAGCCAATGTATATACATTATGGATTCAAATAAAAGTTACCGTTAGCTTATGAATGTAATTGTGCATCAGCTAAGAGGTACTCTGAAACTGGTGCAGGTTTCACAGAAATCATGATATCCAAAAACATATGGTCTCAATAATACTAAACACATTCCATCAGAGGCATGATATGTTCCAAGTAATCAGCTGGAACAAGGTTTTGATGTGATGTACACAGATTTTTCTGTCTAGTAAATGGTTCAGTTTCTTGTTCAGTTGACTCAATGAACATTGCAGATACAAAAATGTATTCACTGAACAGAAGGGAGAGGAAAGTAGTGCAGATTTAGACTTATTGATGTGCCACATGATGACAATTTATTACTGGCTTATTGAGAAGAAAGAAACAGCCTTTATGAAGTAGTATATGTTGTAAAAATGGTCAACATTGCTATTCCTCACTTTGGCCTGAATTTTCCCAAGCTTGAGTGACTAGGCATCCTCTGAAATAATAACAGGTGTGTCCCAATTCCACGATTCGATTTTCAGAAGCACCTTGAAAGAATGTGGGGGTGGGTTGTGAACCTGCGCCTGATTCTCCAGACACCCAGGCAGCTCCACTTTGGGGAGAGGGATGACTTGGTCCCTCGTAATTTTCAAAGATGCGATATAGTGTTTCAAAGAGTCATAGTTCATGACACTTCAGTCTGCATGTGCCATGATCGCTCATGTAAGGCTATAACCCACCATCCTCTTCCTCCACTGATCATAATCCTCGCATGCCATGTTAAGGTACTTGCAGGCCAATTCAACTACTATGTGCTGTAATCGTAGCAATGAAATCTATAGTAACAATAGAATGTATTAAAGTTTTAAAAACAGCAATTTATACATAACTTGCTATGTTCTTTAGAAAATAAAATCCCTTTTTACAAAAAAGTAAAATTGCCATAGTCTTACTGGACCTTAGGCTTGCTCTCTCATTAGAAAGAGATGACTAGTGATGGTTTAATGTAAGGGTCACCATGCCACAGGTGAATAAAGAGATTGACAAGCATTTATGGTAACCTCAGCTGGCCATTGAACCCATGCTATTGGTATCACTGCAACATAACTCAGCTGGCCAACCAACTGAGCCAAACTAATCCCCTTCCTTTTATTACAAGCCAACAGAAGTATGAATCATTTAAAGTTTCAATTACAAAAACTACAAACATATGAAACCCACAAGGACACAACAAATACCTCTTTATTTTGTGTTTATAAACATTACACAATTGACACAACAGATCAGAGAGCCAGAACTGTCAATAAAAGCAATATCTTCACTGAGGCTCAATTCTTCAACAGTGCAATGTATATTTCTAGGCTCTGATCCAAGTCTCATTGTGAGGCCATAGCTTGGCATGGGAGCATATATGCATCTCTGGGGGTGAATGGAAGAGTACAAGCAGACTGAAGATTGCATCTCCAGAGCCACTTTCTCCTGAACTGGGTACACAAAATTGGAAATTACCCCAGCTTTCACAACCTACCCCGATGATGAAAATCTAGTCTTCATGATCATAAACGAGAAATATTTAATTAATTTCTTCGAGAAATAAAGGACAAGTGGCATCAGTTGCTCTCTGTAGTAATGGCTCATGTTATAATATATGACAGCAAGAATTAATAATTATTAATTATTAATAAAATAATATTAATAAAATAAAACAAAGGTCAGACTGTATTACAGTTTTACATTAACAAGGCAAGACACAAATTAAAAAGTGTGAAATGCTGGAAAGGCACCATCTAATAGAGAAGAGAAGGTCAGAATTTTAGATGTGACTTTTCATCAGAACTTTGCCATCAGGACATGTATATAAACACAAACCTATCTTTTTCCTTGACTTGCTGTGCTTCCAGAGTTTCGAGATATTATGTCTCATGTACGAATTGTAATTCCTTCTTTCATTTTTGCCCGAAAGGTAAAAACTGTTTTAAAGATATGCAGAGAATTAGCAGGAAATTCTTAACTGAGACAGCCATCCTCTGATATCTTGCAATGACGGTATCCTTTCATGGCAAAAGACACTACATAAGGCACTGTTGCCTTCCATACATGGGGTAGTAATCAGGCAAAGCAGATCACCCACCTGTTATAGAACTAGTCTGTCTTAGATTTCACAGAATATGCATGGATTACTGCTCATGAAGTGCAAGTTAAAATTTACCCTAGGAGTGAAGATTTCTTTCATGTATAGAACTTGCTGGGGCTGGAAGTGTGAACCTATTCTTTAAAAATGCACCCACGATTGGATAAAGCCTAATGCACAGAGCAAGCATTCATAATAATTTCAATCATACTATTTTAATGCTTGGAGCCTGTTAGCTCAGTGGGCTGGATGGATAATGTGTGATTCAAAATAATGGCAATAATGCAGCTTTGATTTTATCTGACTGAGGTAGACTAGGGTTCTGCCCACTCACCTCATCACTGACAAACATTGCCAACAAGGTAACTCAGAATGAAATAGCAACACATGATAAGGCAAGGACCTATCTTCAGTCAAAAAACAAATGACGCAGCATCTTAATGATTATTAAAGCTGTGATCCGCACTATGATAATTTACCAAATGAGAAAGTCTCTCTATTTCTAACACTATTTGCCATTGCAATGTACTTTTTTGATATAGCAAATCACCTTAAAGAGATACATGGATAAACGGATGATCATTGAATGTATAGGCGAATTTGGAATAAGAATTCGGAAAAATGTTTAAAAACATTGTTAAAACATAATCTCTGAAAAACATTTGAAAGTACATTGAATTCCAGATTGTAGGTTCATGATGTTTGAAGACTGAGACTTTGGCATGAATGATGAAACAGAGGTAAAACAGAATACAAAAGTTTCTTTATCATAAGCTGATAGAGTGCTCACTGTGAGCTCAGATATATGATAAGGGTAAGTTAACAATATTTAAGGAGCAAGGTTATGGAGTGCACAACAAATCCAAAGCATATTTGTTTTCAACATGCCACGATTTTCACTGTTTTATTTTTGTTATAGCACATCTGCATTTATAGGGAGTCGGTAGCAGAATGGTAATGCCACTGGATTAGTAATCCAGAAATGCAGGCTAAATGTTCTGGGGACTAAATCCCACCACATCAGGTTAATGGTGCAATTTGAATTCAATAAAAAAAATCTGAATTAAAAGCTAACTTAATGATGATTACGTAATCACTGCCAATTGTCCCAAAACCCTATCTGAATTTGCATGTCCTCACCTGCACTGACCTAGATGTGATTCCAGACCCACAGCAGGTTGGGTGACTCTCAGATTCCCTCTGGGCAAGTAAGGCTAGATAATAAATTATGACCTAGTCAACATCCCATGAATAGCTAAAAAATCAGGTTCCTCCACAGATCATATTTCTAGATATTACATATTAGCTTATTTTTTTCCCATCATGAACTGCCCTCTTAAATCCTGTCTTCTGTCCCCTACAAGGTTACATTCAACAATTGTAAGGAGTTCATCGGGTTCATTTCACAAAGATTCATATTATTCATCCAGTGGCTTCTACTTCTTCTCCTATTTCCCTGCATAGACAAGTTTCCAAACATCTCCACAGATTGCCCATGTCCAAGGTCCAAATCTGTATCTTTATTATCATCTCTTCCATTTCCCTTTGTCAGGAGACCCCTTTATCCCTATCTTGACCCCCATTCCCATAAAAATGTTAAGCACTGAATTTCACTTCATAGCTCTTACATTAGCAAACAGTTGGTCTGCTTCCCCTTTCAAAACTTCATTCTGTTGTACTCTTTTTTAAAATAATGGACAGCCTACTTAAGCAGCCATGGTGTATTCAAACAACATTTGACACAGAGCCACATAAAAGATAACTGAATAGATGACCAAAAGCTTGATTAAAGAGATACTGTTTAAGAAGGGGAGAGGGAGAGAGAAAGAGAGAGAAAGATGAAGGAGTCCTGGTGGTGACAAGGAATTGCAGAACTTAGGTGTTTGGTAATTGATCACACAACCAACAACAGAGTGAGAAAATACCAGAAATGTGAATCAGACCAGATTTGGAGAAATGCAGAGATCTTAGACAGTTGTAGGCCTGAAGAAGTTTGTGAAAATAAGAAGGGGTGAAGCAAAGGGGGGATTTCAAAATAAGGATCAGAACTCTAAAATTAAGGTTTTGTTGAATCGGAAGTCAATGAAGATCAGTGAGCACAGGGATGATGAGTGCTTGAGAATTTGTATGAATTCATATATGGTCAGTGGAGCTTTGGATGAGGCTATGATCATGAATGGCCAGATGAAAAGCTAGTTAGGAGAGTTGGATATGGGTTTCATTAGATGAGCTAAGGTAGGGGTTGAGAGAGCTAGCATGAGAGAGCTGGATGTCAAGGCTGTTGGTCAGAGAAAGAATATGGGATCAGAAATTAGCACAGGAATAAAAGGGCACTATGGTGTGAAGCGTTTGGTTTGGTCCCAGTCAGTGTTCAAGAAGGATGCAGAATCAATGTGCATGAGGCAGATTACATTGGTCCATCTCACCTGCTTTCCAGTCTTTGATGTGATTGATCACACCATTCTCCTCCAGTAATTTTCTTCACTTGTATAACTTAGTGGGCTGCTCTTGCCTAGTTCCATTCTTGCTCATCTATTCACAATCAAGCTATCTTCTGAAATCACTATCTTCTCAGCTTTACTACTTCCAAAGTACCCCCACACCCACACCCCCACCAGGGGTGGGGGGGGGGTGTTGTGGGGTGGTCTACCAGTGGCTGCTTTTTCTTCTTTCTCATTTGTGCGCTGCCCCTGAAAAATATCATCCTAGGACATAGGAGCAGCTCCTTAGCACCTGTCTTGCACACTTCACTGTATGTGATTCAAAATTTCTAAAACGTAGAGCAGGAAAATAAGGATCTGAAGCTTATAATTAGGGAAGCAGCAGAACATTGTTGGATATCAGACATTGTAGTGAGTGGACCTACAAGTGATAGGTCATTGGTATGAAATTCTGGATGAATTGGATCTATGTTAAGTGCAGCTGGGGAAGGATAACATCAGAGATAACAAGTTTAGAGACATTAAAACCCTGGGCCAGAGTTTTTGCAATGAGTGGGAAGGAGAGCGATGATTGCTATAATGGAGGTGGATTTAAGAAATCTTGAAATGTTGACTGGAGGTAACATTTAAAAATCAGCTCATGGTCAAAGAGGTCCCCAAAGTTGTGTGCAGCTGTTGAGAACATCCCATATACACAGTCCAGAAAAGCAACAGAATTTTGGCAGCAGCCAAACAAACCAAATGAGACTTTAAAAATATCATACTCCAGGGAATGCTGTCAGTATATGTATTTTATGGCTAAAATTTATGAAATAATAATTATAACACTTCAAAAGTGCCTCCCAATCCACACAACACACAGAAAATAAAAAAAAGTGCTCTGAACAAAATATACGACCAATAGCAATGTCTGATCATGATTAAATCTCTTTTAAGTCTGATCACTATTTCAGCTCATCCTAAATTATACTGCACTACAGCTGTACAAAAAGATTCACTACAAGAGGTCCATACCTATTGAGATAAATTGATGCAACGAGGATCAAACTGAAAACTCAGGTTTTCAAACAATGTTTGTGACTTTTTTTTATTTGTGCTTCCTTAAATTTGGGTAGATTATAACCAAAATCATTACACTAATTTTCTAAGACCCAACAAATTTTCTGTTCATTGTTTCAATCAAACGAAACAATATGAATTAATACCATGACTAATTCAAGCCGAGTATCTCTGAAATGCAATGATTAATGTACAAATGCAAAATCGAGAGAAAACTTACAATGTCACATAGTGGTATGGTCTTACTCAAAGGTGAAGAAAGCAGGATTTTGTTTTAAAAGATTAGCTAATTATCTAGTCATATTAAACAAAATAATAAACTTTCAAAAATCTGACAAAGCATAACAACAGTGCCAAAATTGAAAAGTGACAGAAATAGGATCACTCACCTTCTGGCTCACCACACAAGTTACACTGTGATTCTGCAAAAAAAAAGGAAATATTCATTACCATTTTCAGTTCATGTTGGGCATTAGCAGTATACAATGCAAACAAATAGAAATGTCCCAGCACTATACATAACATCTTACAGCATGGAAACATACCCTTTGATACAACTCGTCCATACCAGCCATCCCAATCTGATCTTGTCCCATTTTCCAGCATTTGGCCCTAATCCTTCTAAACCCTTCCTATCTATATACCCATTCAGATGCCTTTTAAATGTTGTAATTGTACCTGCCTCCAACACTTCCTCTGGCAGCTCATTCTGTGCATGCAGCACCCACTGCATGAAAAAGTTATCCTTCAGGTCCTCTTTAAAGCTTTTGCCTCTCACTTTAAACCTATGCCCTCTAGTTTTGCCCCACCTGAGGAAAGAGACCTTGGCTATTCACCCTATCCATGCCCCTCATGATTTTATAAACCGCTAAATGGTGACTCCTCAGCCTCTAACACTGTAGGGAAGAAAGTCCCAGCTTATTCAGCCTTTCCCTACAACTTGCACCCTTTAGCCCTGGCAACTTCCTTGTAAAACTTTTCTGCACCCTCTCAAGTTTAACAACATCTTTCCTATAGAAGGGCAACCAGAATTGAAAGCAGTATTCTAAAAGCGGCCTCACCAAAGTACTGTACAGTCATAACATGGCATTTCAATTCCGATATTCAGTGTTCTAATTGATGAAGAAAAGTATGCCCAACACGCAACTCTACCCGCAACTCAACTTTCAAGGAACTATGCACCTGCACCCTGAGGTCTCTTTGTTCAACAACATTCCCCAGGGTCCTACCATTAATTGTATGAATTCTGCCCTGATTTGCCTTACCAAAATGCAACACCCCACATTTATCTAAATTAAACTCCATTTGTCAGTCTTCGTTTCATTGTGTTGAACTATAAATTATATTATAACCACACATTTTAGAAAGCAATACACCAGTAGATTGTATATTCTTCTATTTTTCTTCACTTATGAACTAAAATAAATGTTTTAATTGTATTTATTCATTTCAGAAATATTTTCGAGATTTACTACATTTCACAGTCAAGCACATTGTCTTAATAAATCCTCAACTAAATTGGCACATTATTATTTATATACATCCACATTTATTTCAATAGTGTTTATTTCAAAGTTTAATTGACAGAAGGGCTGACCTAGCTGTAGACAAGCCTATTTGACGCTTATTATGGAGATGGACATTGAAAGTGAAATTTATTCAAGATCAGGTGCAAGTATAAGACCTTGATGAAAAGACTTTTGAGAGATTTGAGAAAGAAGATGAAGAATTGCCATACCAATCAGAAACAAATGACTTTTTCAGGTTAATTCTAAACATAAAATTGGTGAGGTCAATTGCCCGGTTTGAAGAAAGAAGACTTGTGAAGAATACAAGAACATAGGATCATCAGAGGGTACCTTGGTCACTAATATCAATCAAAAATACTCAGTTGAGTGAAGAAATTTTTATTTAGAAGATCATATGAAGGTTGGAAATGAGATGAGATCTTGTTAAAGCTGGGAAGTAGCTTGGGATTTTAAACATAACAGTAAATTTCAGTTGAGAATGGAGAGTAATGTAGAAACATAGTAGTGTAATGTAGGTTAATGAGAAATATTTTTTGTGTAACTTAGCGCATTCAGTACTCACTAACTTACGTAAAATCAATGGGCATTTTAGTTTGTTACAGTAGAAGTATGGAAAACCTGACTTCTTGCTGTGCCATCCTTTGGGAAGCTCATGGTTAGAAAATTATGGGTCAGGACATGCACTGCTTATGTTCTCTGAAGAAAAGTTAACAAACGAGTCAACAAATCAGAAAGAAACATGCTCCACAGCTATAACATGCTCAGTAGCATGTGCTGAGGGATTACAGGTAAGCCAATGACAGAGATCTGATGGGTTCTGGAGCGAGCCAAGTCAGGAGTATTGGGTACAAATTGTTTGCCCATCTTGGGAAGATGAGGAGCAGGGGACTGGGGGGATCTTGAAGGAGAGTGGGTAGGAAGAAAGGGAGCTCTTACATTTTTGGGGGGTGTACAGTAAGTAAAGCGTGCATGCCAAAGATAGTACTCACTTCCTTCCTGCTGTTTGAAAAATATTTTTTAAAATATGGGCTGCTCACTCCAACCTGGCTTCCCATGTAAACCATACTATGGTACAGCAGGTATTGATATGACAAGCTTATTTGGCATTTATTAATTATTTATTTACATATCACAGGTGGGCTGCTGTTTTCAAAAGCGACCCACCTCCTCTATTATTGTGGTTAGCTCAGGGTGACAGGGAAGATACTGGGTTTGCCACCTGCTCTATTTTATGTGCTCATATGCTGATAGCCCCACACATGATTTTTAAAAGTCATTGGTCTGAATAGGAATCATAACAATGGCAGTGGAATATAATGTGCAAATCTATTACAATACTGCAGCCTCATATTCTAATGCATTAGAAGCATTATCTTAAGGTTAGCTTGCAGATTCAGTTGGCAGTTATGGAGGCAAATGTGATGTTCGCATTCATTTTGACAGGGCTAGAATACAAGAGCAGAGATGTACTTCTGAAGATATATAAGACTTTGGTCAGACAGCATTTGGAATATTTCAAGCAGGTTTGGGCCCTGAGAGGGTCCAGAGGAGATTTACAAAAGTAATCCCAGGGATGAGGGGGTTGTCATTGAGGAGTTGTTGAGGACTCTGAGCCTGTGCACAATGGAGTTCAGAAGGGTGAGGAGGGATCTGATGAAACTTACAGATACTGAAAGGTCAAGACAGAGTAAACATATAGATGATATTTCCACTAGTAGGAGAGACTAGGATTCAAGAGCACAGCCTCAGTGTGGTGGAATGACCCTTTAGAATTAAGGTTAGGAGAAATTTCTTCAGCCAGAGGGTACTAATCTGTGAAACTTATTGCCACAGAAGGCTGTGTAGTGCAAGCTATTGAGTGTATTTAAGATAGATATAGATATGTTTTTGATTAGTAAGGGGATACAAGGTTACATGGAGAAGACAGGAGAATGGGGTTGAGAAATATCAACCATTCTCGAATGGCAGAGCAGACTTGATAGACTGAATGGACTAATTCTGCTCCTATGTTTTATGGTCACTCTCCTTTGAGATCATAAGTTACTCCATTATTCTGCTGTACAGAAATTAAAAAGCTCAACTGAGGAGTTTCAAGAATAACCAACCCCCAACATATTCCTAAGGTAGAAGCCATTTTAGCTCCTGAGCTTAATGTAAAACTGCCTGCATTGGTATCTGTCTGAAATCTGGAGAAATTACCTGGGGCTGCAATGTAAAATCAACTCAGACACCAATGCCACCAGATATACAAAGGAACAGTTTCCGGTTATTAGGTTGGTGCTGGAAGAGGAACAAGTTTCCTTGTCATGGATAGGATGCAGAGGGAAAGTTGAAGCTGTACTGGCCCAACAACTTGTTGCAAAGCTTGGAAGAACTCTCCAATTCCTTCTGAAGTGATTTTATTTAAATTTACTTTTGCCTCATCTGACACTCTGCTATCACCTTCCAAAATTTGCATCTGGTATTTGGTGAGATTTCCAACAACTGAAGAATATCTCATGATGCAGATTTTATTATCAAGCTCCAACTTTCCATATTTTAGTGCGGTCTTGATTACCTGTGGTAGATAATCTCCATTCTACTGATATGCAGTTGCCATTCCAAGCCCTTGCCTACACTGAATCCACTCTGACCCCGTCCACCCCCAGCCAGGCTGGATTAAAAATTAACACCAGAGCTTTAATTTTATTCATTACAAGTCATAATCATCACCATTGCCTTATATGACAAGTCAGTGGTTGACATTCCATACCTATGTTTTATGGTATAGCATTGAAGAGACAGCAAAAATTATTTTTAATAACATTGACTTTAGTTATTTGCTGCTTAAATGAGCATAAATGATCAATTGTATAGAATTACATAGAAGATACAATACTTAAACAGACAATTCAGCTTATTATTAATGTTCTACTTTGAGCCTCCTCCCTTCCCTTTTCATCTAACAAACCCAATACACCTGGACAACCCTTTATTTGCTTTTCCCTGATTTGCATATTCAGCTTTTCCTTAAATTTATCTGTATTACTTATCCAAACTACTCCCTATAGTAGTGAGTTCCATATTCTCACCATACTTTGATTAAGAGTAATATTCTCCTGAATATTGATAATTCCATAAGTGGAAAATTCTTTCTGTCCATGGCATCAAAACATTTCATAATTTTAAATATCTTGATTTTGTCACTCCTTTACCTTTTTCTCAAGAGAAAACAGACTCGGCCTGTTCTTCCATTCAATAGTTGTGATCTTGTTATCCTGGCATCATCCTTACCAATTTGTGTTTTTGTATTCACTCCAGTATCATTATATTTTAAAACATAATATGGAGACCAGAATACTGCACAGTAGCCCAGGTGTGGTATAAGCAGAATGATCACATTTTTAACCAAGATTTGCAGACCAAATAAGATTAATACCCCATAATTGCAGCAAGATGAAATTAACTTGCTCTGAGCAGAGAAATGAGCTAAATTGCAAGCTGCTACTCTGCTCTTTCATTTTACAAAATGGATGAGATCTACAATTCTAATAGGAGATTATAATCAGGGCTCCTTCAGAATTGTGGAGGGATACTCCCATTCTGACTGGTACCTTGTAACTGGAACAGTTGAGGGAAGGTAAACCATGCCCCTTTTCCACAGCAGTCAGTTTCCATATTTTATGATTTAAAGATTCAGCATCACAGGCAGTGACTTTTACTTTGTTGGTAAAGACCATAAGTCAGGTCAGGATCTCAGGTAGGTGTGTTTAGGAATGTGTGAGTTATATCTGGAGTCAGTTGAACAGTTACTCGGGGGTTAGACTAGATTTTTAATTGTCTAATTCCTAACTCATTAAGGCAAGCATGCCATATGCCTTCTTGACCATCTTACCCAGTTGCATCGTCACTTTCAGGGATTTTTTTTTGTCTGGCACAGACTCGATGAGCCAAAGGGCTTTATTCTGTGCTGTAGACCTCAATGACTATGACAATGAGATCATCCCACTTGTGCGACACTGGAATTCTATTTTGAGTTTTTCAGAGTGTAACCGTAGAAAAACTCTGAACAAACTTGAGCACCATTTAAATCTTAGGTATAAATTGTAGAGATCATAGAATTTACAGTACAGAAGGAAGTCAATTGTCCCACTGTGCATGACCTTGTGTTTTGAAAGAGCTACACAATTAATGCTATTCCTCTATTTTAAAGAAGAAATATTGCATATGCTTTCACAACTTAGTCATAGAGTCATAGAGACGTACAGCACGGAAACAGACCCTTCAGAACAACATGTCCATGCTGACCAGATATTCAAACCCAATCTAGTCCCACCTGCCAGCACCTGCCCCATATCCTTCCAAACCCTTCCTATTCATATACCCATCCAAATGCCTTTTAAATGTTGCAGTTGTACCAGCCTCCACCACTTCCTCTGGCAGCTCATTGCACACACGTCGCTCCCTCTGCATGAAAAAGTTGCCCGCTAGATCTCTTTTATATCTTTCCCCTCTCACCTTAAATCTATGTTCTCTGGTTCTGGACTTCCCCACCCAAGGGAAAAGACTTTGTCTATTTATCCTATCCATTCTTTGTGATTTTATAAACCTTTATAAGGTCACCCCTCAGCCTCTGACGCTCCAGGGAAAACATCCCTAGCCTATTCAACTTCTCCCTATAGCTCAAATCCTCCAACCCTGACAACATCCTTGTAAATCTTTTCTGAATCCTTTTACATTTCAGAACATCTTTCTGATAGGAAGGAGACCAGAATTACACGCTATATTCCAACAGTGGCCTAACAATGTCCTGTACAGCCGCAACATGACCTCCCAACACCTCTACTCAATATCCTGACCAATAAAGGAAAGCATACCAAACGCTGCCTTCACTATACTATCTACCTGCGTCTCCACTTTCAAGGAGCTATGAACCTGCACTCCAAGGTCTCTTTGTTCAGCAACACTCCCTATGTGTACACTTATATCATTAATTGTATAAGTCCTATTAACATTTGCTTTCCCAAAATGCAACACTTCACATTTAATTTATCTAAATTAAACTCCATCTGCCACTTCTCAGCTCATTACCACATCTGATCAAGATCCCATTGCAATCTGATGTAACCTTCTTCGCTGTCCACTGCACCTCCAATTTTGGTGTCATTTGCAAACTCACTAACGAAACCTCTTATGCTCACATCCAAATCATTTATATAAATGATGAAAAGTAGTGGACTCAGCACTGATCCTTGTGGCACTCCACTGGTCACAGGCCTCCAGCCTGAAAAACAACCCTCCACCAACACACTCTGTCTTCTACCTTTGAGCCAGTTCTGTATCCAAATGGTCAGTTCTGTATTCCATGACATCTATCCTTGATATCCTTGCTGGAAATTTTTGAAGAGGTAAGAAAGAGGGCTGATGAAGGAATGGCTGTTGATGTGGGACACATGGAGTTCCAAAAGGCATTTGATACAATGCCACAAAACAGACTTGTAAGGAAAAATATTGGTCATGGAATAAAAGGAACAGGACCAACATGGATATATAATTGGCCGAGTGATAGGAGAGTAATGGTTAATAGTTACTTTTTGGGCTGGGGAATAGTTTATAATAGAGTTCCCCAGGAATCATTATCAGGACTGTTATTTTTTTCTGGATATATATATTTTGCAATCTAAATTATAATGCAGGGTAGAATTTCAAAATTTGTAGATGACATGAAAGTTAGGAGAATTGTAAATTCTGTAAACAGTGTACAACCTCAAAACGGCACTGACATATTGTTGGAGGAGCTGAAGTTTCATATAGAGAAGCGTGAGGTGATGCACTTTGGTATAAACAACATGAAGAGTCATTGTAAAATGAGGGTATTATTTCACAGAGTGTGAAGAATGCACATAAGTTATTTAAAGTTAGCAAGAAGGATAGAGAGTACAAGTGCAGGGAGGTTATGATGAACTTATGTAGGACACTGGTTAGACCTTATCTGAGGTATTGTGTAACTTTTGGATACCACACTACAGGAAGGATGAGAATGTGCTGGAGAGAGTGCAGGAGAAGATTACTAGAACAGTTCCATGAATTAGACATTTCAGATACGAGGTACGATTGGAAATGTTGGGATTGTTTGCTGCCTTCTCTCCACGACAAGAGGAGATTTGACAGACATTTTCAAAGTCAAGAGTGGTCTGGATAGGATGGTTAAGGAAAAAATGTTTGCACTCATAAATGGATCATAAATGGAGAACCATGGGACACAAATTTAAAGTGTTTTGCAAAAGAAGCAAATGCAAGAGAGAAAACTTTTTCACATGATGGATCGTTTGGGTATGGATTGCACCACCTGGAAAAGTGATGGAGGCACGGCTAAACTGAAGCATTCAAGAGAGCATTGGATGGTTATTTAAATAGAAATAATGTGCATGATTATAGGAAAAAGGGAGGAGATTGGCAGCAAGTTAAAATGCTTAGCTGGTGCAGGCACAATGGGCAGAATGGACTTCATCCACATAATCACACTTCAGTTTCCTTCCTAACACTTTTAACAGAAGTCTTGTTATAAACAAAAAAAGAAAAATTTTGTTTGTGTTCATTCTTTATGAAGACGACTTCCCACCTCCCCTCTCCCATTATAACCACTCCATGATGTTAACATTTATCTGATATTTCCTTGCAGCTTTATTTCAATAATATCTGGTGGTGTATATATTACATCGAACAATGAACATCTTTTTCACTCATGGTATGTAGATATCCCTGGCCAGGCCAGCATTCATTATCCATCCCTAATTGTCCAGAAGGCACTTAGAAGTCAATCACATTGCAGTGGGTCTGGAGTCACATGTAGGTTAAGCCAGGTAAGAATGGCAGTTTCCTTCCATTAGAGATATTAGCTAACTAAATGAATTTTTCCTGACAATTGACACCGGTTTCATAGTCATCATTAAATTCTAAATTCCAGGGGAGATCCAAGATGGCGGTGACCCAGCAAGTCTGAGTCTGTACTGCTCTGCCCAAGACTTTGGCAAAGTGGGCTGTCCACCTCCACCATACCTGCCAAACCATTCAAAATAACTTTTATTCGATACAGTTAGTCATTTTGCATCAAACTTGAGTAGTTTGGTGCTTTGTTAAAATGACTAAGGGAAAGAATGCCCACAGCTCGCAGCAGGCACATCCACAGCCGCTGCGGGGGACTTACCTATGGTGGTGAGCCTTGTTGCTGTAATTACCAAGCTGGAGGAGAAGATCGATCTCTTCATAGATGAGTCCAGAAGCAGGTGAGAGTCAGTCTCGGTTGCGTTGCAAAAACATGACCGATATATTGAAAAAAATCGAACATCGCGCTGGAGGGGCGGAGCTAAAGGCTGTGACCTCTGATGCTGCTGTAGAATTGGCCATGGGTCAGATCTGGACTCTCGAATAGTGAGTCCGGGCCTTAGAAGATCACATTGACGACCTCGAGAATTGGGGTCGTCGAAAAAATATTAGTTTGCTGGGCCTTCCCGAACTGGAAGAGCAAGGCTAGCTTGCAGTGTGTTTAGAGCAGTGGCTCCATCAGATGTCGAAGCTGGAAGCTGGATCAGGCCAGGTGCGAGTAGAGTGGGCCCACTGCATTGCAAAATGCAGGCCCGCGTCGGTCCAGCGCTCCGCCAGTCCTGTTCTGGGTTCAGTGTTACAAAGAGAAACAAATGCTCCTGGAAGCCTCCAGAACTCTTGGGAAAGATCCCCAGGCCATGACATATAAGGGATCTAGGATTATGCTGTTTCAGGAATTTTCCCCAGCTTTGGTCCGCAAGAGGAGGGCATTTGATGAAACGAAAAAGCGTCTAAGGGACTTAAACATCCAGCGCTCCTTGCGCTACCCAGCGACTCTGCATTTTAACCACGAAGGATCCGTCTATAACTTCGGATCGCCGGAGAAGGCCAAGGAATTTTTAGACTCTCTTAAATAGATTGTAAGAATTAATCCGTGTGGTTAATGATGCTGTTCTGCACCCCCTCCTGGTTTACCCTTCTTTTTTTCCTTGATTTCCTTTATTGTTTAATATCATCTCTGGAGGGTAGGGAGGGGGGCTTATCTGTTCTCCACTATGCAATTTCCTTTTTTTTTATAGGCCGGGCTGTTTAGTTGATTCAGGTGAGGGGGTCCGTTTGCTTTGTCCTACCTTATTTCTTTCTTTTAGAGAGGAGTTTTTCTTTTTTTTTGTGTTATTATACTTAGTTATTACCTGCTGAGACTAACTTTATAGTTTTATATGTTTATATGTGGTATTATCGTTACTAAATGTATCTAGGTGTTGGTATGGGGGGGGGTGGGGTAGGGTACTCAATGTTAACTTTAGCTTTATAGTAAACTTGAATTTTTCTATATTATTATGGGGTGCCTGGGTCGAGGGTGGGGCACTGGTTGGGAGAGGATATGATGGGTTTCAGGTAGGAAGTGATTCCCCTGGAAGCAAGGGGGAAAATCTCCTTTTAAATTTTTTTTTATTTAGAAATAGTTTTTTACTATATTGGCATGAGTGTATTAAAGAATCTCTATTTTTGTGAATTTTCTGTGGTCTATGCTCGAGGTGCTTTGGATGGGGTTCTTCCTCCCGGGGGGGAGGTCTTGGACTTGCCTGGACTATTATGGTTAGTCATTCGATTAAATGGTGCACCTGGAATGTCAAGGGGAGTAATTCGCCAATCAAAAGGAAGAAAATACTATCAAACCTCAAAAAAGAAAAGGTTGATATAGCTCTCTTACAAGACACACATTTACTGGATAAAGAGCACTTGAAATTACAACAGGGTGGATTTGATCAGGCCTTCTTTTCATCTTTCAGTTCAAAAAGTAGGGGAGTAGTCATTCTCATTTGGAAGAATCTCTCTTTCAAAATCTTAAGTCAGATAAAAGATGAATCTGGATGGTACATACTGATTAAAGCCCTTATAAATGGAGAGGAATATGGGATTTTGAATCTTTATTGTCCACCGGCACATCCTTTCAAATTTATAATGAAAGCATTCTCCAAATTGATGGCTTTCGGGGCTCGTTACACAATTATAGGGGGAGATTTTAATTGCATTCTGGACCCGGAGATAGACAGGATACCCAAGAGTACTGCGGGTATATCCCTCAGATCCAGGCAATTGGCGAATTTGAATAAAGAGCTAGGATTAGTAGATGTGTGGAGGTGCCTCCACTCGCAAGGCAGAGATTTCTCTTTTTATTCTAATCCACATAAATGTCACACTAGAATTGATATGTTTTTTGCTCCCTTGACCTTTTTGAATTCCATATTATCCTGCAAAATAGGTAATATAATAATTTTTGATCACTATGCAGTGTATATGGAAATCAAGACTAGGAACAATAACACAGCCCCCCAACTTTGGCGTATGGATTCTTTCTAAATGAAGGATAGTAAATTCGTAAAATATTTCGCTCAAGAACTCAAAACCTTTTTGGAAATTAATTCAGGTATGTCTAGTAACCCGTCAGTGATGCGGGAGACCATTAAGGCTTATCCGTGGGATCTGATCATTTCATACTCGGCGACCCAGAAAAAACAAAAGGGTGAACAATAGCGTCTACTTGAGGCTCGCTTAAAGGCAGCTGAGACAGCGTATGTTGATAGCCCCTCTGTTGCTAAATTACAAAGGATTACAGCCTTTAGGACAGCCCTGAATACTGCGCTTACCCAAACGGCAAAGAGGGAAATATAATTGGCAAAGCAAAGATTATATGAATATGGCGATATGCCTGGAAGATACCTAGCAGTTCTCGCAAGGAAAAAAAAGGCCCCTCAAGCTATCACGGCCATCAGGGAAAGTGCTGGTACTTTGAATCACAATCATAAAAGGATCAACACAGTCTTCAGAAAGTTTTACTTTGATTTGTATAAAACGCAGGATTGTGAAGATTGAGCCAAGAAGTCCTTTTTTAAAAGCCTGGCCTTTCTGGACTTAACCCTGGAACATGTGTTGATCCTGAATGCTCCCCTAACAACCCAGGAAGTACTTGATGCAATCAGACAGCTTCAGAGCAGTAAAGAACCAGGTCCAGATGGATTTCAGGTTGAATTTTACAAAGAGTTTACAGGAGTACTAGCTGGTCCACTTATGGACATGTACAACTACTCATATAGTCAGGGCTGCCTTCCGCCTTCGTTGAGAGAAGCAAATATTTCTCTCATTCTCAAAAAAGGAAAGAACCCAGAAGATTGCGCATCATACAGACCAATATCTTAGCTAAATGGTAGATTTTAAAATTCTTTCTAAAGCATTTGCATTGAGGTTGGAGAAGGTATTGCCATATATCATTAAAGAGGACCAGAAGGGGTTTATCAAGGGCCGTAGATCATCTAATAATATTAGAAGGTTTTTGAATGTGATTCAAGTCTGTCATCAGGAAAGAATACCAGGAATAGTAGTCTCGTTGGACGCAGAGAAGGCATTTGACAGGGTTGAATGGTCCTACCTGTTCTGTACACTGGAAAGATTTTTGCTAAATGGGTCTCAGCATTGTATAATGACCCCAAAGCAGCCGTGATCACTCATGGTTTAGGCTCAGATAGCTTCAGTGTGGGTAGGGGCTGCCATCAGGGATGTCCTCTCTCACCGTTACTATTCACGCTAATAATTGAGCGGAAGCTACACAGGCTGATTCGAATACAACGGCCCCGAGTGTTGGCACGGGTAAACATAAAATTACCCTTTATGCAGATGATGTTCTCCTTTTTCTTAGTAATCCTTTGATGTCCATACCCCGCCTGATCCAAGTTATTAATTTATTTAGTGCATTCTCAGGTTACAAATTTAATTTCTCAAAATCGGAGGCCATGCGATGGGCGGTCTTGTTAGTATGTCCCACTTAGTGGACAGATCTCATTTTCCTTTTCGGTGGTCTCTGGACGGTTTTTTATATTTAGGTATTTTTATCACCCCAATATTTGGTCAGCTGTACAAGGTCAATTTTGTGCATCTACTGGAAAGGATAAGGCAGGACCCTCAACGTTGGGGGGATCTTCTAATTTCTTGGCTAGAATAGCACTAATTAAAATGAATGTCTTGCCCCGTCTCATATACTCTATGAGAATGCTCCCGGTGATATACCCGGTGATAGCCAATTGGGTCTCGTCTGACCCGCAATCAATCTGGCTGGACATTGAGGCTTCTCAAGCAAAATGTCCTCTTATTAACCTCTTATGTTTAGATAAGATGGAAGTCATTATGGACTATTGTAAAAACCCTGTAGTATTAAACACAATGGAAGATAATGCAGCAAAACGAGAGTAATTCACATAAAACCTCCCCTTATACTCCTATAGTGGGAGCATGGGGTTTTCAACCGGTGCTCACAGATGCCAAGTTTAAATCCCGGAGGTCCAGGGGTATCTCCTGTTTAGGGTATCTGTTTGATGAGGGGGTCATGATGTCTTTTGAACAGCTGCATCAGAAATTTGGACTACCTAATGGAGACCTCTTTCGATAGTTCCAAATTCGAGATTACAGACAGAAGAAGACTACGTTATTAGATAGCCTCTATAAATCAGATAGGGAATGAAGAGTACTGTGGCCAATGGGTTTACCCTCGGTCAGCAGTCTCTATCATTTATTAACATAATGAAGTTTCGGAAGACATGGAATGATTGCTTAGAACATGGGATCAGGAATTGGGGTTGGAAATATTCACAGAAATGTGGGACGACATCTGGGATAATGCCAGAAAAATCTCCATCTGTAATAGAACCCAAGCCATTCAATTATAGATACTCCATAGGACAATTGGCAAAATTTACGGCAGGAGCATCCCCAATGTGTCCTAAATGTAAAATAGAGGTGGGCACTTTCACACGCTGCTTATGGACATGTCATAAGATCTGCAAATACTGGGTCAGAATAGCAAATGCTTTGACAGAAATTTCGGGAGTGGAAATTAGAGTAGATCCAGTGTCTCTTCTCCTGGGCTTTTCGAGCTTGCCTTACCTGGATGTGCATGGGATGAAATTATTTTCCATTCTCTCCTTTTGTGCAAGGAAAAATATCTTAGTAAACTGGGTAGCTGAGGGCCCTCCAGGACTTTTGAATTGGTATAGATTGGTCATGGAATGTATTCCTCTTGACTTCCTTACAAATATGGTGCACCAAAAAACTGAATTATTCTGTAAAATATGGCAGCCCTTCCTGAATTATATAGATACAGATATTTCGGCCATTTTGTCAAGGGCTTTCATCTAGTTGTGGTAGCGGTTCTGGCTGGTCCAGGGGCCCTTGTGGGGGGAGGAATCCCGCATGAATTCGGGTTTTATTATGACTTGATGTTTATTCGTTCTGAGCATGTACTTCATTTTTTAATTACTATGTTATCCTTTTTTTTCTCTTGAATAATGTAAGATATTTTATTATACGCTCTGGTTAGTTATAGATTAGATTTGTAGCTAGTTGAGTTTGTTTTCTCCTTTTTTTTCTTTAACTCTTCTTTTTGTCTGTTAGGTTTTGGTTATTATTTATTTAAAATTTATTTGTATACTAAAGTTTGTATTGTGTATATTACTTTGCAAGTTTGTAAAAACCTGTTAAATTTTCAATAAAAATATCTATTAAAAAAAAATCTAAATTCCGGATTTTTGAATTAAAATTCTGCCATTTGTCATAGTGGGATTTCAACCCAGATCCCCAGAACATTATCTGGGTCCCTGGATTAACAGTCTAACATTAATACCACCAGGCCATCACGTCCACTCACCTCCTTTTTATTCCTTCGCTCTCATCAAATTGATTCTGCCCTTGAGCCATCCTCTTTCTCCAATACCTCAATGTTTTCTTTAATCAAAAACAGCACTCCTCATCCTTGTTTTCCTTTCCTACATTTCTAAACACCTTGTAACACCTTGTTCAAGCTGCCTGACAATCAGGAGGAGAGGATGTGTGCAATGATAGTGGCGGCAACCAGGAAAGGAAGTGTTCGAGAGCAGCAGATGCATGAAGTTCTGCAACACAAACTTTGGGGGAAGAGATGTGGAAGACTCCACCTCCAGCATAAGTGCTATGCTTTCACAAACCTTTGTCCTGAAGGGAATTTTATGAATAATTGAAATATTTTGCTCAGCTAAGGTGAAACAGTGGGGCAGTGGGATTAATTAAATTGCTCTTTCATAGAGAGGCACAATGGGACAACTTTCAAAATACTTATTCATGGGCTGTCAGCATCATTATCAGCATTCTCTCTAATTTTCCTTCTGGCTGTGCGAGACTCTGAGCATAATAGTGATTTCTGGAGTAGGAAGTCAATGCTGTGATCAGCATAGTACCAGCAAACACAATATAATGGAACATTGGAGCAGCTACTGCACTATTTACAAGAAATGTTGGTCACAACTGGTCAATAGCTGGAATTTTGCCAGGCCCTGAATAAGATGAGCTATGGCTAGAAACTTAAGAGGATCATGAGAGAGAATAAAAGAGTAGTCTTTCTCAATGTCCAGAGCAGTAAGTCACATTTTCCTACTTTTTAACTTTCTTCCAGAGGTGAAGTTGAGATTCTTGATAGAAAATTATGAGAAGCCTATTAACAGAGGTTATCACTCATTATCATTCTCATTATTACTTAATTTCATTGCATTAATAAGTACTTACCTATTCTATCACTTGCCAAGAATTCCCGATGTGAAAGTCAGAGTAGGTACCTGGCAACTCAGCTCTCTGCTTGCTTTTCCAGACTCTCTTCATCCATCTCTCAGCATACACTCCATGATGAGGAGATGCCAATGTTGGACTGGGGTGGACAAAGTCAGAAGGCACATGACGCCAGGTTATAGTCCAACAAGCTTATTTGAAATCACAAGCTTTCTGAGAGTTGCTCCTTTGTCAACAACGTACATGGCAAACGTGCTGCATGCGCTTCATACAAATGGTCATGTCTCAAAGTCAAAGGGGAGTAGCCCTCTGTCATGTCAAATATTCAATTAGTAAATCAACAGCAGCCTCCAATACCAGCACCAGTCCAGGGGCCTGGGCATGGCCATTCAGGGCAGTAAAGGCAAGAATCATCTCCTCGTAGAGTGTGAGAGGCCAAATGTTGAACACCCCACTAATTCATCTTGACTCACTCTATCCCACTGTAAGCTGTTTCTCTCCTGGAATGAGACAAAGGGAGGGATTGAGTGAGATGAAAGTGAGTGGCACAGCTGTTAGTGCTTGTGCAGGTAGGAAGTTGGTGAGGAACACTGAGTGAATAAGTTGGCAGTGCAGTGACTATCCTCGGTTAAAGGCGTGAGGGAACTGAATAGGTAAGACCAAGTGAGGCAAGATGCTGCTGGCAACAGTGAGAGTGGTAGAGCATGAGCCAAGTTGGGAGGCATGCATTGTAGAGATAGTGAGTGTGAGGGTGCAGAGAGAATATGGCGGTACACATCCTGGCAGAGAGGAGAAGGTTATTGAACTTTTATCCTACAATGCTGGGCATTCCTGCTATGACTCAAATGGCAACTTTTGACAAGGCTGGAAGGGTACGATATTATGGTCTTCTCTGCCAATCTTATGGGAAGAGGATGTTCCTGTTCGGTATCAACCCATCTAGATCCCTGTGTACAAATGGAGTTCTAACTTCCCCTTATCTGGCCATGTCTGGAACAAATGTCAAAAAGCATAGGGCAGCTGTGACAACAGTCTTATAAGATGATGCTGATGCCAGAGACTCTGGGTTATCCCAGCAGTGATGAATATTTTCCCTTGATAGAGTGCGAGTATCAGACAAGAGTGGTATTGTATGAGGCAAGTTTGGAACAACATCAAGAGAACACGTTCAATACCTCACACAGAGAGACTTTCCTCAAAATTCAAAGAAAATTACACTTTATCAAAATATGGTAAGATCCAATCCTATGAGTCTGAATGTAGAAATTGAAAGACAATGGGTTCATTGTTAATGCATGTTGCATACAGGTTTCAATTTAAAAATTGCATTGTGCATGTAGGATTAGATCCTCTTAGAAAAGAAACAAACCCATGCAACACTGTAATGAAGGTTGCATATCAACTTTGATCTTCCTATTTAGAGTACAAATCCTGTTGAATAACTACTTTTGGTTTGAAAGGCTGATTAACAGTAATGTGCTCAATCAAATGCCAGAAACAGAAACAATGTTTATCGAAGGTAGCATAAATTTTGTACCTTCAAAATCGGACTCCCCCCGTACTAACTTGTAAGTTTACCACTGCTTCAACTTACCAAACTTTTGTACCTTGTTAATTCTATTTCTCTGCAATACAAACAAATGAATGCACAAAATTCCTGCATACGCAATGATGCCAATTCCAAACCTTCCTGGATTTTCAGTCTAACTCATTGTATTCACAACTCATTAGCATAAATCAACTTGTGCTTGCTGCAGATTGTTAAGTATAAGCCTAACAATAATGAAGCACAAAACGCAGGAGAAAAATAACTGCTAAATTGAGGTGATTAACTCATTAATTTTGTACTTAGTCTGTTTCAATGGTAGGCATACAATGAATTTAAGGAAGACTTGAAAAGGAGGATTTGCTTTTTTGCTACTAATTTTTAAAAATGTACAAATACAGAGTGAACATATTTTGCGTTCAATTGTATACCCATGAGCTGGTTTCACATATTCACAATTTAAAATATGCAAATCATTTTGAAGTTATTCACATGTAATTAGACCATGCATGCACAATAAATTGCATTAAAATACCCTATCGCTAAAGGTTATCTTTGGATTGATGACATGGTAAAATAGCTACTGTTTGAATATCTTATTGTCTGAAATTATCAAGATATTGGGGGCAGAGCTCATCAATTTATCTTTAGTGACTTTAGTAAAATTAAGATGCATCAATACTTAACTGTCTGAGAAAGAAGAATAAAACCAATTTGATTGACCTTATGTTCCCCTAAAGTTGTGTACCTGGCATTCTGTGTGCATCATTGGTATAATGCAATGGTAGCAATTGTGCTTTTGAGTTAGAAAATGATGGGTTCAAGCTGATATTTCAGTGCAGCCATGAGAGACTGTCAGAAGCACTGGTGTTCAGATGGCATATCAGACTTAGACCCTCTCTGATCTTTCAGATGACATTAAAAATCCTATGCCAATGTTTGAAGAAGTGCAGAGATTCCTTCCAGTGATTCTGTTAATATGCATTCTTCAGCCAACATCATTAAAAAATAGATTAGTTGATTATTTATCTTATTACTGTGTATGGGTCCTTGTAGTGTGTCAATTTGTTGCCTTGTTTCTTAAAATCAGAATGGTGATAATACATGAAAAGGGCTTCTCTGATAACAAAGTGCTTTGGAATATCCAGAGGTTGCGAACCATGGGGTAGATCATTGTTGAGGTTTCGAGGGTCTCATCTGCTGGTTTACAGGGAGGTCGGCAGCACGACAAGTCAGTCAGGCAATGAAGAGGTCACCAGTGGTGTGCATTCCCCTAGAATTAAGACCTTGAAGGTGGAAGTTTGACTTACCAAAAGCTGGTGACCAATCAGAGGCTAGTATCGTGTATTCATCAAGATCACAGGGGCAGTTACAGTTGACAGAGGAATTCCTGAGTTTTGCAGAATGGGGGCGTTGGTGGGTTGGAGCAAAGACATCGGCAGCAACAACATAGGGGCTACCTCTTAATGGGCTAACTCCCTCCCTGATAGATCCTCCCAAACCTTATCCCTGAAGTGACAAACTAGCTGCACAGTGTCAGTTGCCAGTATGGAAAGAGGCTGTGAGGCGCATTGAATCTATGCCAGTTATCAAGTACCTTGCTACTCTAATCCCAGTTTCTGGCAATTATTCGGTCTGGCATTTCAAGTGTACTTAAATGTTGTATTGGTTCCTGTCTCTACTACCCTTTCAGGCAATAAGTTCCAAATAACCATTATATTTCTCCTTAAATCCCATCTAAACCTACTGCCCTCCATTTTAACCCTATTTTCCTTGTATCTGACCCCTCTATTAAGGAGAAAACTTTATGCCAGTTGTACCGATCTATGCACTTCATACTTCTGCATATCTCTATCAAAGTTCCCTTTAGCCTTCTCTGCTTCAAGGAAAACAATCCTCACTTATGTAGTCTCTCTTCATAGCTTGAGCCTGGGCAGTATTCTGGTGGACCTCCTCTGCGCTCTCTCCTGAGCAAACATGTCCTTCCAATAGTGTGGTGACCAGAAATGCACTCCAGCTTTGCCTAACACTATATTCAACATCATAGCTTCCCTCCGCTTAAGTTCTATGCCTCGACTAATAAAAGCAAGTATCCCATATGTCTCTTTACCTGTAGCCAGGGCTCTTACTTCTATCAATGGAATCAAAGCTCTATTGGAATGGGAGGTCAGAAAATATACATTTAAAATATTCTGATTACTCATATATGGGGCAAAGGAAGGGTACAATCATGACATGCAAGAAATAATTGCAGTGACTTTAATGAACTAACCTTGCTCCTTCAAACTTTGGATTTTTATAAGGATTTCTATTCTGAACACTACCTTTGGTGCAACTGAAGAAATAGTTTGAACCAAGACTGAAAGGGGAACAGGAGCAAGTCATTTAATTCCTTGAGCTACATTCAACATTTAATACAATCTTGGCTCTCTGTGACTTAGCTTCATACCTAACAACCTTTGCATTGTATCCCCAAGAACTTTAGGTTAACAAAATTAACAATTTCAGTTTTAAATGGAATAATTTAACATCAATTGCCTTTTGTCAAAGGAAATTGCAAACTCCCACAACACTGCACTTCCTATTTTCATCCTTGAGAAGTTTGCCTTTGTTTTTTAAACTCTTGCCTCCAGGTCCTAGCCTGCCAAATCAGTGGAAATACGTTCTCCCAAGCAAACACTTTTTTCTTCCCCCTAACTACCTTGACAGCTTTTATCAAATCAGCTGATTACCTTCTAAATACTAGGAATATATTCCTAGATTATGTAATCACTAAAAATTCTAACCCACAGAGACCAGATTGATATCTGGTAAATCTACACTGTTTTCCCTCCGTGGTCAATATATCCTTCTTCAGGGATGGTGCCCAGAACTGCACACAGCAAATGAAGTATAGCTTAAACAGACTTCTACATGGTTGAAGCATGATTTCTATCTCCTTATCTTCTAGTGCACCTGATATTAAGACCAATATTTCTTTAGCTTATTTGATTATTTCCTGTACAGTCGGTTCTGTTATAATGTGCATTCCTTCAACATGAATTGGCCTAACATGATTTAAGAATTTAGACCATTGTTAGTAAAACGTGAACTTTCCTTCCCTGTATTGGCTATAACATGATTCCAGTCCCATTAAATTAAATAATGCTGTTATTACATGATTTTCTCAAAATGTGGATCACACAGGAATGGAACTACCACGTTATATCAGTACAGACTGTACTGGCTCATGACATTTCAATGACCTGTGCACCTGGACTCATACATCGATGTTGGCCTCCTCTGTTTGTGACTTTTCACCATTTAGGAAAGCACCATCTGAAGAACAGGAGGGTAACAAAAACTTTGCAATGCAATAAACCAAGAGTGTATAGTAGAATAAAGTAATACCGTAAAGAAAATGCAGAAACAAGATATTGTGTTCATCTAATGCAATTCATGGTCTCAAGGTGTCTTGTTATTTTTGAGGCGAAATCACAATTGTTCATCAGTAAACAATGAAACCACCAGAATGTGTTGGAACTTCACATCAGGGGCATGGGGTTAAATGGGATGTTGGAGTACTGTGGCGCTAGGACACTGAAGAACAATCACGTGAGGCTGGTGTTTGCTCCAGCTTCATATAACGTCAGTTCATTTAATTGTCCATTTACAAAGCATGCAGAGTAAACGTGCTTGGGGATGAAAAGCTAATAAAAGGCAATTTGCACCATTCTATTGGTCATTGCAAATTGAACATTGGCATTTCAATAATGTGGAAGCTATCAGCAATGACTTAAAAAGGGCTGAATGCTAGCCAAAGGCGAACTATTGATTGTGCAACTTTCAAGGGGGTTTTGGGAGGCAGAGACCATTACCTTATCATCTGTCACGTAAATTTAATGCTGGTCTGTTCTGAATGCAATGAGAGCTAAATGATTGATGAAAGTCTGGGATGAGAAGGGGTTCAGAGCACAGCTGGCACCTCTTTTTGATACAATGTGCTTGTCGCTCATTCAAATTGATGCTTCACCAATTTGAAGTTAAATGAATGATGGAGACATTGCCTTTGTTATCAGGATGCAGCATGCCACCCTTTGAGGAGGATTATCTGCAGCCTTCATCTGCAATGTATGTCGCCATCAACTCTACTGAGACATAAGATGCTCTTCCTCTCCTTACGTCCCCACATAGGTCGTACCAGCAAGCTTGTTGTGCCTAGTCGATGGTGGACTGTTGAGGGTTGAACAGGGTCCTTATGAAGTAGATGCATCATCTTGGCATGCTGTGCTCTGCATAATTGGAGAGGGAAATGAGGAGCTGAAAGAATGCAACAGTCTTCCAAGAAGGAGGTGAAGGCTCTGGGGAGAAGGAAACTCTCTGTCTCCATGACAGAACCCAGATATACTAGGCACTACAAGCTAGACAGAAACCCAATTGTCATCTGGTTCCAGTAGATAAGAACTGGGTGTAGCAGATCATCATGGACTGTAGAATAGTTGTTGGTCATGATACATTTGGTTTGCATTGTGGGGATGACCTACAGTCTCTATTTGTTTCACTTGAGCTTGCTTATGCTGCCTCTAAATAAAATTTCAATATTGAACTTGTTTGATTGTCTGCATATGATGTTCTCCAACTGGACAATGATAAGATCAGTGGGCACTGGGGACAGAGAAGTGGTGATTTAAGTTGTTTAGACAGTGGCTTGGCAGTTAAAAATCAACGAAGGTGAGAGAATGTTTTGGTATGTGAGAGTAATGAGGTTTTGTGGTTGCTGTACTGTTACTTTGTCAGTGTGTGGCAAGATGGGGACGGAATCCCGGATGCCATAGGTTTGGGTTAGGTAGATTACTGAGGTGAATTTGATAGGTTATGGCAAGAAATCATGCTTGCCCTCAAAGTGAAAAACCATCAAACTAAAATTGATGTAACTTGCATTTGGCCATAAAAATTAAGATTCAGTCGATTTTGTTAAACTTTTTTATCTTGCACTGATCAGGTAAATTCACATAAATATAACTTCATGGGAATACCCAACATTAAAACTGAGAGGAAAGTGCTGATTGTTTGGCAAACAGACTATGAATGGTAGAGGTGTTGTCATGGAAAATGCACCCATTAAAGCTGATTGACAATTAACAGCCAGGATTGTTTAAAAGCTAAACCAGGTAGGTAGATTCTAATTAGTCAGGGCACTGTCCTGGGAAATGAATGATCAAATGGCTGTCATCTATTTTGTTGAGTTAAAACAAGCAGAGTGTGTGCATGTCTTTCTATTTGCAAACATCAGGGTCCAGTAACTTCACAAACGGAACTCCCAAGATATACAAGTACGACACCATCGATCATGACTGACAATGCTAAATGGTTGTCAGTGTAATCCTCACACTTACAGGATTATCTAGCAAAAGTTGTGTAATTGCATAATCACAGTTAATGTTAGACACTGTACTACAAGTTTTGCTGGCTGGTTGAGTCCAGTCAAGACTTGCTTGTTTATCAGCAACTGGGTAAAACATTTACGTTTATGCTGTGACCACAGAGCAGTGGCTAGAGGGCATAGGTTAGGGTGAGAGGGGTAAGATTTAAAAGGGACTTAAGGGGCAACTTTTTCATGCAGAGGATGGTGCGTGTATGGAATGAGCTGCCAGAGGAACTGGTGGAGGTTAGTACGATTACAACATTTAAACGACATCTGGATGGTTCTCAAATTTTGCCACGGTTTCTAAATGCTGCACTGAATTAAACATCAACTTAATATCAAGGACAGTCACTCTCATATTCCAGCTGGAATTAAAGTCTTTGATCCACGGTAGGACCAAGGGTGTAAGGAAGCCTGCAGGCAAATGTTCCTTAGCGGAATCCAAAACTGAGCATGGGTGAGCAGGTTATTAATAAGTAAGTACTGCTTGGTAGCAGCATTGACAACTCCTTCCATCATTTTGCTGGTGAGTGAGAGTAGGTGGCCCAACACACACAAACGAAGCTGCATCAGGACACTATTCAAAAGAGCTACAACACACTGCAGTACACCAGAACTGCGAAAAGAGGAAGAGGAACACCTTTACAAGGTATTCGCCAAAAACGGATACCCGCGCAACTTTATCAACAGATGCCTAAGAGATAGACCACGGAACGAGGACATACCACAACCAAAAGGACTAGCCACACTACCATACATCAGGAGCGTTTCAGAACTGACAGCCAGACTACTGCGACCCCTAGGACTCATAACGGCACACAAACCAACAGCCACGCTCAGACAACAACTTACTAGAACAAAGGAGCCAATACCCAACATGAGCAAAACTAATGTAGTTTATAAAATACCATGCAAGGACTGCACAAAACACTATATAGGACAAACAGGAAGACAGCTAACAATCCGCATACATGAACACCAACTTGCCACGAAACGACATGACTAGCTATCCCTAGTATCCACACACTCAGACAACAAGCAACATGAATTCGACTGGGAAAACACTACTATCATAGGGCAAGCCAGACAGAGAACAGCCAGGGAATTCCTAGAGGCATGGCATTCATCCACAAACTCCATCAACAGACACATCGACCTGGACCCAATATAGCAATCACTACAGCGGACAGCTGAAACTGACACCCGGAAGCGGCAAGGACAGACCACTATAAATGCTGGAAGAAACATCAAAGAAGCGCTTTGCAGGAGGCTCCAGAGCACTGATGATGTCTCCTAGCCAGGGGATGAAACGTTTGCAACAAAAACTTCCAGCTCGGCGAACAGAACCACAACAACAAGCACCCGAGCTACAAATCTTCGCACAAACTTTGAAGTAGGTGGCAGTTAGCAATGTCAGATTTGTCCAGATTTTTGTGGAAATAGCATACCTTTGAAACTGCCACTGTACCAAGTAGATACGTTATGACTGTACGGGAACACCTTGACTAAGGGTACAACTAGTTCTGGAGGAAAGGTTTCTGTAGTAGAGGTGGAATGCTGATGAGACCCAGAGATTTTTTTGTAACTAGTGCGCTCAGTTGTATCTTAACATGTGATATAAACTTGAGGATGGAGGAATGTGGCAATATCCCTGGACTAGTTATCCAGAACCCCAGGCCAATGGTCAGAGAACATGGGTTCAAATCTCACCAATGACAAATGGTGAAAGTTGAATTCAACAAAAATATCTAGAATAAAGAGCTGTTCTAATGGCAACTATGTAACCATTTTCAATTGTCATAAGAACCCATCTGATTCACTGATGTACTTTAGGAAAGAAAATCTACCATCCTCACCTGGTCTGCTCCATCGGTGAGTCCACATCCCCAACAATGCCGTTGACTCTAAAATGCCCTCAGTGCAATTAGGGTTGGCCTAGCCAGCAAGCCCGCATCCAGTGAACAATTAAAAACAAAACAGACTTATTTTTGACATCTATGATACTGGAGATCTCATGAGGCAGCAGAGTTGGATCATCAACTTGGCACTTCAAGCTAAAGATGCTTGCAAATGCTTCAATCTTGACTGGTGCACTTGATTACATGCTGGACTCCACCATCATTCCTGAAGAAGGGTTTATGCCCGAAACGTCGAATCTCCTGTTCCCTGGATGCTGCCTGACCTGCTGCGCCTTTTCAGCAACACATTTTCAGCTCTGATCTGCAGACCTCACTTTCTCCTCCACCATCATGAAGGGTGAGACTGCTTTGCATGTGCACTAGGCGTCAGATAATTCAAAAATTAATTGCTCATGAATCCATCAAGTAAAAATGTCAGAAGCAACATCTGCAGATAAATGAGTAGTCATAACTCACTAATATTTATTCACTAAATTCATTCTAAGCTGGCATTATTCAATCCATGCAAATTGCCCCAATGTAAGCAAGAACACACCACCATCTATTCAAGTACAAAAAGAACGTCATCCACCCACAGTTCTGAATAGCAACACGTCACAATGGAATCAGCAGAGAGCTTTAGTGGTTGACGCAAAGCAGCTCAAATTTCCCAATAAACTAACCGAAATGAATGAGGTTTACATCGTTGGAAACTATGGTCATTTTACCAGTTAAAAGATATTCAGCATGCAAAGGTAATTTTCCTAAATTTTGATGCTTTTCAATCTGTTATTCAACAAATTACATTTGATGAATGGAAAGGGATGATGCCCTACCTGAATTGCACCTCCTTCGCCAATCAATTACAGAGTGACAATGACAGCAGTCATGGAGAAATCCTCGCCCCAGGTCGTCCCGCCCTCCAAGTTGAAAGAGGACATGTGGCGGAGAGTGACCTGTGAGGAGAAGGAAAGGTGAAGGGGAACATTGTAAAGCAAAACTATTTCAGTATCTCACCAGCATCAGAAGTACTAAGCAAACAAAAGAAGAGGTTTACATTTTTTTTGCTTTCTCATGCAACAAATTCACAGGTAAATACTGCATTCTTTTTTAAAAAAAACTATGGCAGTTGCACCCATTGAAATGAGGGATTACTGTTGAGAATTCCAGAATTCCATAACGGTCAGATTTTTGCAGAGTCAGGAACATTATGTGGACCTTTAAAAATGCTGTTTGAGATCTGGATGTAATGTCGCAGACTCAATTGTGACAAATCCAGTATTTGCTGATAGGGGAAGGGACAGAGTCTGATTCACACAGATGGGAAATCCAAATGCATTTGGATTTGAAATAACTGCAGAGTTCGAGACTCCATTTTGACTTTTGCAGGAGCCTTTTTCCACAGTCTTAGAGTCATGAATTGATGGAGAAGATAAAAACACTCAAAGGATGGATAAAATTGATTTTAAATGCCATGATCTGCAGTTTTTTCTTTAAAAAAACCCCTAATCTTCATAATTTAAAACAATCTTTAACTCTCAGTAAAAGTTTAAAAAAATTACTGGCATTTTGTTTGACAGGCTAATTGGTATAAGTTACAATAAAACATTATCATCTGGTCAAGCAGTTTTAATTGAGCTCTTGACTGATATTTCTTCAAGAGTTATCATTATGTTATTATGAATTCTTGATAGAGTTTTGAAATCTACAATTATCTCAGCAGGAGGTTCTGAGCAAACAGTTTGATTGACATTTCAGCGGCTCACTGATGATGTTACCTGGCGTGGTGATAAAGCGTCTGAGAACAAATCAACCAGCTCAGCAAGCAAACTTACAAGCTAAGTTTGATTGACAGTTTACAGACACTGTCAAAGGATTAGCTGTCTTTTATTTGATGTCTGAATAGAAATTGTTTGATTTTATAAGCTATTAACCACTTAAAGAGACTGAAAGCTCTGAAACGGGGTTTCGTTATTGAGATTATTTTTCATAACTGAATGTATATGAAGATAGACTGTATTATAATGTTGGATTTTTCTAAATGCCTGAGGTTTGCCCATGGAAGATAATAGTTTTATCGCTATGGGGGTAGTATAGGGTATGTGCAAGTAATGAGTGGCATGGAAGGTATGAGGGCATAGAATTATATAAGGGTCATGTGTGGCAAGGAAATGAAATTAGGAATGGTGGGGTGTTGAGTAGTTATGAGGAATGAAGGCAACTGAGTCCTTCAAACCACCTAAGCTCATCACTCATCCACAATCCCATTTGGTCAACTATAATCTACTCAATACTACTGCTATCTCTTGGAGCAAAATATTGGATTGAACTGGGCCTTTAAACTGAGGTAGATCCATTGAGTTCACAAATTTCCTGCCTCAAGTACCTTGCTTTACACTCTCAGACTCCTAGAAATTTACAACATAGAAGGAGGCCCTCCAGGCTGGTCAACAAATATTTGACTATACTATCCTATTTTTACCTTTTGGCCCATAACTTTGGAGGCTATGGCAACACAATTGAATGTCTCAACACTTTGAGTCATTGAGGTATACAGTCATACAGCATGGAAACAAACCTTTCAGTCCAATTAATAAACGTCGATCATGTTCCCAAACTAAACTAGACCCACTTGCCTGCACTTGGCACATATCCCTCCAAACCTTTCCTATTCATATACTTGTCCAAATGTATTTTATATGTTGTAACTGTACCTGCATCCACCATTTTCTCTGACACTGGATTCTGCAGATGAATTACTCTGTAAAAAATTTGCCCCTCATGTCTTTTAAAACTCACTCTTCTCACTTTAAAAATATGCCCCCTAGTATTGAACAACCCCACCCTAGACTCTTGCTATTCAGCTTATCTATATCCTTCACATTTTATATATCTCTATAAGGTCACCCCTTAACCTCCTATACTCCAGTGCAAAACTTCCAGGCAATTTAGCCTCGTTTTATAACACAAACCTTTCACTCCCTGCAACATCCTGGTAAATCTTATCTGAACCCTCCCAAATTTAATAGCATCTTTCCTATAGCAGGGTGACCAGTACTGCACACAGTAATCCAGAAGAAGCCTCACCAACATTTTGTAAACAACCTTAACATGATATCTCAACACCTATCTTCAAAGGTCTGAGCAATGAAAACAAATGTGT
This sequence comes from Hemiscyllium ocellatum, assembly GCF_020745735.1. Taxonomy (NCBI): domain Eukaryota; kingdom Metazoa; phylum Chordata; class Chondrichthyes; order Orectolobiformes; family Hemiscylliidae; genus Hemiscyllium; species Hemiscyllium ocellatum. The sequence goes on from NC_083403.1 coordinate 117,820,999, forward strand.
TAAATACCTTCTTCACCACCCTCTCTACCTGTGACACACATTTCAAAGAACTATGTATCTGAATTCCTAGGTCTCTCTGTTCTATAACACCATCCGGGGCCTATCATTAACTGTATAGGTCCTGACCTTGTTTGTTTTAGCAAAATGCGATACCTCACATTTATCCAAATTAAACTCCATCTGCCACTCCTCAGTTCATTAGCCCAATTGATGAAGATCTCTTTGTAATCTGAGATAACCTTCTTCAATATCCACTTTACCATGAATTTTGGTGTAATCCACAAAGTACTAAACCTGCACCCTTACAAGAGTTTCTGATACAATAACTCTTTCAGGCAGTGTGTTCTAGTCACCCACCACCCTACAAGTGAAAGGTTTTTGCCTCAACGTTCTTTGCATTCTATTTCTTACCTTAAAGCTATACTCTTTGGTTAATGTGCCTCCATGCCTTTGATTTCATGAGCTCTTATTTTCTTGATTAGTTTGTCATGACATAATTTATCAAAAGCTTTGCTAAGGTCCATGTGGACGACCTTAACTGTATTAGCCTCATCAACACTCCTGGTTAGTTCCTTAAAGAATTCAACTAAATTTGTCAAACTCAACCTTTCCTTAAAAAATCCATGCTAACTAACCTTTACTAGTCTGTGTCTCTCAGAAAAAGCCAATGGCAGGCTATCAAGCACCATTTCTTCATCAATAATCTGCAATGTTCAGTCTGGGTTCCATCAAGGCTTCTAAATTCCAAATTTCACTGCTGCCAAACATGGACAAGAGGACTGAATCCCAGAGGTCAGAGATGAGAGTGTGACTGCCTTTAATATCAGGACAGTATTTTACGGAGGTTGGCATCAAGGAGCCAAAGTAAAATTGATCAAATGGAAATTAGGGGAATTAGATTTACTCCTAGCACACAGGAAGATGGTTGTAGGTTGTGTGGTTGTAGGAAGCCAAGTGTCTCAGCTCTAGGACATCATTGCAGGAATTCCTCAGGTAGTGCCCTTGGCTCAACCATTTCAGATGCTCATCATAAGGTCAGAAATGGGAATGTTCATTGACAGCTGAATATTGTTCAATTCATTTCATAATTCCTCAGATAATGAAATTTATCAGTGTCCATATTTGACAAAACCTGGAACATTGTTAAGAAAGGATATGGTGTGTTAGCTTTTATTGGTGGAGGGATTGAGTTTCGGAGCCATGGGGTCATGTTGCAGCTATACAAAACTCTTGTGCGGCCACACTTGGAGTATTGCGTACAGTTCTGGTCATCGCATTATAGAAAGGATGTGGAAGCTTTGGAAAGGGTTCAGAGGAGATTTACTAGGATGTTGCCTGGTATGGAAGGAACATCTTATGAGGAAAGGCTGAGGGATTTGAGTTTGTTATCATTAGAGAGAAGAAGATTGAGAGGTGACTTAATTGAGACACATAAGATAATCAGAGGGTTAGATAGGGTGGTCAGTGAGAACCTTTTTCCTCAGATGGTGATGACTAGCACAAGGGGACATAGTTTTAAATTGAGGGTGATAGATATAGGACAGATGTCAGTGGTAGTTTTGTTACTCAGAGAGTAGTTGGGGCATGGAACGCATTGCTTGCAACAGTAGTAGACTCGCTAACTTTAGGGGCATTTAAATGGACTTTGTATAAACATATGGATGAAAATGAAGTAGTGTAGAACAGATGGGCTTCAGATCAGTTCACAACATTGAGGGCTGAAGGGCCTATACTGTGCTGTAATGTTCTATGTTCTATTCAGGCTCATGCTGGTAAGTGGAATGTAATACATGGATCCCACAAATGCCAGGCAATGGCTATTTCTGGTAGAAGAAAATTCAACTCCTTCCTCATGATACTGAATGGTATTAGCGTCATCTTACTCCCCCATCTTCAACATCCTGTAATTACCACTGACCAGAAGCAGCTACATGAATACAGTAATTGCAAGTACAAATCAGAGGCTAGGTTTTCTGATGGATAACTAATTTCCTGATGTCTCAAAGCATTTTTAGCCTCTACAAAGCACAAGTCAAGAATATGATTGAATACTCTCTATTTACCCAGACAAGTACTGCTCCAATAACACTCAAGAATCTTGACTCATCCAGGGCAAAACATCCACCATGTCAAATATTTACTCCTTACACAGTGACAATGTTTACCATCTACAAGATGTACTGCAGCAATTTGCCAAGGCTCCTTCAAATGCAGCTTCTAAACCAATGAATTGACCACCTCGAAATATAGGGCAGCAGACACACAGGAACATCACCAGCCCAGAGTTAAAGAACAATATTTTTCCCCTCTCCTCATAATGTTCTTGCTACCAACTCTCAGAATTTGTCCCTCGATTACTGAAATTTGCTTTTTGAAAAAAAAACTCATTTTAAAAATGACAGAATGCTCTCTGAATTTCTTTGTTACATTCAAAGTAGAAAGTTCAAATAAAATATCAGTTTAGCTAGTTCTAGTCATACAGTATATAACCAAATCCAAAGTGTAGATTGCTGTATAACCATTCAAAGCATCTGACTGATATTACTAATGCAATGCAATAACTGATCCAAAATTGCTTTCATCTATTAAGTTGCTCTTAATATTTAAATTGAAATCATTTTTTCTCAGTGATGTGCATTATTCCATTGCAATCAGCTACAAACTATCTCATGATAAACTTTCAGTCTACAAGCAATAGAAGTGAGACTGCCCAAACATATTTCAAACAGGATCTTTACATGTAATACATAAGGATCAAACTTGTGTATCTATGTCCTTATGATTTTAAATACAGGTACAGTGCTGACAATGAAGATTTCCAACTGTGGAATTGATTTCACAAAGTTGTTCCTCCAGAGACAATTTTCAGGCTGGATTAGATATGAACCCCTGTCCTGAGATGAAATATCTTTAGCATTCATTGCAGCACAATATCCTGCACAAAAATCATAATAGTTGGAGCAGCTGTACATCAAGTATAATGTATCTTCTATGTTAGAAATGCTAATGCTCAACATGAGATTTTGCTTTAGGAGGGAATGTTGTTGTAATGGACAAGTCTCCTGCTGCACATTCCTGAACATAAACAACACAGTATCTGTCAGGTGAGGAAAGATTGTGGACTGTGGAGCTCTACCGACTGACAACAAAAACAACCAGGCACTTAAGTTGTGCAAAAGTTGCAAACATGATTTGGTGAAATATGCAGTAGCAGCCCCATTTCATGATTTCAGCTGAACAGAGACAAAGCTTTTAAATTACAACTAAACAGATAGTGAGAATGCTGAAAAAAAATGGAGTAGAGAGTACCTCTGCCACATTGTGTTAACTCTATATCATATGAATGACACAGATCTTCTTGCATCTTTTCCCTGCCTGGTATTGCAAGGCTTAAAAAAAGTTATTATCTCTCCGAGGAGGCTTCGGACAAGTCCATATCTAACAAACGCTCTGAAAGTGTTACTCACATTATGAGCATTCACATTCTATCACTGGAGCTAAAGCATTCTACAATGTTCGAAAACAATCAACAATTTTCTAAATAAAAAATAAATAATACCACTTTGTCTCTCAATACTATTAGATCATTTCAAGAATTCCAGTCTGGATCCTTATTATCACTAAAAAAAATTACTTTTATCTTGGGTCATCCTGTGACAACTATGAACCAAGTTCCATAGACATTTTTCCATTAATATTTGAGATATATTGGTTGCAAGCAGACAGATTATTAAAAACAATTGAAAATATTACCTTTCCAATATCCTTCCATGAACAAAGTTACAGAATAATAGGAGTCTTACACTCCCACTGTAAATCATGGGTCTGGTTTTGCTTAGACAGATCTAAAGGTTGCTGTCTTAATTATGTCACTTGGTTATTAGTTTGTGAGAAAAGGTATTTTGCTGGGTGCATCACCCGCAACAGGCTATGAAAGTGTAAAGTTTATATAAGTGGTAATGACCACCAATCAACCTTTGTAACTATTGTAAATATGCAGTCTCATTCCTTTCTTCATGTAATAAAATTTTGCTTTAGAAGATTAAATAGATGTAACATTTCTTACTTTTCTTTCCAGTTTTTTTTAACCCTCAATTCAATCTATCTTTCTCTCTTTATTTCTCTTTTATTTGACTGTGAAGTGAAAATATTTAATTCATCCTCCTCCACACTCTTTCCTTTGGCCATTTCTCAATCTTTAAATCTGATTGGTTTAAGGAGATACACAGTTGGTTGTCTGATCACTCAGATCCCAGATGCTTGATTTCCCTTGCTATCCACTATCAAAATCATGTATTTGGCAACTCAGTGAATAGATTCTCCTTGTTCTGAGAGACATAAAAAAAAGTTTAACTAACAGTATACAAGTTGAAGCTCTGCTACAGCAAAGTCTTTACAATGTTATCAGATCTGTTGTACCCAGAGCTGAGATTAGATTTCCTCACTTACAAAACATATATCGGCTGCTTCTTGTTTGTTCAAGAGGGGATGACTGGAAAAGGATTCTAAGAGATTCAGAAATTCTGATTCAGCAACTGCTCTGCTGGACACATAGTGGGTCGATATTCAATGTTGGTATAATTCCACACCCTTATTGCGTACCGATTTAAAGCTCACATACATAGCATAGATTTGAACAAAATCTGGTAGATCACGCCATTTTCAACCACACCAAAATGTGAGAATTTCTCTAAAAGCACACAAGGGTGGGGAAGCTCCTTAGAAATGAGTTGCAATTCAAATTATTTTCCTTTGAAATTCTGAGCCCAAAATTAAAATATACTATCAATCCCATTCATCAACTATAACAATTTTCTTCTTTCCAATTAATACAATCATTTTATCATTACATCTCGTAACGTTTCACATCAACTATCCATGAATTAATTTCTTTGTCAATGAAATGATAAGGTTAAAAAACATACTTTGCTTGAATCTCCTTTGATTGCTGGTTCAACAATGCTAATCTTAGCTGCATTACATCAAGTTTCACCCAAGAATGCATAGACTAGACAGGTATGTGAGAAAAATAAAGAGACAGTAAAGTGAAACAAGGGGAAAAACGATTGCAACAATAAATGAGTCAGAATTAGAAGTAGGGAATAATTAGAGGGACAGTTTCAGTGACACAGTTTTTATTAAAAGATGCTTTTCTTGTAGGCAATTCAGGTACTTCTCTTAACAAAATTTTAACAGAGCAGAGATGTACTTTTTAGGCTCTATAAGGCTCTGGTCAGACCACATGTGGAGTATTGTGCACAGTTTTGGGCCCCATATCTCAAGAAGGATGTACTAGCCCTGGAGCAGGTTCAGAGGAGAGGGGTAAGAATAATACCAGGAATGAAAAGCTGAAAACATGAGGAACATTTGAGGATTCTGGGTTTATACTTGATGGAGTTTAGAAGGATGAACTAATTGAAACATATAGAATACTGAACAGCCTGGACAGAGCAGATGTTGGGAAGATGGTTCCACTGGCAGGAAAGACTCAGACCTGAGGGCATAACCTTAGAGTAAAGGGAAGACCTTTTAGAATGGAGAGAAGGAGAAACGTCTTCAGCCTGACAATGGCAAACCTATGGAATTCTTTGCCACAGAAGGCTATGGAGGCCACATCATTGAGTATATTTAAGACTGTGATAGAGAGGTTCTTGAGCATTAAGGGGATCAAGGGTTACAGGGACAATGCGACTGAGAAACTTATTGGCCATGAATGAATGGTGGAGCAGACGCAATGGGTTGAATGGCCCAATTTCTGCACTTACGTCTTATAGCAAGTTTCAAACAGCTCACATTCTGCTTCTCTTACATCAGCTTGCAAAACAATAAGGAAGTTGTCAGCCACTTCCGAAGCTGGATGGATAGAGTTTGAGAAAGCGTCAGCCAAACTGGAAGTCAACCACTGACAAGTGTAGCATATGGCCACAGTTGGAGCAATTACAATGGTGATCAGACAAATCCCTACAATCTCAAATAACAACAACAAAATCTAGAAATACATAGCAGGTCAGGCAGGATCCATGGAGAGAAACAAAACTTTGTGGTTCTGGTCAAGACAAAAGGAAGACAGAAATATAAACCTTTTAAGCTAGTCAAGTTGGATTTGGGTAAGGTCGGAGGAAGAGGAAAATAAACGGTAGGTTAGAGGGCAGGAGAGAATAACTAATAAAATACTTCATAGTAAAGAGATAAAGCTTGAACAAAGGATGGCTGACTACAGTAGCTATTTGAATGCATAACAAACAGATAAAGAAGAGATAAGGCAGCAACAAAGTTTTTGAACTCAATATTGAGTCCAGAAGGCTATAGAGTGTTGAGTTGAAAGATGAAGTGCTGTTCCTTGAGCTTGCATTGAGGTTTGGTGGACTATTATAGGAAAAGCTGGATAGAAAGGTTGGAGTAAGAACTAGGTAGAAAATTGACATAACAAGTCACAGGAAGCTCAAAGTCATGCTTGCACACTGAATGTTTTACAAATGCTCACCAATCTACTTTAGAGTTCTGCAATGTTGAGGAGACCATATTGTGAATACAAATACAGTATAATATTTTGAAAGAGATACAAGTAATATTGCATTTTCTCTTGGTGTGCTTGGTGGTTGCATGATCCTAGACATGGCAGAAATGGTGGATGATGATAGACTACATGGTAAGGATAAGTGGAACCTTATCATAGTTTTTAAAAGGATTAGACTAAAAGTGTCTGGAATGGATTGGCCACGGTGAACAATCCCATCAACCACATTGACTGTGTGGATGATATTACCTGAGGGGAGGAAAAAAAATATATCAGAAGCAACGGTATGAAGTTGAGTCCTTACATGACTCAAAGACTGTGTGAAAGTATCTTCAGAACATTTTTGTGGACCTGTGGGTTTGTATTGAAGATTAACACCTTCATGTCAGCCTCAATAAACAGAACATAATAACTTTAAATCATGTAGCTGATTAAAATTAAAATGCCTCAGTAAACAAAAAAGGGAAATTTGTCTTTTAGTATGAAATGGCAGTGTTTGTCATGGGATACTGTGCTGCACCAAATCCTCACCCAAATTATAACATTTTATAATGTAGCATCCCTGATACAATAGAAAACAAACAGAAATAGAAGTTGCTGAAAAAACTCAGCAAGTCTGGCAACATCTGTGAAGAGAAATCAGAGTTAACGTTTTGGGTCTGGTAACCCTTCTAGAGAACTGCTTTTGTTTTTGCTGAGTACATCATGTTCAGCATCGGAGAACGAAAGGTTAGGAGGGATGGTGAATACCTGACAGGAGGTGGGATTGGGGGAGGGGATGGAGTCAGAGGGAAGGGGATGAGAGGAAGGTTCAAGAAGGCCATGGGTATTTCTGAATTGTTGCATCTTGTGTGCCTTGATGCCTGAAAGGAAAAGAAAGTGTTTCCTGTTAGCACGACGAATGAGCTGGAGGTTGAAGTCCAACAGCAAAGCAGTGCAACCCTGAGCCAGCATGATGCAATGCTGTTGGAGAGTAAGGTTGAGAGTGTGTGTATATGATTCCACGTGACACTGAGTATGGATGTTCTGAGGAAGGGTCACTGGACCTGAAAAATTAACTTTGATTTCTGTTTATAGATGCTGCCAGACTGGCTGAGCTTTTTCCAGCAACTTTAGTTTTGTTTATGATTTACAGCATCTGCAGTTTTTTCAATTGTTATTTACTGTAAAAAAAACATATTCTTTACCTTACCACATGAGAACTTCAAAGATCTCCTGGTGTCTGAAAAATCAGATTTACAGACTACTCAATTAAAGTAACATGTTGCATTTCAAGAACCTTAAACAGAAGAAAAATTGATGCTGAATCAGATTAGTCATTATATTTGATAACTGAAAGCTTGTATGAAGAGGTGAGATTTGAGGCAACTTTCGGAACTGGTGAAATGGTTAAGGAAGAAGACAATAGCTGACCTATTTAGAGGCTTGACACTTGGCGGTGAGTGCAAGCAGCAAAGTATTGATTATAATGTAGGGTGAGAAAAGATAACAGGGAGGTCATGTGGGACAAGTCTGTGGAAAGTTTCATTAAGGAGATTGAAGAGTTAAAGCTGAATGCTTTTGGGGTTGGTGAAGACAGGATGGATGAACCTCAGTGTGAGTTGTCGAAATTTGCACATGGTGGCATTTGTATAAACCAGAATTTGGAAGGCAAAAAGGTCACTTAATTATGGTTAATTACTATAGTGCAGTATATTCCCAAAGTCCACAAGGAGGGAGTTGCTGACATTTTGGCCTTTATTTGCATCTTCAAGCACATCTCTGAACAGTATGAAGTTGTGCTAGGATTCAAAGGCCATCTTCATACTCACTGAAAGGCTAGTTAATTAATTTTCCAATTAATTGACATTGCCATAAAAGACTGGGCAGTGGCAGGCAAGGAAAGTGCCCCAGATTAAGCTGCTTTTGAAAGGGTTTTAAGACAGTAAGGAAATGAGAGAGTGAAAACTCATCAATCTGGGAACGCCCTGTGTACTTTAATGGCTTTCCCTACATGAGATGTCAACTCCCCTCACCTTTGCCAGCTAAATCTTCAGTGTCAATTTCTAGCCTGAGGTCTCATAAGAGACACTCATGTAATTCAGATGTAATTTAACTAGCTATTATGTACTATGTAATAAATCTGCTGTCTATCAAAAACAGAATCTCTCTTCTGCTGAAGACTTTACATGAGTACCATGTTATCAGTAATTTAGACTAATATCAATGAAAAGGACTAGTGGCAGTGAACCTACCCAAAGCATCTCAGATTGTACTTAATAGATATGACCACAATATATACCGCCTGTTGAATTATGGTACAAGGTTTTGCTCATGTTGGGTATCGGGTCCTTTGTTCTAGTAAGTTGTTGTCTGAGCGTGGCTGTTGGTTTGTGTGCCGTTATGAGTCCTAAGGGTCGCAGTAGTCTGGCTGTCAGTTCTGAAATGCTCCTGATGTATGGTAGTGTGGCTAGTCCTTTTGGTTGTGGCATGTCCTCATTCCGTGGTCTATCTCTTAGGCATCTGTTGACATCAACTAGCCACGAAACGACACGACCAGCTATCCCTAGTAGCCACACACTCAGACAACAAGCAACATGAATTCGACTGGGAAAACACTACTATCATAGGGCAAGCCAGACAGAGAACAGCCAGGGAATTCCTAGAAGCATGGCATTCATCCACAAACTCCATCAACAAACACATCAACCTGGACCCAATATACCAACCACTACAGCGGACAGCTGAAACTGACACCCGGAAGCGGCAAGGACAGACCACTATAAATACCAGAAGAAACATCAAAGAAGCGCTTCGCAGGAGGCTCCAGAGCACTGATGATGTCGCCTAGCCAGGGGACGAAACGTTTGCAACAAAAACTTCCAGCTCGGCGAACAGAACAACAACAATTATGGTACAGGTTGCAGATCAAAAAAGTCTGCACCTTTAAGATAATCAACACATGCACCATCCTGGTATAAAGTTACCTGCTTCACATTCATTTCCTTTTTGTATGCAAAGGAGTCTGTGTAGTGAGTCAGCAGTGGGTATGTAATGTACAGTGATATCAGTAAGCACTGAATCCAAACTATGTGTGCAAAGCAATAATATCAGAGTTTCATGGAAACCCTACAGTGAGGAAAGAGGCCAGCACTGTAAATAAGCTACAATTATATGACACAAGAATAACCTGGCTATCTGTTTTGTATGTTTATACAGCAGGTCACAAAACAACATCAGCTATCTCTGTAATCTCTTCTAGCCCACAATCATTCAAGATTCCTGCACTTCTCTAAGACTGGTCTTTTGTCCATCCCTTTTGTCGTGATTGGAGTGAGGGCCAGGTGGATTGCATCGAATATGAGATCTCCTGGCCCTCGCTCCAATCACTACACATTTGTTCTACACTGCCTCTGCTTATGATGACTACATCTTCAGTTGCCTAGGCCCTAAGCTCTAGAACATCCTCTGTACACCTCTCTATATCTGTCTAACTCACTTTCTTCCTTGAAACTTACCGCTTTGAACCCATTTTTGGTAATATGACCTAATATCTTATATGGCTCAGTATCGCATTTTGTTTTACAATGTTCCTAAAATGCTCCACTGGCCTTAAGTTTAGCACATTAACAATACTCCGTGAATACAAGTTGTTCAAAATGAGCAATATTTAGACGTATCCTTCTAAACTCTTTTAAGTTCTTGATGTAACTATGTAAATATTGTAGTAGATTGTTTCAAGTTTATAAAATTATCACAATATTTGAATGACATATTTGTTATTCTCCTTCCATTGCATATGATTGAGAGCTTACGAGTTATGTTACAACACTGGAATAATATCGCTGTGTCAACAATAAAA